>NC_091295.1:37159514-37389514 GCF_038502225.1 Cherax quadricarinatus | reverse complement strand
TCACGACCCGGGTTGGTGGTGGTGAGTAGAGCGTGAGTCTTACTACACCATCTCAGCCTGTGTACCCAATCTCACCACAACCTACACCACCTCCATTCCTCCAACTGCACGACCTCCATTCCTCCAACCGCACACCCTCCAACTGCACTCCCCCCATTCCTGCAACTGCACCCCCTCCATTCCTCCAACTGCACCCCGTCCATTCCTCCAACTGCACCCCCTCCATTCCTCCAACCGCACACCCTCAAGCTTCATGCCCTTCATTCCTCCAACTGCACGCCCCCCCCATCCCTCCAACTGCAGGCCTTCTACCCGCACTCACACGTCCCCATCCCCACACCCTCCATCAAGGACACAGTAAACCTCCAAGTTGATATAAAGACATGTTGAAAATGATTGACTGGATAACAGGCATCTTCAAAACAACAGACGCTAAGCCTGTGATACTCTTAAAGGCACTTATACTCTTAAGAATATTATTGTTCACTAACAATCCCTATCAAGGCAGGCGAAATTACAATAAAAAATATTTACACACCTCATACCACTTCAAACACTACCTGGAGTCTTCCTGTAGGGTATTCCGGGGATCAACGCCCCCGCGGCCCTGTCCATGACCAGGCCTCCCGGTGGACCAGGGCCTGATCAACGATGCTGTCACTGCTGATCGCACGTAGTTCAACGTACGACCCACATCCCGGTTGATCCGGCACCGACTTTAGGTATCTGTCCAGCTCCCTCTTGAAGACAGCTAGGGGTCTACTGGTAATGCCCCTTATGGCTGGTTGAACAGTCTTGGGCCCCGAACACTTATTGCGTTTTCTCTTAGTGTACCAGTGACGCCCCTACTTATCACTGGGGGTATGTTGCATCGCCTGCCAAGTCTTTTGCTTTCGTAGCGAGTGATTTCTGTGTGCATATTAGGAATCAGTCCCTCCGCTTGAAGTCCAGTTATACTCCCTGAAGTGCAGTGGAAACATATGTATTGAAAATTGCACCTAGAAATATTAGGAAAAATGGGTTCCAAACATACACACTGAAATTACTCCTTACAAGAATGGAAGGCTTGGCAGACGGTGGAGTTGCATAACTGAAAAGCAGGGGTGCAAGAAGTCCATTACGATAACACTACTGACAACTCCTTACGAAAGTAAAAGACTGGGCAGGCTATGCAAAATACTCCCAGTGAAAAGTAGGGGCTCCATTGCTACACTAAGAGAAAATACCATTAAGTGTCCGGGGCCCAAGACTGTTCAACAGCCTCCCACCAGGTATAAGGGGAATTACCAGTTGGCCCCTGCTTGTCTTCAAGAGGGAGCTGGACAGATACTTAAAGTCGGTGCCGGATCAGCCGGACTGTGGTTCGTACATTGGACTACGTGTGGCCAGCAGTAATAGCCTGGCTGATCAGGCCCTGATCCACCAAGAGGTCTGGTCGTGGACCGGGCCGTGGGGGCGTTGATCCCCGGAATACCCTCCAGGTAGACTCCTGATCACCCGCGTTGTGCCTAAGAACTACGCACAGCGAGCACCAACAGCCTGACTAACCAGGACGTTAAGGAGAGCTTATCTAAGAGGGGGCTGCGGGGGCAATTATCCCCCATATGAGTAGGAGATGAAGCCAAACTGCCTCACCCCTGACCCTCCTTACCCTAGACTACCCTAACCCACCTGACTCTCACACCTCACCTACCTTGCATCTGCTGCATACCTCGCCCTCATCCACACACACATCCTGCCTCCATGACCCCGCATGAATTACACACATTCTTCACATACATGTCGTGATACTGCGTGTTCAGCCCTCTCTCAGGACTCCACCAGTGACCAGGCAACACTCACCTCTCATGCCCCACAACACACTTCCTAAGCCTCATTTTCTTCCCCGACTTCAGTTTGTAAAACGGTTTTGTTAGATCATCTAAAAAGAGAAATAGCTTGATAACAGAAGTCCTCGCGGACTTTTTAAGATTGGGTATCATGGAATATATAAGTCTTGGCGTTTTTTTTATTATCAGGTACTTGTGTGCACCCGTTTCTTCTACCTCACTCCTTATACTTAACTTTGTTTCTGTCCCCTGGTCTCCTTTTCTCCTCATTTTTTTTTTCGATTGCGCCCGTTCCCTAATTCATATGCTTTTCTTCTTGGGGCGAGCATCTGCGGCCTCGCAGAAGATTCTCTACACGAGCGCCGGTTTTAATGATACCTTTCCTCACACCATCCCCAAGACAATTTCAGGTAGAAACTGACCATCTCGTTCTCTCTTTTTTTTTTTTTTTAACTTCGATTTATTGTCATCGAATTACGTTGTCCGATTTGTGTTTATGGTGGTTCAGTCTTGGTTAATGACTCCGTGTATTACGCTGCGTGTGCGTGCAATATGTGTTTCTGGCATTTTGAGCTCTGTCATACGTACACTTGAAAGGTGTATGTAGTTTGCTCCAGCTCTTCATCTAGTGCCTTCCACTTACTACCCTTAGACTGAAAAAGTATTGAATTTCCCTGCAGCTTATCAGCTTCTTTAGCTGCCATCTGTGCCCTGGCTGCCTCTCTTTGCATCTCAAACAGCCTCTTCGTATCGAGGCTCTCTTAACTTTGACCATATTTCAGCTATATTTATTCACAGTGTACAAACGTACCTACATACTGTTGATCTTAAACGTTCTGTGTTTGGTCACAAGATATTGTGCTGTTGTGTTTCACTTATATAGAGTTATAAGTTTTGAGGAGTGATTTTAGTTATGTTGATTATGGGGATACCCAGGTCTAAATGTTGACGGAGGGAGATTAGTTGAGTGCATGTAGCAGTTCTGGTGGGGAGGGAGGTTGGACGAGTGCATGTAACAGTCCTGGTGGGGAGGAAGGTTGGATGAGTGTATGTAACAGTCCTGGTGGGGAGGGAGGTTGGATGAGTGCATGTAACAGTCCTGGTGGGGAGGAAGGTTGGATGAGTGCATGTAACAGTCCTGGTGGGGAGGAAGGTTGGATGAGTGCATGTAACAGTCCTGGTGGGGAGGAAGGTTGGACGAGTGCATGTAACAGTCCTGGTGGGTAGGAAGGTTGGACGAGTGCATGTAACAGTCCTGGTGGGGAGGAAGGTTGGACGAGTGCATGTAACAGTCCTGGTGGGGAGGAAGGTTGGACGAGTGCATGTAACAGTCCTGGTGGGGAGGAAGGTTGGATGAGTGCATGTAACAGTCCTGGTGGGGAGGAAGGTTGGACGAGTGCATGTAACAGTCCTGGTGGGGAGGAAGGTTGGACGAGTGCATGTAACAGTCCTGATGTGTAGGTAGTCACTGGTTCCAACAATAGTTTATTTTGAGATCTTGGGTGAATACGTCTTCGGGTTGCGTGGAGTAGTTAGGTGTAGGAAGAGGGGAGGTAAACAATGAGACACTATCTCTCTTTCTTTCTCTCTCTCTCTCTCTCTCTCTCTCTCTCTCTCTCTCTCTCTCTCTCTCTCTCTCTCTCTCTCTCTCTCTCTCTCTCTCTCTCTCTCTCTCTCTCTCTCTCTCTCTCTCTCTCTCTATTACTGCTTTTCGTGGGTTGCAGGTTTCTTGCATAACTATTTATTAAAAAATTATATATTTTTACAATTTAATTTTGTCGTTGTATTTTTTTGAACTATTTCAAAGCCACAGATCGCAAACTTATTTATAAACTGAACGTTTTTCATATACTACACGATTTGTAAGTGTGTTTGAAGAAAAGTTGTCCACGCACGCAAGCACACACACACACACACACACACACACACACACACACACACACACACACACACACACACACACACACACACACACACACACACACACACACACACAGTAATAAAGACTGGTTTAATGGAAGGTGTTGGAGAGCTATAAAAAATGAAAGGACTTGGAATCAATATAGGAAAGGAGCCAATCAAGAATCTTATCAGACGTTCGAGGAAGCTAGAAATGAATATACAAATGTAAGGAGAGAGGAAGAACGATATTTTGAAAAGGAAGTAGACAAGAGGAAGGTAGAACCAAACCTTTCATTTCGCTTTGTTAAAAGTTAAGTAAATATTAAAGGCAAAATACAGAGAATAAATGAAGAGAAAATCAGCGAGGTAGAGGAGGTAATGTGTGAAATGTTGGAGGGAAAGTTTCCATGTTCACAAAAGATAATTTTCTTGTAGTAGATGTTAATCTCGGACATAACAGTTGAATTGAAGGAAATAACTAAACAGGAAGTAAAGAAATAGTTACTAGGTGCTGATAAAAATGAAACTGTTGGAGCAGACGGTATAACAACTTGGCTCTTAAAACAGTGTGCACATCAGTTTATCCACTATGTAATTTTTTTTTGTTTTTTTTTTTCTGCAGGAAGGTAAATTAGGAAACACCTGGAAGATGGCACGTATTGTGTCTATATTTTAAAAAGGTGACAGAGAAGACCCTTTCAACTTTAGGCCGGCTTCATCAACAAGTCTTGTAATATTTGTGGAAAATTGAATTGAAGTGCATTTAATACTTAGAGAACAATAACAAAGTAACTGGGACACAGCTTGGTTGTCGGTCTACACAGTCATGTGTATCAAATTTGTTAAGTCATTATGATAGGGAAATTGTTCAGGAAAGAAATGGATGGGCAGTATTTACTTAGACTTTAAGAACGTTTTTTTTATAGTTCCCCATGAAAGACTAATGTAGAAACTAATATGGAGGAATTAAAGGTAAACAAATTATTACAGTGGATGAGAGACTTTGAAAGTAAAATGCAAACAGTTTTAAGAGGAAAAATGTTTTCCTGCATGTGAGAAGTGGGGCGCCACGTAAATGTTTCTAATTTATATAAATGATTTACCAGAAAGAATAAAAATATATGAATATTATTGTACATGATGCAAAAATCTTACATAAAATTAATAATGAAAATGACTAGATATTTACAAGAGTTTGGAGGGCCATCTGAACTTTAGTATCGGTGCGCCTCTGGCAAGACAGTGATAGTGTGAGTGATGGTGAAACTGTTTCTTCTTTTTCGGGTCATCCTGCCTCGGTGGGAGACGACCAGTGTGTTAAAATATACAAGAGGATCTAGATAAATTGAGCACATAGAGTGACAGATGTATGGTGGAATTTATTGTTGATAACTGTCATATACTGGAAATGAAAAGGAAGTCAGGCCACACGACGAATATAAACCGTGTGACAAGATACTGAAAGTGTCAGAGGAAGGGATCTAAGAGTTATTATTGACACTGGAAGATCATATAAATTTGATTGAGAGAAACTTGTATGTTACAATGGTCCTTGGAAAGATGTGTATGTTGGGTGATAGCAGGGAAAGATGTGTATGTTGAGTTATAGCAGGGAAAGATGTGTATGTTGGGTGATATCAGGGAAAGATGTGTATGTTGGGTGATAGCAGGGAAAGATGTGTATGTTGAGTGGTAGCAGGGAAAGATTGTATGTTGGGTGATAGCAGGGAAAGATGTGTATGTTGGGTGATAGCAGGGAAAGATGTGTATGTTGAGTGATAGCAGGGAAAGATGTGTATATTGGGTGATAGCAGGGAAAGATGTGCATGTTGGGTGATAGGGAAAGATGTGTATGTTGAGTGATAGCAGGGAAAGATGTGTATGTTGGTGATAGCAGGGAAAGATGTGTATGTTAGGTGATAGCAGGGAAAGATGTGTATGTTGGTGATAGCAGGGAAAGATGTGTATGTTAGGTGATAGTAGGGGAAGATGTGTATGTTGGGTGATAGCAGGGAAAGATGTGTATATTGGGTGATAGCAGGGAAAGATGTGTATGTTAGGTGATAGCAGGGAAAGATGTGTATGTTGGGTGATAGTAGGGGAAGATGTGTATGTTGGGTGATAGCAGGGAAAGATGTGTATGTTGAGTGATAGCAGGGAAAGATGTGCATGTTGGGTGATAGCAGGGAAGGATGTGCATGTTGGGTGATAGCAGGGAAAGATGTGTATGTTGGGTGATAGCAGAGAAAGATGTGTATGTTGGGTGATAGCAGAGAAAGATGTGCATGTTGGGTGATAGGGAAAGATGTGCATGTTGGGTGATAGCAGGGAAAGATGTGTATGTTGAGTGATAGCAGGGAAAGATGTGCATGTTGGGTGATAGCAGGGAAAGATGTGTATGTTGGGTGATAGCAGAGAAAGATGTGCATGTTGGGTGATAGGGAAAGATGTGCATGTTGGGTGATAGCGGGGAAAGATGTGCATGTTCGGTGATACTAGGGAAAGATGTGTATGTTGAGTGATAGCAGGGAAAGATGTGTATGTTGGGTGATAGCAGGGAAAGATGTGCATGTTGGGTGATAGTAGGGAAAGATGTGTATGTTAGGTGATAGCAGGGAAAGATGTGTATGTTAGGTGATAGCAGGGAAAGATGTGTATGTTAGGTGATAGCAGGGAAAGATGTGTATGTTAGGTGATAGCAGGGAAAGATGTGTATGTTGGGTGATAGCAGGGAAAGATGTGTATGTTGAGTGATAGCAGGGAAAGATGTGTATATTGGGTGATAGCAGGGAAAGATGTGTATGTTGGGTGATAGCAGGGAAAGATGTGCATGTTGGGTGATAGTAGGGAAAGATGTGTATGTTAGGTGATAGCAGGGAAAGATGTGTATGTTAGGTGATAGCAGGGAAAGATGTGTATGTTGGGTGATAGCAGGGAAAGATGTGTATGTTGGGTGATAGCAGGGAAAGATGTGTATGTTGGGTGATAGCAGGGAAAGATGTGCATGTTGGGTGATAGTAGGGAAAGATGTGTATGTTAGGTGATAGCAGGGAAAGATGTGTATGTTAGGTGATAGCAGGGAAAGATGTGTATGTTGGGTGATAGCAGGGAAAGATGTGTATGTTGAGTGATAGCAGGGAAAGATGTGTATGTTAGGTGATAGCAGGGAAAGATGTGTATGTTGGGTGATAGCACGGAAAGATGTGTATGTTAGGTGATAGCAGGGAAAGATGTGTATGTTAGGTGATAGCAGGGAAAGATGTGTATGTTGGGTGATAGCAGGGAAAGATGTGCATGTTGGGTGATAGTAGGGAAAGATGTGTATGTTAGGTGATAGCAGGGAAAGATGTGCATGTTGGGTGATAGCAGGGAAAGATGTGCATGTTGGGTGATAGCAGGGAAAGATGTGTATGTTAGGTGATAGCAGGGAAAGATGTGTATGTTAGGTGATAGCAGGGAAAGATGTGTATGTTAGGTGATAGCAGGGAAAGATGTGTATGTTAGGTGATAGCAGGGAAATATGTGTATGTTGGGTGATAGCAGGGAAAGATGTGTATGTTAGGTGATAGCAGGGAAAGATGTGTATGTTAGGTGATAGCAGGGAAAGATGTGTATGTTAGGTGATAGCAGGGAAAGATGTGTATGTTAGGTGATAGCAGGGAAAGATGTGCATGTTGGGTGATAGCAGGGAAAGATGTGTATGTTAGGTGATAGCAGGGAAAGGTGTGTATGTTAGGTGATAGCAGGGAAAGATGTGCATGTTGGGTGATAGCAGGGAAAGATGTGCATGTTGGGTGGTAGCAGGGAAAGATGTGTATGTTAGGTGATAGCAGGGAAAGATGTGTATGTTAGGTGATAGCAGGGAAATATGTGTATGTTGGGTGATAGCAGGGAAAGATGTGTATGTTAGGTGATAGCAGGGAAAGATGTGTATGTTGGGTGATAGCAGGGAAAGATGTGCATGTTGGGTGATAGCAGGGAAAGATGTGCATGTTGGGTGATAGCAGGGAAAGATGTGCATGTTGGGTGATAGCAGGGAAAGATGTGTATGTTAGGTGATAGCAGGGAAAGATGTGTATGTTAGGTGATAGCAGGGAAAGATGTGTATGTTAGGTGATAGCAGGGAAAGATGTGTATGTTAGGTGATAGCAGGGAAAGATGTGTATGTTAGGTGATAGCAGGGAAAGATGTGTATGTTAGGTGATAGCAGGGAAAGATGTGTATGTTGGGTGATAGCAGGGAAAGATGTGTATGTTAGGTGATAGCAGGGAAAGATGTGTATGTTGGGTGATAGCAGGGAAAGATGTGTATGTTGGGTGATAGCAGGGAAAGATGTGTATGTTAGGTGATAGCAGGGAAAGATGTGTATGTTGGGTGATAGCAGGGAAAGATGTGTATGTTAGGTGATAGCAGGGAAAGAGGAGACATGATGATCACGTGTAAGGTCTTGAAAGGGTAAATAAATAAGATTTCTTGGTAGCTGCACCAGGGCCACAGTAGCTAATTGAGAAAAAGTGGAGTGGAAAGGGCAGAAAATTTGTCTTCTCCAGCAGAGAGGTTGACCAGTGGAATGCTTTAAAGAAGAATTAGTAAGTGCAGCGTAATATTTAGTGAAGGGATTCAGGGAAACCGTTATTTTTATATAGTCGGACTTGAGTCCTGGAAATGGGAAGACCAGTGTCTGCACTTTAAAGGAGAGGTTTGGGATATTAGCAGTTTGGAGGGATATGTTGTGTATCTTTATACGTATATGCTTCTAAACTGTTGTATTCTGAGCACCTCTGCAAAAACAGTGATTATGTGTGAGTGAGGTGAAAGTGTTGAATGATGATGAAAGTATTTTCTTTTTGGGTATTTTCTTTGTATTTTGCGTCACCCTGCCTCGGTGGGAGACGGCCGACTTGTGGAATATATATATATATATATATATATATATATATATATATATATATATATATATATATATATATAATTATATGTATGATGAGCAGTGTTGCAGACACAACACCATGAACACAGCTGTGATCGAACGTATGATCGAACGTATGCTTGCATGCATGCACGCTCATACTCACAGACACATTAACACATACACTAACACCACAATCAAAACTAGCCAAGTGTCTGTCGACATGCGCCTTTGACAATCAGTAAAACACACACACACACACACACACACACACACACACACACACACACACACACACACACACACACACACACACACACACACACACACACACACACACACACACACACATACACACACACACACAAACACACACTCGCACACCAATGATCGCGTTACTTGTTCACAAATGAGTGACCCGTTACTATCTTTGTATGTAATTACCTATTCAAGTGCCTTGTGCTTGTATCTGTGTGTGTGTGTGTGTGTGTGTGTGTGTGTGTGTGTGTGTGTGTGTGTGTGTGTGTGTGTGTGTGTGTGTTTGTGTGTGTGTGTCAGTGTGTGTCAGTGTGTGTCAGTGCATGTGTGTGTGTCAGTGTATGTGTGTGTGTGTGTGTGTGTGTGTGTGTGTGTGTGTGTGTGTGTGTGTGTGTGTGTGTCAGTGTGTGTCAGTGTGTGTCAGTGTGTCAGTGTATGTGTGTGTGTCAGTGTATATGTGTGTGTGTGTGTGTGTGTGTGTCAGTGTGTGTGTGTGTGTGTGTCATTGTATGTGTGTGTGTCACTGTATGTGTGTGTGTGTGTGTGTGTGTGTG
The DNA here is from genome assembly GCF_038502225.1 of Cherax quadricarinatus. Lineage (NCBI taxonomy): Eukaryota > Metazoa > Arthropoda > Malacostraca > Decapoda > Parastacidae > Cherax > Cherax quadricarinatus. The sequence goes on along the minus strand of NC_091295.1, from coordinate 37,380,062 downwards.
TGTGTGTGTGTGTGTGTGTGTCAGTGTATGTGTGTGTTTACCTGGCGCTGGCGGTGGTGGGAGAGCCTGGCTGTTTTTTAAATCATTGCGCCAAGTTTTGCTTGCATGTAATGAGAGTAAAGGAAAACTCTGCGGTTTCTTATTGGCGCCGCCGCCCGTTCTATATATTCATGGAATATGTAAATCAGATTGCATAAACTTTATTGCGGATTCAAGTGAAGTTGGTGCATAAAACACTCATATTTTTCCCACAAAGATAATTGCTTGAAATTTTTGCTATCCTCTCCGCGAAAGCCATTTAAATAGTGCAACTCTACTGTGCGGTTCACCTCTCTAGGGAGGGAGGGAGGCCTACTTCTACCCAGGTAGAGCAGGAGGGAAGCATGAGTCTGCCGAGGTAGAGACGGAGGGAGGGAGGCCTGATTCTACCTGGGTAGAGTAGGCAGGAAGCCTGTTAGGTAAAAATGACACAATTGCAACTAAAATGACATATTACTGTGACAACGTTTCGCTCTCCAGGAGCTTTGTCAAGCCTTAACGGCTTGACAGAACTGTTTCTACTGGAAGCCAGTTTCTACCTAGGTAGAGAGGGAGGGAGGGAGGCCTGATTCTACCCGGGTAGAGAAGGAAAGGAGTCCTGCTTCTAACAAGGTAGAGAGGAAGACTTGCGTTGTTAATGGAATGTTGTTGTTAATCTTTGATAATGTTTATAACTGTGTAACAGATTTTGTTGTTACAGTGAGTGTGATATTATTGTATATTGTGCTGAATGTTTTCTTGTGTAGAGAGCTGAATGATCTGTAGGTTGTAGTGGTGTGTGTACTCACCTAGTTGTACTCAGTTGTGGTTGTAGGGGTTGAGTCATAGCTCCTGGCCCCGCCTCTTCACTGGTCGATACTAAGTCACTCTCTCCCTGCTCCATGAGCTTTATCATACCTCTTCTTAAAGCTATGTATGGATCTCGCCTCCACTACATTGCTTCCCAAACTATTCCAATTCCGACAACTCTGTGACTGAAGAAGTACTTCCTAACATCCCTGTGATTCATCTGAGTCTTCAACTTCCATCTGTGACCCCTTGTTGCTGTGTCCCATATCTGGAACATCCTGTCTCTGTCCACCTTATCGATTCCTCTCAGTATTTTGTATGTCGTTATCATATCCCTCCTCTCTCTCCTGTCCTCCAGTGTCGTCAGGTCGATTTCCCCTAACCTCTCCTTATAGGACATACCTCTCATCTCCGGTATCAGTCTAGTTGTAAACATTTGTACTTTCTCTGGTTTCCTTACGTGCTTGGCTAGGTGTGGGTTCCACACTGGTTCTGTGTGTATGTGTGTGTGTGTGTTAGTTACCATTTTGTCCTAGGCACATGTCGATTAGACACTAGGCCTGGTGTGTGTGTGTGTGTGTGTGTATGTGTGTGTGTGTGTGTGTGTGTGTGTGTGTGTGTGTGTGTGTGTGTGTGTGTGTGTGTCGTGCCGAATAAGTAAAACCTGCGACCTTGGCTCAAAGAGCAACACTCTTAAGTCCTTTATAAAATTTTCTCTTATACGTTTAAAGATATATTTTTCATTTATGTTAATGTAAAAAATAATAATTTTGTGTGTGCGTGCGTGTGTGTGCGTGTGTGCGCGTGCGTGCGTGCGTGAGTGTGCGCGCCTAACTACATAACAGTTCTTGATGCTACTGTGAGTGTGTTTCCTGATTGACCACGACTGTTTAAGATGTGGTATTTCAGTGATTATGTTTACTCTCTGACTACAATTGTGGTTAGCTGTTAATAACAGCGGTTGATGAAATGAATAAAACAAATTGGGGGTCCGAAATAAATTTCCATATATTCATTCAGTATTAAGTATCGTATATTGACAATTTCAAACAAATATTTCAACCGTGTCAGTGTTTTTTTTTTTTTCCTTATTCTCGATTTATATTGCGGTTAAGACTTTGGTTAAGTTATGTATAAATCCATGTTTAGGATTGGTGCTAATTTCCATACCCACAGTTTTTCTTAGTCTCAATCTAGGTCCTAGAGGATCAATAATAAGGGCGTTGCCCTGTGAATGTGTACTCATATTGCAGGGTCGATTCATAGCTCCTGTGTGTACTCACCTAGTTGTACTCACCTAGTTGAGGTTGCAGGGGTCGAGTCCAAGCTCCTGGCCCCGCCTCTTCACTGGTCGCTACTAGGTCACTCTCCCTGAACCATGAGCTTTATCGTACCTCTGCTTAAAGCTATGTATGGATCCTGCCTCCACTACATCGCTTCCCAAACTATTACACTTCCTGACTACTCTGTGGCTGAAGAAATACTTCCTAACATCCCTTTGATTCATCTGTGTCTTCAGCTTCCAACTGTGTCCCCGTGTTGCTGTGTCCAGTCTCTGGAACATCCTGTCTTTGTCCACCTTGTCAATTCCTCTCAGTATTTTGTAAGTCGTTATCATGTCCCCCCTATCTCTCCAGTCCTCCAGTGTCGTCAGGTTGATTTCCCTTAACCTCTCCTCATAGGACATACCTCTTAACTCTGGGACTAGTCTTGTTGCAAACCTTTGCACTTTCTCTAGTTTCTTTACGTGCTTGGCTAGGTGTGGGTTTCAAACTGGTGCCGCATACTCCAATATGGGCCTAACGTACACGGTGTACAGGGTCCTGAACGATTCCTTATTAAGATGTCGGAATGCTGTTCTGAGGTTTGCCAGGCGCCCATATGCTGCAGCAGTTATTTGGTTGATGTGCGCTTCAGGAGATGTGCCTGGTGTTATACTCACCTCAAGATCTTTTTCCTTGAGTGATGTTTGTAGTCTCTGGCCCCCTAGACTGTACTCCGTCTGCGGTCTTCTTTGCCCTTTCCCAATCCTCATGACTTTGCACTTGGTGGGATTGAACTCCAGGAGCCAGTTGCTGGACCAGGTCTGCAGCCTGTCCAGATCCCTTTGTAGTTCTCCCTGGTCTTCGATCGAATGAACTCTTCTCATCAACTTCACGTCATCTGCAAACAGGGACACCTCGGAGTTTATTCCTTCCGTCATGTCGTTCACAAATACCAGAAACAGCACTGGTCCTAGGACTGACCCCTGTGGGACCCCGCTGGTCACAGGTGCCCACTCTGACACCTCGCCACGTACCATTACTCGCTGCTGTGTGTGTGTGTGTGTGTGTGTGTGTGTGTGTGTGTGTGTGTGTGTGTGTGTGTGTGTGTGTGTGTGTGTGTGTGTGTGTGTGTGTGTGTGTGTGTTTGTACTTACCTAGTTGAGGTTGGAGGGATCGAGTCCAAGCTCTTGGCGTGGTGTGTGTGTGCGCCCGCGCTCGTCATTTGTGTTTTCGAGGACCATGAGTCGTAGCTCTTGGTCCCGCCTTTAAAACTATATTGTCTGGCAAAACTGATTCTTGTTCTCCTGGGCCTTGTCATACTTTCTCTTGAGACTGTATATAGAGTTTGCCCCTGCCACACTCTCATCCAGCTCGTTCAATTTCTACGTTGTTACTTTCCGTCCTTCCCCCTTCCCTCTCCTTGGTGCTCGCATTTCAGCTCGTACGAATGTGCCTATTCTAGTCTGGATGCAAAGCTCTCGTCTTATTTTGAATTTCTGAACCTTATTCCTCTGACAGCGGCAACATTCTGTTTGACCAGGGAGGCACAAGGCCTGCCTGTGACAGTAAGAAAGATCTCGAAGCCTGTCGCAGGTATATTACAGGTCACAGGTATATATCGTGGTAAACGCCCTAAAGGGTTCTTTGATAAGATCTGTGAAGACTGTTATGAGGTTTACCAGCATCTGCATTGCCGGTTTACGTAACTGATGAGCCTCTCTGATGATATGTTCTGTTAAATATTCTCTTCAAGGTATCCTCTTTTATCAGTCTTTGTAAGGTCCCTTCCCCCAAACTATACTCTCATTCCGGTCTTTCTTCTTATGCTTGTTCAGACTATACTTCAGTAGCAACTTGTTCAGCCCATCTTTCAATGTATTTTAATTCTTCCTGGAATCTCTCCCAATGTATATCTGTCCTTATTCTCTTTGTTAGCTTGACATAATTGCTATACAGAGACTTCACTAGACTTCCACTACTAAATTATCAACATAAATCAGCAGTTGTGTTATAGCACTAATCCTTGGGGCAGCCTGCTGGTTAATTTCATCCATCCTGATGTCTGGATTGAAGAAACTTATGGTGAGCTAAATGTTTTCTAAATAAAAATATCTGGTACGTTGCATGTGTTCCTGTAAGCCCCACTTGCTCTTCCAGTTTTTGTCTCTCTAGTTAGGAACTGTATTACGTGCTTTGTTGCAGTCCAGGAATAAGCAAGCCATCTATTCCCGTCTCTTGATTTACTGCTGTGACTGTCGTAAAACTTCAGCAAGTTAGTAAAACAAGACTTTCCATTCCTGAAACCATGCTGGTTTTCTCTGATAAACTCCCTCGTCTTCAAGTGTTCCAAGATTTTTCTCCAGAACTTTGGACATTTACTTTGCCACACACATATATTTTTTTAATTTCTCGGTGCTTAAAGCACGCGCATATTTCCTTCAAAAATTTTGTTTTGGCATTCTTTTAATTGATAATTGCTGACTCTTCCTATCTTTGTTGATGGTCAAAAATATTATCTTGCATATATAATCAGGCTTACACGGTATATGTGCTCTTTTGGCGATGTATATATGATATCACAGGTATTTAACTTCTCATCCCCTGGAATGTACTTCTGGCTTCGCTTCCTAACCTTCATGACCTAACATTTGCTAGGGTTTGAATTCTAGCAGCCGCGTACCTCACCGCTTATAACATCCTGCCACATATAATGATAGCCTAAATAAAGTTTGGTCACCACCATCTATGCTCGTTTATTTTCCACCTGTTTTTACCTAACACAAGTTTCTTATACGATTAGACTCCTGGAAACCGGTAAAAGGCAACATGGCGGACTTGCGGAACTGGTTGAGGGGGTGGAGAGTTTGAGAGGAAACGCCACAAGGTTACCTGACCACGGGAAGGAAAAAATGTTTTTTCCACGGGTAGAAAAACTCTAGAAACTCATCAGAGGGTAAAGGCAGTCATACAGGAAGAGCGTAGACCCATAGTGTCAGCACAGTAGTTCTCGCTATCAACACGTCCGAGTTGTTGATGCCGCTCTCAACCACCTCGACAACTCAGGCAACACCAGACAACTCAGGGAACACCAGACAACTCAAGTAACACCAGACAACTCAGGCAACACCAGAAAACTCAGGCAACACCAGACAACTCAAGTAACACCAGACAACTCAGGCAACACCAGACAACTCAAGTAACACCAGATAACTCACGCAACACCAGACAACTCAAGTAACACCAGACAACTCACGCAACACCAAACAACTCAGGCAACACCAGACAACTCAGGCAACACCAGACAACTCAGGAAACACCAGACAACTCAGGCAACACCAGACAACTCAAGTAACACCAGATAACTCACGCAACACCAGACAACTCACGCAACACCAGACAACTCAGGGAACACAAGACAACTCAGGGAACACCAGACAACTCAGGCAACACCAGACAACTCAGGGAACACCAGACAAGTCAGGCAACACCATACCACTCAGGCAACACCAGACAACTCAGGCAACACCAGACAATTCATGTAACACCAGACAACTCAGGCAACACCAGACAACTCAAGTAACACCAGACAACTCACGCAACACCAAACAACTCAAGCAACACCAGACAACTCAGGCAACACCAGACAACTCAGGGAACACCAGACAACTCAGGCAACACCAGACAACTCAAGTAACACCAGACAACTCACGCAACACCAGACAACTCAGGGAACACAAGACAACTCAGGGAACACCAGACAACTCAGGCAACACCAGACAACTCAGGGAACACCAGACAACTCAGGCAACACCATACCACTCAGGCAACACCAGACAACTCAGGCAACACCAGACAACTCAGGCAACACCATACCACTCAGGCAACACCAGACAACTCAGGGAACAGCAGACAACTCAGGGAACACCAGACAACTCAGGCAACACCAAACAACTCAGGCAACACCAGACAACTCAGGGAACACCAGACAACTCAGGGAACACCAGATAACTCAGACAACACCAGACCACTCAAGGAACATCAGACAACTCAGGCAACACCAGACAACTCAGGCAACACCAGACCACTCAAGGAACACCAGACAACTCAGGCAACACCAGACAACTCAGGCAACACCAGACCACTCAGGCAACACCAGACCACTCAAGGAACACAGACAACTCAGATAACACCAAACAACTCAGGCAACACCAGATAATTCAGGGAACACCAGACAACTCAGGCAACATCAAACAACTCAGGCAACACCAGACAACTCAGGGAACACGAGACAACTCAGGCAACACCAAACAACTCAGACAACACCAAACAACTCAGGCAACACCAAGCAACTCAAGAAACACCAGACAACTCAGGCAACACCAGACAATTCAGGGAACACCAGACAACTCAGGCAACACCAGACAACTCAGGCAACACCAAACAACTCAGGCAACACCAAACAACTCAAGAAACACCAGACAACTCAGGCAACACCAGACAACTCAGGCAACACCAAACAACTCAAGAAACACCAGACAACTCAAGAAACACCAGACAACTCAGGCAACACCAGACAACTCAGGCAACACCAAACAACTCAAGAAACACCAGACAACTCAGGCAACACCGGACAACTCAGGCAACACCAGTCAACTCAGGCAACACCAAACAGCTCAGGGAACATCAGACAACTCAAGAAACACCAGACAACTCAGGCAACACCAAACAGCTCAGGGAACATCAGACAACTCAAGAAACACCAGACAACTCAGGCAACACCAAACAGCTCAGGGAACATCAGACAACTCAAGAAACACCAGACAACTCAGGCAACACCAGACAACTCGAGAAACACCAGACAACTCAGGCAACACCAGACAACTCAAGAAACACCAGAGAACTCAGGCAACACCAGACAACTCGAGAAACACCAGACAACTCAGGCAACACCAGACAACTCAAGAAACACCAGAGAACTCAGGCAACACCAGACAACTCGAGAAACACCAGACAACTCAAGAAACACCAGACAACTCAGGCAACACCAGACAACTCAGGCAACACCAAACAACTCAAGAAACACCAGACAACTCAGGCAACACCGGACAACTCAGGCAACACCAGTCAACTCAGGCAACACCAAACAGCTCAGGGAACATCAGACAACTCAAGAAACACCAGACAACTCAGGCAACACCAAACAGCTCAGGGAACATCAGACAACTCAAGAAACACCAGACAACTCAGGCAACACCAAACAGCTCAGGGAACATCAGACAACTCAAGAAACACCAGACAACTCAGGCAACACCAGACAACTCGAGAAACACCAGACAACTCAGGCAACACCAGACAACTCAAGAAACACCAGAGAACTCAGGCAACACCAGACAACTCGAGAAACACCAGACAACTCAGGCAACACCAGACAACTCAAGAAACACCAGAGAACTCAGGCAACACCAGACAACTCGAGAAACACCAGACAACTCAGGCAATACGCAATATTAAAAACAAAAATACCAAAATTTTCTCAATGTTAATAATATTAATAGCATTAGTAGTAATTGTATTAGTAGTAGTAGTAATAGTAATAATAATAATAATAATAATAATAATAATAAAGGTAGGTCTTTGAGTAAAGGTTGTTATATCTCATTCCCCAGGCGTTGTATGTTACGGGTTTAACGCTTCTCCATAAATGCATTATTAATAATATATTAAAAGCATAATTAACTTGTGAAACAAACACAAGGTCAGCAGAACAACTGAAAAACTGGCACATACGTGAGCATGTTAACGTAGGTGCCAGTGAACACCAGCTGGTGAACTGACCAGATTAGTAGACTAACAGTGAACACCAGCTGGTGAACTGACCAGATTAGTAGACTCTCAGCTTCACAAACACACAGGCTCTCCACAACTGTTTCACAAGACCGTCGCAACACATTAAAACAGTCATCAGTTGGAAGACAACAATTATATTTTTGTACATTTCCCCCCATGAAACGAAGAGCAGTGTAGGCCAGGGTTTGTGGAAATCTCCTCGTTAGACACGTTCTGCCTGCAGACATTAAAACTTGCTTATGGTTGCCGTGAAAATGTATTGAGCGAGAATGTTCGAAGCGGACACATTCACAGCTCTTCCATCGTGAGCCACTGCAGACGTAATACAAATCAAGAGGGTATTCAGGAGTGTCTGTGGAGTCTTGCATGCTGCAAACATGGAAAATATATACACAAATGCAGTAAAATGTGATTTTTTTATTGACAATGTTTCGCCTACACTGAGAGCTTTATCAAGTCACAAATAGATCTACCTGAGTACATGAGTATATATAGGGAGCATAATGATGTGAGGAGTCAGATGGAGAATGCTGAGATGTTGTTGTATTTGAGAAGGATCTTTTCAAAGGTCCTTCTCAAATTCAACCTCTTCTCATCATTCTTCACCTGACTCTTGACGCCATTATGTTCCCTATATACATTTATGTACTCTCTGCTCAGATACATTTGTTTGGGACTTGATAAGCGTAGTCAGTAAAGAATCGCATTTTACTGCATTTGTCTATTTTTCATCGTGTCGGTATTTTATATCATTTATCTCCATGCTGCAGACGTAAGGTTATAATTCTGCTTTACTGAGCAAGCCAGATTAGTAAGTTGGTATGCCCTCTGACCACATTATATTAAAATTTGTGGGATCTTATACTAATTTATATGACAAACGTTTTCATTGTAGTTGTTGGTGGTGATGGTGTTGTGTTTACTGTGAGAAATGGAAAAATCTTTCCGGTCATTTGACCGAGGTTTTCGGCTGATTTACTGGCTCACCTGTTTAAAATAAATATCACGTAAGGTGAAACTACTGTACTATATAAAACAAAGGATGATCACACGGTAGTTGCAGCTTGAGATGTGAGAAGAAAATGTAAGAGAAAAATGTTCTAGAACCTTAGTGCAAAGTGTAAGAGAGGTAAGACGAGGACGTGAGAGAGCCAACGAGCTGGGTGTGAGAGGCGAGGTAACGAGTTAGATATAAGAAGAGAGCTTACGAGTTGGGTTTAAGAAGAGAGTTGACGAGCTGGGTGTAAGAGAACTGACGAGCTGGTTGTAAGAGGGCTGACGAGCTGGTTGTAAGAGGGCTGACGAGCTGGGTGTAAGAAGTTGTTGCAGGAGTAGGGGTTAACAACACAGGTCCTCCTACCAGGTGTCTCAGGTGCTCACTCACTCAGAAAGATCGTGTAAAGGACAGCACAGTGGCTTCAGCACCAGGGGTTTAGGCAAGCTTAATAGGTTTTTAGTTCACCAGCAGCTTATATTAGATAAAAACTAGTAGAGAGGAATGTATTGGTCCAGGATTATGGATATAATAGAAGTTTTTTTGTGGTTGGTATTATAGGATATTTAAAGTTTAATTAGAAAACATGGGCAGAATTCATGCCTTTGGCTCAAGTTCCTTAATGTTTTTACCTTCTCGTTATTCATTTTAGAGCCATTATATCTCCCTTTGGCCTGTCTCACTGTCACTCAAGATTTATTTATGAATATTTTTTTTTATTGTGGAATAGTGGCCCAGCCAATAGGTCGCAAAGTGGACCACTTTAGTGAGTGATCTGTCTGTAGCAGCCTCATTGACTTCAAATGAATCTCTTCACAAAAACGGCCCCAGTTTATTCAAGAAAGAGCCTCTCAAGAGTACCAGAGTAGCAGTGAAAAATCCCTCTACCCTTACTGCTGAAGAGGCACGGTTGACCCATCATTAATCTGGATTCTTTTTGAAAAGGTGGAGCGCGCGCCACCTTGGGACCGTTAACTGTGCAAGAACTGTGAGCATCAGCGTTACCAGACCCCAGTGGGAACGACTCGCCTTTCCAGCGAGCCTAAAGCTTCCTTGATTTTATCTTGTACACCCTTCGAAGATTGAACATGCAGGTGTTTTGTAGCCTTTTTATTTTTTTTTAGCCGCAATGGCCTTATAAGTTACCTTAGAGGTTAAAGAAAGCGGGAATGACAACATTCTGAGAAGACTCACGTATGTGCACAAGAACCTGCATCATAAACTGTTTCCTCACATCATGGCCAGTGTTTCTCATAAATATTTACATTAATATGAGTAAAAAAATACACAATATCATTTTTCCCTAAGCAAACCCCGTTGCGTTGCATGTTACTCATAAAAACTAAATATTTGAAACACGCTTGGTAGTGGCACGGGGGTTTCCTGCCTTGCCTTGTCGAATACTAAAAAGGAATATTGACTGATTTTGTTACGCGTAGCCAAATTGTTCTCTAGTGGGTTTCCAATAAAAGTCTCTGATATTGATTCAAAATAATTACACAGCTGTATCCAGAAGAGTCATATAGGAAATAAACGATAGTTGAAACTGCGTTACTAATATATTGTCCAATCAGAGGTGAAACCGATTTTTACTGTAACAGAATTCATTTTATACCTCAACATTTGGAGCTGCTGTCGACCACAAGCGGCGCAAGTAATAATTTAGCTCTTTCAGTGGGTAAATAATTCCTGGCTTACCTTTAGGCTGAGGGCTGGGCAAGAGCCGCGGCTCTGGGTGTCCCTTGGCCCCCATACCTGATTTTTTCATGGTGCGCTGAGTTTTTCATGGCAATTGGAAGGGAGGGAGGGAGGGGGTCTCGACCCGAGTGGCTGGGGATGTTCCCGTCCTTTATATGTGTTGGTTTTGACAGAAATATTTCTCCAACATGGCTTTATTTTTCTCCTTTTTCTTTAGTATTAGACTGTGAAAGCAAAATTAGGTCCGCTATTATTCATTTGCATGACAAAAATAATTAAGAAATGAATTTTTCTTTCCCATGCTTCGGAATATTTCAGTGATAAATTTGGTATTCTGCACCAATACCAGAGGAGTGTATAATTGAGAGTGCATATAGAGTAATAAAACTGTACCGGGCAGGGAGGCAGAGGAACAATTTATAATTTTCCATTTCAGCAGTGGCGAGCGACACCGGCAGGGTCGGCGGAGTGACCAGAGCGCACTAACTCTCTGGGGGAGGAGCGACCAGGGGAAAGAACCTCTTATTTCAACTTTATTTCTCCCTGGATGGTTATTTTTCCTCCCGAAAGAGCCTATTGTTTTGAAAATATCGTTGTCTTCGGGGCATTGTCTGTCTAGTGTATCAGCCAGACTGCCGCGAGCCCATCCTCAAATTCTACTTTCTGAGGTTCGGGCATTTTTGCCTGCTAGCTTATCGGAAATTTTTATATTGCAAATAAACAGAAATTGGACAAAAATCTGTTTAGTTCTGTAATGCAACTAGTTAAGATATGTAAACCGACAAGCATACGCTTGCGTAGGTGTCGGAGAAAGGCGGAAAGCACAAATCTGTACGCATATTTCTCAACTTTCTGTGCACGTTCAAGCAGTAAAACGCTTATAATGTGTTTTCACCCGGTGAAAGGAATTTAGGTCATAAATCTAGCGTAGGATAGAGGCAGTAGATAGGTTTGTGAGGGTAGGAGTTGTGTAGCAGCAGGGTGTGGGCCGTCCTATGGATGGCAGCTAGTCTAGCCTAGGCTAGGTGTTTTGTTCCAGTCGGCCCACCAGGAAAGAAGGGCTCCACCTTTTTCCTTGGCGTTTTTACCTCCCACAGCCGTTACTGGCGTGCTGGAGGGAGGAGGGGAGATGAAAAGATGGGATGACGGGGGGAAATAAAAAGCAAATAAGGGTGAGCAAAGAAAACAGAATAGTATAAGCATTGCAGAAAAGGATATTTAAATTCAAAGTTTGAATGAGAGAGAGGGAGGTTGGGCGGGGTGTGTGGATGGAGTCCAAAATGATGGTACCACAGCTGAGAGTGAGTATTCTATCCCATGGCATTGATTATGTAGTGAGAATACACGATCAGAAGTCATGAAATTCAAATCTATATCATGCAGACCCCTAAAAAAACTTTAATTACACAACTAGTCTGAGTAAAGTGATTTTACTGGACAGTTCTCTTTGCTGCAATGGCAAAAGAATCCGCGGAATCGGTCACAGGTAAAACAGGTCGGAAGTAAATACATTCACATCCGCACAGTAGTCACGCGGACTGTGTGCTTGTATGTTTTGTGCATATTTATATTTTTTTTCTTATGTGTGAGTTTTTGCTTGTACGTAAAAGTACGCAAAAACATACCACGAAACAGGAAAGCGGTGGACTGCCTGTGGGCATGGTGGCCCCTATCACAAACAGCCTGCTTAACCAGGCGGTCAACAGGGAAACCTGGCCTGGGACCGGGCTGGAAGGGGGATTAAAAGAGCCCTTGAAACCTGTCACAGGTGTATCACTGTGTACTTGTAGGTTCCGGTGATCATCCCTCCCGCCGTCAACCAGGTTGACGACCTGATCAATCAAGATGTTGGTATGTTGAAAATGGTATAAAATACCGACAAGATGATTAATAAGACATATACAACAGTTGGGTATGTGTATTGTTGAAAAGTTTCGCCTACACAGTAGGCTTCTTCAGTCAAATACAGAGGCAGTAGGTGTAGTAGTAAAATGATGATGTAATCAGTCCATCAATCTTGGAGAAGTAGTATATGAGGTGGTCAGCCCCTCAGCCTAGAGAAGAGTTCAGCTCCATGGTCTGGAAGAAACCTACTGTGTAGGCGAAACGTTTCAACAATAAAGTTACCCAACTGTTACACTTGCAACACAGCAGTCCTAGACACAGAAACTTTACTGATCAACAAAAGTAGCTGTTTACCTGGAGAGAGTTCCGGGGGTCAACGCCCCCGCGGCCCGGTCTGTGACCAGGAAGAGCAGTCACACTTGGATTTAAGGATAGAGTGGAAGGCCTTGGACTCTTCAAGCTACATTTACGGTTGGAGTACTAGTATGCTTGTGCTGGGGTGGGTGGTATAGTAATGTAAAGTGGGGAAGATCTATAGCCACCCTGCTACACAGCAAGATAGGTGGAGAACATATGGTGGTGGTGGTGATAGTGATGATAGCGGTGATAATATTGATGATAATGATAGTAGTAGTGATGATTGTCAGTAGTAGTAACACAGTTGTGGTGGGGGTGATGATGGCGGCATTGATGGTGATAATAGTTTAGATAGTGGTAGTTGGTGGTGGGTGTGGTGATTAGATCGGACTGCGCTGGTAGAATCCTTGAAACTGGTTACAGGTATGATAGTGGTGGTACCAAATATTGTGGTGGTGGTGACTGATGTAAACAACCATTGCGCCTATCACAAGTATAAACATTACAGATAATTTGTTAGGTCACATAATGAAGGATTCCAAACTATTTTTGTTTGAACTGGCAGACATTTAGATCAATAAACATGGCATTTGATCTCCTAAATGATGAATTGGCTCTCTGAGCCCTAAGGTTGAGGGAGTAAACAAATAATAATTTTTAATCTGCTTATCGTCATTCCGGTTAAGCATAATTTTTTTTTTTACTTCACGGCATTGGAGCTTATTGCAAGCGATTGGATTCACTGATATTAAAAATTATGTATTTTTTCATCCGTGTATCTGTAGCTTATAAGTGCATTCCGGAGTTATAGAATGTTACTATGTTTACACACACACACACACACACACACACACACGCGCGCGCGCGCGCGCGCGCACGGGCGCGCACACAGACACGCGCACACGGACACACGCACACACGGGCACACACACACAGACACACGCGGGCGCGCACACACACGCGCGCACACACACGCACACACACACACACACACACGCACACACGCACACACGCACACAGCGGGCCTGGTGTCTAGTCGACATGTGCCTGGGACAGAATGGTAACTAACAGACACAGACACACACACACACACACAGACACACAGACACACACACACACACACACAGACACACACACAGACATACACACACACACACACACACACACACACACACACACACACACACACACACACACACACACACACACACACACACACACACACACACACACACACATACAACAGGCCTAGTGTCTAATCGACATGTGCCTAGGACAAAATGGTAACTAACACACACACACACACACACACACACATATATATATATATATATATATATATATATATATATATATATATATATATATCCCTTTCTTTAAATCTGTCAAAGCCAACAGTGCTTTCATTTTTGCAGTATGCATTTATGTAAAAAATATACATATGAACCGCGGCTGGTTGATAATGGTATTTATATTGTGGAAGTAATTTTGCTATGTATAAGTCTACAAGGGGATAAATTGTATTGAGTGGTTGTACACTTCTTGTATAAGGTGAGATACATCTGGCAGCCGCTGCTGGAGGATCAGCTGCAGGATTTGGTCGCCCTTATTGGTTCTGCTGAAAGATTTCTCTCGGGAGGGTCTCTCACTTTATGATATTTGTCTCCCAGATGCTCTTTTCTCCTCCTTTGATTTTCAGGGACTGGGGAAGGCCAAGTGTTTACAGTGAAAACAAGGGATGGTGTTGTATGCTTTTATCCTTGATCAAGGTCGCATGTTTCATGTTCACTCCTCCCTAAGCACTCTTCTTAAAGATGTGAGAGGTAATAGTAATAATAATAGTAATAAAAAAAATAATAGTGAAGTGTGGCAGTGTGGGCAAGTCCTGGCCGGCTCACACCCACCCTACACCCACCACCCACCCTACACCACCACCCACATACTGCAAACTTGGTTCGTATAAATACATCTTGCATATTACTGGCACCAGCAAGAGAAAGGTAAAGTGGAAATCAGTTTTCTTCCGTGGCATACAGAGTGTAGTAGGATACAGACAGGATGTCAGCACAGCATATCTGTGGGACATGTAAAAAAATCCTTGGAAGGAAATCCAGAATCACATGCAACCTATGCTCTTCCAAACACCATATCTCTTGTACTAGACTAAATACAGCCTCAAAAAATGACCTCGAACTAGCAAGGTGCTTCTGGTTGTGCAATAAAGATGTAGAACTTTGGGCAGGTATCAGAAAGGTACTAAGGAGAGTAATAAATGATAAAAATAATCAAGAAAACAAGGATGACCTCTTGGATAGTCTACGAAAAATATATAAAACATGGGAGCAAGAGATAGTGTATCCAAAAATGCAGAATGTCCATACCACAACAGATGACTCGAAACTATCTAGTCACCCACATGGTGCTAAGCCAGACCCATCCCCCAGTCATAGCACTAATACCCACAGTGCTGGTGCTGGCCCAGGCTCCCCCAGTCATAGCACTAATACCCACAGTGCTGGTGCTGGCCCAGGCTCCCCCAGTCATAGCACTAATACCCACAGTGCTGGTGCTGGCCCAGGCTCCCCCAGCCATAGCACTAATACCCACAGTGCTGGTGCTGGCCCAGGCCCAGCCGCTGACCCAGACCCAGCCCCAGCCCCCAGCCCCAGTGCTGACCCAGACCCAGCCCCCAGCCTTACTGCCAGCCCAGACTCTCCTAGGGACACTACCAAAACCACCACAAAAACAGTAAATATACAACCATCTAAAACCGTAAATATACAACTATCATTGCACAAGACCGTGGCCCACAGTACAGATGTTGGAGAGGAGTCTCCTCCTTCTTCCTCTACTGGGGAAAGTAGATGGAATCCAGGACGGGGTGGCCCTGGCTTGGATACTGAGGATTATAGTGCAGTCCCAGAACCTGCAGAAATTGACAACACACCTCCCAACAATTCTCAACCAAAGGTGAATTTGTGCAAATATTATGCTTGGGGCATCTGTAAGCATGGAATAACAGGGGAAAAAATGGGACATGCAACTTTGACCATCCCAAAAAATGTAGCGACCTCCTGTCTAAAGGAGTGTGTCGTTCTTCTTCCTGTACTTTCTTTCACCCAAAAATGTGCCACTCCTCGGTCCTCCAGAAGCAGTGTTACAACATCGAGTGCCCTGCATACCATCTAAAAGGGACCAGGAGGCACAGACCCCACAAGACAAACAATAGTAGCTACGACAACCCAACTCCAGGTGATTTTTTAGTGACAGGAAATGAAAAAAGAAAATGGAAGGAAATAACAAAAATAGTCCACCACCTTGGAGCCTTGTTGGACTGGAGGCGCAGCCAGTGGCCACCCATGGCCCTCCAGAATTACAACTACTGATGCCAATAACAAAATCCCCCCAACAAACACAGAATACAACCTCGTTCATATTTGCTAATATACAGGGCCTTAAGCCATCCACCAACAACAAAATACCTTTTATCAGTGGACTTCTAGAGGAGTCTAATGCAATGTTTGCAGCCTTCACAGAGACTCACACAAAAGATCACTTTGACAGTGAAATATGGATAAGTGGTTACAACCTTTTTAGATGCGACAGAAAAAACAGGCAACAAGGGGGGGTTGGCCTGTATGTCAAAGAGTCCCTTATCTGCACAGAGTTGCTGAACACCACAAATGAGGTAGTTGAAGTTCTATCAATAAAGATCGAGAACCAAAACCTAGTCATTGTGGTTGTATACAAGCCACCAGATGCAACCTCACAACAGTTCAAGGAACAGCTACTGAAAATTGATTACTGTTTGGAAAACCTTCCAGCTCTATCCTCAAACATCTTACTGCTTGGTGGTTTCAACCCAAGACATACAAAATGGAAGAATGTAGCAAATAATGTTATAGCTGAAACAATCCCCGGAGGTGGCGCAGATGAAAGGTCACACACACATGAGCTACTAAGTCTCTGCGAAAAACACACCTTAAGCCAGCAGATAGTGGAGCCAACAAGACTAGAAAACACACTTGACCTTATCTTCACAAATAATGAGGACCTGATAAGAGACATAAGAATATCAAAAACAACTAATTCCGATCACAACCTAAGCGAAGTCCAGACGTACATGCATAGGGGTCCTGATCAGCAGAATGCATGTACCTGTGAAGGTGTCTTCACAAAATACAACTTCAACAACAAGAACATCAACTGGGACCAGGTAAACCATGTCCTAAACGAAACATATTGGGAAGATGTCTTAAATGACATGGATCCAAACCAGTGCCTTGAAAGGATCAACTTCCTGGTAGCCGAAGCATGTTCTAGGCATATTCCCCTAAGAAAGAAGAAGAGCAGGAGTAAACTGGAGAGAAAAAGATGCTCCCTCTACAGAAGACGACGAAGAGTCACTGAGCTCCTCAGGAGTGCTAGAACATCTGATACACGAAAGGAGGCGCTGACCAGGGAAGTGGAAACTATCGAACTTAAGCTAAATGTCTCTTACAGGAACCAGGAGAGGCAGGAGGAGCTTAAAGCTATTAGTGAAATTGAAAGAAATTCAAAATATTTCTTTTCATATGCCAAAAACAAAGCAAATACCACATCTAGTATCGGGCCCTTACTCAGACAGGATGGGACTTACACAGATGACAACAAGGAAATGAGTGAAATATTGAAATCCCAGTACGACTCTGTGTATAGTGAACCACTAATCGGTCTGAGGATCGACGACCCAAATGATTTCTTCATGAATGAGCCTCAAAACTCCATAAATGTATGCCAGATTTCCGACATTACCCTAACTCCGATAGATTTCGAAAAAGCCATTGACAACATGCCTATGCACTCAGCCCCGGGCCCAGACTCGTGGAACTCTGTTTTCATTAAGAACTGCAAGAAACCCCTCTCGCGTGCCCTAAGTACACTATGGAGGAGCTTGGACATGGGTGAAATTCCACAGTCACTTAAAACAACGAATATAGCCCCACTCCATAAAGGTGGCAGCAAACCATTAGCTAAGAACTATAGACCAATAGCTCTGACGTCCCACATAAAAATCTTTGAAAGAGTGCTAAGAAGCAGGATTGCAAATTACCTGGATTCCCAAAATCTGCACAATCCAGGGCAACATGGGTTCAGGGCAGGTCGCTCCTGCCTCTCACAACTACTGGGTCACTATGATATGGCCTTGGGTGCACTGGAAGAAAATCAGAATGCAGATGTAATATACACAGACTTTGCAAAAGCATTTGACAAATGCGATCATGGCGTAATAGCCCATAAAATACGTGCTAAAGGAATAACTGGGAAAGTGGGGAGATGGATCTTCAACTTCCTAACAAATCGAACACAAAGAGTAGTGGTCAACAGAGTTAAATCGGAGGCTGCCATAGTGAAGAGCTCTGTTCCACAAGGCACAGTACTCGCCCCCATCTTATTCCTTATCCTCATATCAGACATAAACAGAGATATACACCACAGCACCGTATCATCCTTTGCGGATGATACTAGGATCTGCATGAGGCTGTCATCTGCTGAGGACGCGGTTAATCTCCAAGAAGATATAAACAAAGTTTTCCAATGGGCAACGGTAAACAATATGATGTTCAATGAGGACAAATTCCAACTACTCCGTTATGGAAAACTGGAGGAGATAATAACTAGAACAGAGTCTACTACTGACTCCGGCCATACAATAGAGCGGAAAAATAATGTAAGGGACCTGGGAGTAGTAATGTCTGAGGATCTCACTTTCAAGGATCACAACAGTGCCACGATCGCACGTGCAAAGAAAATGATAGGATGGATAATGAGAACTTTCAAAACGAGAGATGCCAAGCCCATGATGATCCTTTTCAAATCACTTGTTCTCTCTAGGCTGGAATACTGCTGTACATTAACATCTCCATTCAAAGCAGGTGAAATCGCTGATCTAGAGAGTGTACAGCTGTATAGCCCTTGTGGCTTAGCGCTTCTTTTTGATTATAATAATAATAGAGAGTGTACAGAGATCCTTTACT
Organism: Cherax quadricarinatus; assembly: GCF_038502225.1. NCBI lineage: Eukaryota > Metazoa > Arthropoda > Malacostraca > Decapoda > Parastacidae > Cherax > Cherax quadricarinatus. The sequence goes on along the minus strand of NC_091295.1, from coordinate 37,361,211 downwards.
GCACGTATAAGTTCTGTCAAGCACCTTAACTACTGGGAACGCTTGGAAGCACTTGACTTGTACTCGTTGGAACGCAGGAGGGAGAGATATATCATAATCTACACTTGGAAAATCTTGGAAGGAATGGTCCCAAATCTGCACACAGAAATCACTCCCTACGAAAGTAAAAGACTGGGCAGGCGATGCAAAATGCCCCCAATAAAAAGTAGGGGCGCCATTGGTACACTAAGGGAAAACACCATAAGTGTCCGGGGCACAAGACTGTTCAACAGCCTCCCATCAAGCATTAGGGGAATTGCCAATAAACCCCTGGCTGCCTTCAAGAGAGAGCTGGACAGATACCTAAAGTCAGTGCCGGATCAGGCGGGCTGTGACTCGTACGTTGGACTGCGTGCGGCCAGCAGTAACAGCCTGGTTGATCAGGCCCTGATCCATCGGGAGGCCTGGTCATGGACCGGGCCGCGGGGGCGTTGATCCCCGGAATAACCTCCAGGTAACCTCTCCCTAAGCACTCTTCTTCTTAAAGATGTGAGAGGTGATCTGATCACCTCTCACATCTTTAAGAAGAAGGATTACTCTTACAATATATTTATTATCAGGTCAGCAACCGGGAGGCCTGGTCTGGGACCTGGCCACATGGGCAGTGACCTGCCTGACACACTGCAGGTAGTTGTATGAAACATGTGGTGATGTATTAACTATGTGATGTTGCGCAAGAAAGGTATACAATACCGACAAGATGAAAGTTAAGACACATGTGCAGCATCTGGTTATCTTTATTGTAGACGTTTCGCTATCTAGTGGCTTTATCAATACAGATTCGAGGACATTGTTAGAAGACAGTAGAACTATATACAGAAGATGAGGTAATCAGTCCCTCAGCCTTGGAGTTCGTGTTGAGAGCACCGTGGTGGTAGACACTCTAAACAGCCAACCTTCAATTATGTGTTATTGTATGAAACATGTGATGATGTATTAACTATATGGTACTGTATGAATCGTGTTACAGTATGAATTAGGACCTTTAGAACATAAATATTTTAAATATACATTTTTCCACTTGGTATTAGTGTGTCTAGTGTGTAGTTACGTAAGGGGTTTCTTTCGCAGGTGAGTGATAGCGTGGAGCGTCTTGACTGTGTGCTGTGTATGGCACATGTTGCACAGCCTCGGCACCTCTGAGTGTGGCAAAGTACAGGAAGGTAGGTCAAACAGATGTGTGACCTCAGCTGTATTCCTTGCAAGTCCAGATTTACAAGATTGTGTCCCTGGGCAGGGTTAAGTGTAATTTAAAGTCTCGACAACACGAGAGTTATTAAGGCTCTGTGTATAGCTACACGATGCACACTGTGTACATCGTGTAGGTATATAAGAAGTATACCTTTCTACCTGACTCCACCACCTACACTTGACATAGACATACATGAAGCTTGTCAACTCAGCCAGACACAACGATAATCACCCATAACTAAATCAACCAACTATGCATCAAACTCAACCACCTTCACTAGACTTAAGTTCTTACACCCACCACAGCCAACCTTGCTCAACCAACTTGTTAGTGATCTCGCCACCTTGATGAAGATAAGCACAGCTGGATTTGAAGGCAGGTACTTGCTGTCACCTTGTACAACCATCACACATGTTTCTGATTGGGAAAAATTGAGTGCTTTATAAAGTGTCAGTCGTGAGGTGCTTCACAGCATCTTTCAGTCACCTTCATGATGGCGGGTCGGCATAATTATTATTTAACAGTGCTTAGTGCAAATTGCAGTGGAATTTTTATTTTCATATTTTTCAGCAAGCTTGACCTTCAAACGATTTTTACTTAATTGTACAATAATAAGTTTATATGTGAACAACAGCGGGGTTACCCACTGTTGTTCACATGTAAACATTAAGGATAATTGTTGCCTACACCATGACACACACACATACACACACACACACACACACACACACACACACATACACACACACACACACACACACACACACACACACACACACACGTGTGTGCACGCGCGCGCGCGCGTCCTTTCTTAGATTTTCTCTTATACATTTAAAGGTATATTTTTTCATTTATATTAATGTAAAAATTAATAATTTGGTACTAAAAGAACCCTAGAAAACTATAACCTAAACTTATAGCAAGCGCAATTTAATTTAGCCTCAACCTCAACCATTGGTACACTAAAAGAAAACACCATAAGTGTCCGGGGCCCAAAACTGTTCAACAGCCTCCCATCAAGCATTAGGGGAATTGCCAATAAACCCCTGGCTGCCTTCAAGAGAGAGCTGGACAGATACCTAAAGTCAGTGCCGGATCAGCCGGGCTGTGGCTCGTACGTCGGACTGCGTGTGGCCAGCAGTAACAGCCTAGTTGATCAGGCCCTGGTCCATCGGGAGGCCTGGTCATGGACCGGGCCGCGGGGGCGTTGATCCCCGGAATAACCTCCAGGTAACCTCCAGGTAATTAACTAAATAAATATATTTTAGATAAATTTACAATAATTTAATAATCAACAAACAAAATTAAATATAATTTTTTCGTTAGGTTCAGAATGATTTTTGCGAAATTATTGCATACAAAAATTTTCGCTTGCCTTATTCGGCAAAAAAAATGTTGCTGTTTAAGCCAAAATCGCAAGTTTTACCTATTCGGCACCACATACACCCTAGCAGCCACACTCACAGACCCAAGTAACGAAGCAAGACAAGATTTATGTCAAAAGGTAAAAAAAAAATCGACTTCCAGACCTCATTTACAGAAGTTACACATGTTTCTAATTCTGAATTCGAGGGGTCACGGGTGTATATGCAAGGAATGTCGTTTGTTCGGCCTTTACGTCAACTATCTCCATACGAACAGGAAGCTTATGGTAGGTCATAGGGACATTACCGGGGCTGAACGGCCATTCTTGGCGTTTATTCACTGTGTTTTGCAATTATAAGCAGGTGGGAGGAGGGACGGCACCAGTGTGTATGGCGTGTGACAAAACTGCGCTACTCAGTAGTGTAGTTTGCTGTCTTAAATTTTAAACTTAAGCATACATTTCAGAGTACTTGTACGCTTTAGACTGGAATATTGTTGCAGTGGGTGAAGCAGGACACCTGAATAATGTACAGGGTAATTTCATTGCCCTTATCAGTTCAGTCAAACTCTTATTCATCAGCTCTTTCACTATTCATCTCTTGCTGACGTCATGAACCGTTCCTAAGACTTCAGTTACCTGGTCTCATCACCTGATTCTCGCCTGGTTGAGGGCTGACTCGCCCTTACCTGCCGCACCTGGTGCCCATACCCTCATCCATTCTTCCCTATGCCACCTTGCCCCCCTGAGAGCACTCAGCAGCCTCACCCCCAGGGGCTTCCTTTGTGTACTCTCCTAGTTGCGTTCGCAGGTGTCGACTCTTAGCACCCAAAAGCTTCCTCTTAAGCTACCTTGACCAGCAGTGCTGGTTTGCGTAAATACCTATTTGTATTTACCTATTTATAATTGTGTATTTGTAGCCATCGGAACAGAGTTATGCTTGTGAATTCCCGTCCTCACTAAATGTTCTTTTATGCATATAATAAAAAATGAAGATGTAGTCTGGACTGATTTTACGAAGGCATTTAACAAATGGTATTATAGAGTGAAGGCGCATAAAAGATCACTTGGTATAACGGGAAAAGTAGACAGTTGGATATTCAATCTTCTGACAACAGAACATAAAGAGCAGTAGTAAACGAAATTGTCGTGATGCCTTTGTTGTTTCCTCGTCAGAGCAGATATAAATAAAACACTTGCTACACCATCATGGTATCACTGGCGGACGATGCGAAAATAATCATGAAAGTGTCATCAGAAGACATCAGAAAAATGCAAGAGGATATAAACAAAGTGTTCCAGTGGGCAGTAGAAAATATCATGGTTTGCAGTGTTGACAAATTACAGTTGCTCAGATGTGGAAAAAATGAGGAACTCAAAAGGAACACGATATAAATGGTGGCCTGGTGGTTAACGCTCTCGCTTCACACGGTGAGGGCCTGGGTTCGATTCCCAGCCAGAGTAGAAACATTGGACGTGTTTCTTTCCACCTGTTGTCTATGTTCCCCATCAGTAAAATGGGTACCTGGGTGTTAGTCGACTGGTGTGGGTCGCATCCTGGGACACTGACCTAAGGAGGCCTGGTCACAGACCGGGCCGCGGGGGCGTTGACCCCCGGAACTCTCTCCAGATAAACAAATAAAACGAAAAGAACATATGAAGGATTTGGTGAAATAATATCAGCTGACCTGTCTTTTAGGGAAGACAGTAAGTCAGATGTTGTGAAAGCTGACAAATGTCGGGGTGGATGATAAGATATTTCAAAACAAGCGAACTATTGACAATAATAATGCTATTTAGATTACTTGTGCTCTTTCCCGACTGGAGATGCCACGTCACTGATGATGCTCCTAAAGTCATTTGTTCTCTCTAGGCGGGAGTACTGCTGTACTCTGACAGCCCCATTCAAGGCAGACGAAACTGTAGATCCCAGGCCCCCGTCCTCTAACCCCAACCCTCTTTCCACGGATCCCCACCTCCTTGCCCCCCAGCCCACCCATAACAACCCACCACCCACCACATGCACCTGCCCAGGAAGTGACTATGGCCAGAAATAAGGTCTTTTGTATATGTGAAAAAAAATGGGGAGGAATGTTAGGGGCATTGATTGTGAAATATTTGGTAAAACATCCCATATATCATGTACATAGCCTCATGCAACCGTGAGAAATGACCTAAAACAAGAAAGTCGATTCTGGATTTGCCCCAGTGACGTGAAAAGCTGGTTGGGCATCAGAGAGGGACTGAAAAATGAAAACCTAGAAAGCGTAAGAAACTTCCTAAGGACCTTGGCAGATATATACAAAGAGTGGAAAACAAAGGGCAAGGAACAAGAAAAGGAGGAAAGCACAAATAAAGGTAAAGAACAAGAAGTGGAAATAAGAGCGGAAAACGTAATTCAGAGCAAGTCGAATGAAAAAAAGGAAGAAATATACCTAGATAAAAGAGTACAAGAGAATTCATATCAGGTGGCAGAACTTGGGAAAGACACAAAATCAGCAAATATAGGCAGTCAGAACATTCGCAGATACTATATAAAAGGTATGTGCCTATATGGCAGAATTTACTGGAATAAACACACCAGAAAATGTACCAACATGTTAAGAAAGGGAAAGTGTCGTTTCAACAAAGAGTGCAGCAGCAGGTACTTCCATCAGTGATGTGTAAAGCTTCAACACAGTCCAGAGAATGTTATGACCTGAGCTGCCCAGACCATCATGTAAAAGGAAGGCGGTGCTACAGAGAAAGCAGAGAAAGGGAAAATGAACAGCAATCTTTTTTAGACACAAAGAGAAACGATCGGACCAAAGAAAGAGTCAAAAGGGGGAATGGTATAGGGAGCACAGATGAGCAGCAAAATGGGACATGCCAAAGGAGGCATCAGCCCACCAGAGCCGAATAAACAGTCAGATGCCCCTGGTGTACATGCCAGGGGTATGTACACCAGGGGCCATACCAGGTAGTACATCACCAGTGGTATTAACTAAACAAAGCAAAAGAAAACATTCCAAATGGTAATTCCTGCTTCTTATTTGCAAATATTCAGGGCCTGAAATAAAATAAAAACGACAAAGTTATTTATATCAGTGGGCTCCTATCAGAAGCGAATGTTTTGAATTAAAGATAGAAAACTATAACATGTATAGATGTGATAAAATTAATAGGTCACAGGGAGGAGTGGGACTCTATGTAAAGGATACTTTCTGTTGCACGGAAGTGCTGAACACTACGAATAATATAGTAGAAGTCCTCGGCATTAAAGTTGAAAATTGGAATTTGGTAATTATTCTAGTATATAAACCACCATCAGCAACTGCTGGGGAATTCACATATCAGTTAAGGATGATAGATAACTATCTGGATAGGCTAGAAAATCCCACGCCAAATATTATACTCCTTGGAGACTTTAATCTCCCTCATGTAAAATGGAAGATGGTGCAACGTAGTGTTATACTAGAAATATCTCCGGGAAGCACCCTGGCTCAACAGGCACATACCAGGGAACTAATGAGGCTTTGTGAAAGTACTCATTGAACCAACAGATAACTGATCCCACTAGAAATGAAAATACCCTGGATTTGATATTCTCAAACAACGAGAAACTAATCAGAGACATAACAGTTACAAAAATAATATACTCTGATCACATAAAAGTTCAAACGAGTATTAACTCAGGGTTAGGGAACTGCATCACTAATGTTAGAGACGGGATGTTCAGTAAGTTGGATTTTAACAACCATTGAATTGACTGGGGAAAAATAAACCAAGAGCTATCAGACATATCCTGGGAATCAGACATGAGCACCCTAAATCCTCACCAGTGCCTAGAGAAGCTGAATACAGAAACATATGTGTGAAGCACGTACCATTGAGGAAACCCAGTAGATCAGAAATAGAGAAAGAGCGTAAGAGATGGTACAGAAGAAGAAAATGGGTTACTGAATTGCTTAAAAACAAATATGTTGCAACAGAGGAAAGATGGGCTTAGCCGAGAGATCAGTGAATTAGAGCGAAAACTCAGGATGTCATACCTAACAGAAGAAGTACAAAGGGAACAAAGGGCCATACAGGATATTGCAAGAAACCCAAAATATTTCTGTTCCTATGCAAAATCCAAACTAAGGACTACCTGTAGAATTGGACCATTATTGAGAGGAGATTCTTATACTGACGATGAACAGAAAATGAGTGAAATCCTAAAAGAACAGTATGAGTCGGTGTTCAACAACCCACTAAATGACAGCAAGGCAGAAAATGCAGAAATATTTTTCACCCCAGCAGAAGGCCGCGCAGACGAACTAACGGACTTTAGTACAAATCCCATAGATTTCGAAAAAGACATGGACAACATGCCCACTCACTCAGCACCTGGACCAGATACATGGAATGCTCTATTTATAAAGAAGTGCAAAGTACCACTAGTATGAGCCCTCCGTATTCTTTGGAGAAAGAGCTTAGATCTAGGTGAAATACCGGAGGCCTTAAATAGTGCAGACATAGCTCCTTTCTTAAGGGAACCAGCATGTTTTAGAGCAGGACGATCATGCCTGTCACAGCTGCTGAACCATTATGACAGAATTACAGAGGCATTGGAAGAGGACCAAAACGCAGATGTGATTTACACAGATTTTGCAAAAGCGTTTGACAAATGCGATCATGGAGTGATAGCGCACAAAATGAGGGCCATGGGCATTACGGGGAAGGTAGGCAGATGGATTTTCGGGTTCCTAACACAACAAGTAGTAGTAAACAGAGCAAAATCCAGCATCAGCGAGGTCAAAAGCTCAGTACCCCAAGGCACTGTCCTGGCACCTCTGCTGTTTTTCATTCTTATAGCAGACATAGATGAAAACACCCGGCACACTTTTGTATCATCATTTGCAGATGACACTAAAATAAGCATGAAAGTCACTACGGTAGAGGACACTGAAAAATTATAGGAAGACATAAGCAGGGTTTTCCAGTGGGCAGTGGAAAACAACATGACGTTCAATGGTGATAAGTTCCAGCTGCTTAGGTATGGAAAAAATGAAGAACTTAAAAGGAGGAACACTTTATACAAAACTCAAGAAGGTCACCAAATAGAATGAAAAGAAGACGTACAAAACCTGGGAATAATTATGTCAGCTGACCTTTCTTTTAAGGAACATAAGACAAAGATCAGGAAGATAGCAGGGTGGGTATTGAGAACTTTCAAAACAAGGGAAATAATGCCGATGGTGACACACTTCAAATCGCTAGTGCTTCCTCATTTAGAATATTGCTCAGTGCTGACGGCCCCGTTCAAAGCAGGAGAAATATTGGAGCTGGAACAAATAAGAGATCGTTTAGGGCTCGCATTGAGCCAGTGCAGCGCTAGAATTACTGAGAATGCCTTCAAGTCTTGAACATGTACTCAGTGGAGCGGAGGAGAGAGATATACATGATAATATACACCTGGAAAGTACTCGAGGGCCTGGTCCCAAATCTGTACACTACCATAACAACATACTGGAGTGAGAGATACGGGAGGAAGTGCAAAATAAACCCACTGAGGAGCAGGGGTGCGGTAGAGACAAGGAAGCACTGTATCAACATCCGGGGTCCCAGGCTATTCAACATCTTACCAGAAGATATCAGAAACACGTCTGGAACAAGTGTAGAAGCCTTCAAGAGGAAACCGGACAAGTATCTTCACCAGGTGCCAAATCATCCAGGCTGTGATGGATATGTGGGGCAGCGGGCTTCCAGCAGCAACAGCCTGGTTGATCAGGCAAGCACTGGACGAGCCTGGCCCATGGCCGGCTCTGAGAGTAAGTAAACTCGAAACTTTTCAAAGGTATATCAAAGGTAAGAGAAGCTTCAGTACTCTCATAAACTCGGTCAAGAACTTAAATTACTAAGAACGTTTCAAGTTCCTCCGTCTGCACTCCTTGTAATGTAGGCGAGAAACATACATTATAATCTACACCTGGAAAATTATTGAACATTTGGTTCCAAAAGTGCACACATAAATTATTGCCCATGAAAGTAAAAGTCTTGGCAGACAGTGCAAGATACCTCCCTGTGAAAAGCAGGGGTACCATGAGTACTCTAAGGGAAAACTCAGTAATTGTGAAGGGACCAAGACTTTTCAACACCCTCCCTTCATACATCAAGGGAATTACCAACAGACCCTTGGTTGTCTTCAAGAGAGAACTTGGAAGATTTATCATGTGAGTTCCTGATCAGCCAGATTGTGGTGCATACGTTGGACTTCTCGTGTCTAGCACCAACAGCCTGGTTAATCAAAGCATCCGCCAGACCCGGACCGCGAGGGCGTTGATCCTCGGATTATTATTATAATCAAGGGGGAAGCGCTAAACCCGTAGGATTATACAGCGCCCAGGGGAGGGGGGATGTGGAAGGCATTCAGGCTTAATTTGGGGAACTGGAGCACAGATCCAATTCCCTAAATCAAGAGCCCCTCACCAACATCAAGGAACATTCTCCAGGTGGACTGCAAGTGTTGACACCATTCAGGGCAGGAGGGATATCAAAGCTGGAATAAATACAGACATGTTAACGGTTCACTCTGAACCAAGTAAAAATTTAAATACTGAAAACTCCGAAAAGTTCTGAATATGTACTCGCTGGAAAGGAGCAGAGATACATGATAATATATACTTGAAAGATACTGGAGGGCCTAGTTCCAACATACTGGAGGGTCTAGTTCCAACATACTGGAGGGTCTAGTTCCAACATACTGGAGGGTCTAGTTCCAACATACTGGAGGGTCTAGTTCCAACATACTGGAGGGTCTAGTTCCAACATACTGGAGGGTCTAGTTCCAACATACTGGAGGGTCTAGTTCCAACATACTGGAGGGTCTAGTTCCAACATACTGGAGGGCCTAGTTCCAACATACTGGAGGGTCTAGTTCCAACATACTGGAGGGTCTAGTTCCAACATACTGGAGGGTCTAGTTCCAACATACTGGAGGGTCTAGTTCCAACATACTGGAGGGTCTAGTTCCAACATACTGGAGGGTCTAGTTCCAACATACTGGAGGGTCTAGTTCCAACATACTGGAGGGTCTAGTTCCAACATACTGGAGGGTCTAGTTCCAACATACTGGAGGGTCTAGTTCCAACATACTGGAGGGTCTAGTTCCAACATACTGGAGGGTCTAGTTCCAACATACTGGAGGGTCTAGTTCCAACATACTGGAGGGTCTAGTTCCAACATACTGGAGGGCCTAGTTCCAACATACTGGAGGGTCTAGTTCCAACATACTGGAGGGTCTAGTTCCAACATACTGGAGGGTCTAGTTCCAACATACTGGAGGGTCTAGTTCCAACATACTGGAGGGTCTAGTTCCAACATACTGGAGGGTCTAGTTCCAACATACTGGAGGGTCTAGTTCCAACATACTGGAGGGTCTAGTTCCAACATACTGGAGGGTCTAGTTCCAACATACTGGAGGGTCTAGTTCCAACATACTGGAGGGTCTAGTTCCAACATACTGGAGGGTCTAGTTCCAACATACTGGAGGGCCTAGTTCCAACATACTGGAGGGCCTAGTTCCAACATACTGGAGGGTCTAGTTCCAACATACTGGAGGGTCTAGTTCCAACATACTGGAGGGTCTAGTTCCAACATACTGGAGGGCCTAGTTCCAACATACTGGAGGGCCTAGTTCCAACATACTGGAGGGTCTAGTTCCAACATACTGGAGGGTCTAGTTCCAACATACTGGAGGGTCTAGTTCCAACATACTGGAGGGTCTAGTTCCAACATACTGGAGGGTCTAGTTCCAACATACTGGAGGGTCTAGTTCCAACATACTGGAGGGCCTAGTTCCAACATACTGGAGGGCCTAGTTCCAACATACTGGAGGGCCTAGTTCCAACATACTGGAGGGCCTAGTTCCAACATACTGGAGGGCCTAGTTCCAACATACTGGAGGGTCTAGTAGTCCCGAGCCTACCATAGTTGACAATGCAAGCTTGGCCCAGGGTCGGACTGCGGGGTGTAGACAAACTCTAGAAACCAGTCACAGGTATATATATCACAAGAAGTCTGGCTACTGTTGTGTTGGCGTGTGTGTGTGTGTGTGACACCCTTTGACCAACTGAGGGCTCTGGGCTAAGAGGGGAAACAGGTGAACGTGAGACGACCGGTACAGCGGCCCACACCTGCTGCTTCCTATACAAGCCTCATGCTAATTATGCTCTCTCTCTCTCTCTCTCTCTCTCTCTCTCTCTCTCTCTCTCTCTCTCTCTCTCTCTCTCTCTCTCTCTCTCTCTCTCTCTCTCTCTCTCTCTCTCTCTCTCATGTTTCGCCTAACAGTGATTTTAAATTACTTATATCATGAGTTAAAACTAAATTCCTAGTATGATATAGGTTGACCGGTATCACCATTTATCTCGCCGTTGGTCAGGACTTTATTAATTTTGGTCAGGACTTGTTAAGAATCTCTCGTAACCGTTCATAAGGTCGTAACGAGTTCATTGCGTGACAGTGTTCCTTAGCCATCCACTTCAATTGTTAGTCTCTTCCTTGCCTCAGGAAGTAGTTAACTACTTGTGAGGGTAGTGTCAGCACCAACGGTCTGTGACGAAGAGAGAGAGTTTGAAAACGGGTTGGTACTTTTTTATACCGTTAGGGAGTTTAGGTTCTCTTGTTGATGCTGATGATCTTGTTGGTGATGCTGGTGATTCTTATAATCTTGCTGGTATTGTTGTAATTTTGCTGGTGTGACTTAACGCTCATACTGGTGTGCGTTGAGCTTCAGGTTGTCAAGTGTTATCTTTCCCACGACCTTGTTGCAAACTGCGCCTCGTAGCTTGTAAAGGAAGTATTACAGGATTGAGAAGTATCAAGAAGGAAAGTAAAAGTATGTGTATATATAAAGTGTATATAGAGAGTTGTAAGATTTCCCTCTTAGTCCTGCCAGAGTGCAAAAATTTAACTGGTTTCCACTGCACACTTATTTGACAGGACGCTAGTACCTCCCTTCTGCGTATTAGGTGGTATGACTGACACCCTTGTTGGTGCTCGTGTAAGTGACATTCCTGCTGGTGGTATGACTGGCACCATTCATGGTGGTGGTATAAGTGACACTCCTGCTGGTGGTATGCATGGCGCTGCTCCCGCAATTACCTCCAGTTTTTACCTCTCTCTTCCTTGCTGATGCTGGTACAATTACCTCCACTTCTTTACGCACTATTGTTATTGCTTTTACTCCAGTCCCAAACTGCTTTTTCTGCTGTGACCACTGATGATCTTGTGCTTCTGCTCTCGTTTATCCTGCTGCCACTGCTGCTCTTACTACCACTGATACTGCTGCTCTTACTGCCACTGCTGCTCTTACTACCACTGATATTGCTGCTATTACTACCACTGATACTGCTGCTCTTACTACCACTGATATTGCTGCTCTTACTACCACTGATATTGCTGCTCTTACTACCACTGATACTTCTGCTCTTACTGCCACTGCTGCTCTTACTGCCATTGATATTGCTGCTCTTACTACCACTGATATTGCTGCTCTTACTACCACTGATATTGCTGCTCTTACTACCACTGATATTGCTGCTCTTACTACCACTGATACTGCTGCTCTTACTGCCACTGCTGCTCTTACTGCCATTGATATTGCTGCTCTTACTACCACTGATATTGCTGCTCTTACTGCCATTGATATTGCTGCTCTTACTACCACTGATATTGCTGCTCTTACTGCCACTGCTGCTCTTACTGCCACTGATATTGCTGTTCTTACTGCCACTGATATTGCTGCTCTTACTGCCACTGATATTGCTGCTCTTACTGCCACTGATATTGCTGCTCTTACTGCCACTGATATTGCTGCTCTTACTACCACTGATATTGCTGCTCTTACTGCCACTGATATTGCTGCTCTTACTGCCACTGATATTGCTGCTCTTACTGCCACTGATATTGCTGCTCTTACTGCCACTGCTGCTCTTACTGCCATTGATATTGCTGCTCTTACTACCACTGATATTGCTGCTCTTAATACCACTGCCACTGCTGCTCTTACTACCACTGATATTGCTGCTCGTACTGCCACTGCTGCTCTTACTGCAATTGATATTGCTGCTATTACTACCACTGATATTGCTGCTCTTACTGCCACTGCTGCTCTTACTGCCACTGCTGCTCTTACTGCCATTGATATTGCTGCTCTTACCACTGATATTGCTGCTCTTACTACTACTGCTGCTCTTACTGCCATTGATATTGCTGTTCTTACTATCACTGATATTGCTGCTCTTACTGCCACTGCTGCTCTTACTACCACTGATATTGCTGCTCTTACTACCACTGATATTGCTGCTCTTACTACCACTGCTGCTCTTACTGTTATTGATATTGCTGCTCTTACTACCACTGATATTGCTGCTCTTACTGCCACTGCTGCTCTTACTGCCATTGATATTGCTGCTCTTACTGCCACTGCTGCTCTTACTACCACTGCTGCTCTTACTGCCATTGATATTGCTGCTCTTACTACCACTGATATTGCTGCTCTTACTGCCACTGCTGCTCTTACTGCCATTGATATTGCTGCTCTTACTGCCACTGATATTGCTGCTCTTACTGCCACTGCTGCTCTTACTGCCACTGATATTGTTGCTCTTACTGCCACTGATATTGCTGCTCTTACTGCCACTGATATTGCTGCTTTTACTGTCACTGATATTGCTGCTCTTACTACCACTGATAGTGCTGCTCTTACTGCCACTGATATTGCTGCTCTTACTGCCACTGCTGCTCTTACTGCCACTGATATTGCTGCTCTTACTGCCACTGATATTGCTGCTCTTACTGCCACTGCTGCTCTTACTGCCATTGATATTGCTGCTCTTACTACCACTGATATTGCTGCTCTTACTACCACTGCTGCTCTTACTGCCATTGATATTGCTGCTCTTACTGCCACTGATATTGCTGCTCTTACTGCCACTGATATTGCTGCTCTTACTGTCACTGATATTGCTGCTCTTACTGTCACTGCTGCTCTTACTACCACTGATATTGCTGCTCTTACTGCCACTGCTGCTCTTACTACCACTGCTGCTCTTACTACCACTGATATTGCTGCTCTTACTGCCACTGATATTGCTGCTCTTACTGCCACTGATATTGCTGCTCTTACTGCCACTGCTGCTCTTACTACCACTGATATTGCTGCTCTTACTGCCAATGCTGCTCTTACTACCACTGCTGCTCATACTACCACTGATATTGCTGCTCTTACTGCCACTGCTGCTCTTACTACCACTGCTGCTCTTACTACCACTGATATTGCTGCTCTTACTGCCACTGCTGCTCTTACTGCCATTGATATTGCTGCTCTTACTGCCACTGATATTGCTGCTCTTACTGCCACTGCTCCTCTTACTGCCATTGATATTGCTGCTCTTACTACCACTGATATTGCTGCTCTTACTGCCACTGATGCTCTTACTGCCACTGCTGCTCTTACTGCCACTGATATTGCTGCTCTTACTGCCACTGATATTGCTGCTCTTACTGCCACTGATATTGCTGCTCTTAAAGCCACTGATATTGCTGCTCTTACTGCCACTGATATTGCTGCTCTTACTGCCACTGCTGCTCTTACTGCCACTGCTGCTCTTACTGCCACTGATATTGCTGCTCTTACTGTCATTGATATTGCTGCTCTTACTACCACTGCTGCTCTTACTGCCACTGCTGCTCTTACTGCCACTGATATTGCTGCTCTTACTACCACTGATATTGCTGCTCTTACTGCCACTGATATTGCTGCTCTTACTGCTTCTCATACTGCCACTGCTGCTCTTATTGCCACTGCTTCCCATACTGCCACTGCTGCTCTTATTGCCACTGCTTCCCATACTGCCACTGCTGCTCTTGTTGCCACTGCTTCCCATACTGCCACTGCTGCTCTTATTGCCACTGCTTCCCATACTGCCACTGCTGCTCTTATTGCCACTGCTTCCCATACTGCTGTTCTTATTGCCATTGCTGCTCTTGTTGCCACTGCTTCCCATACTGCCACTGCTGCTCTTATTGCCACTGCTTCCCATACTGCCACTGCTGCTCTTATTGCCACTGCTGTTCTTATTGCCATTGCTGCTCTTGTTGACACTGCTTCCCATACTGCCACTGCTGCTCTTATTGCCACTGCTTCCCATACTGCCACTGCTGCTCTTATTGCCACTGCTTCCCATTCTGCCACTGCTGTTCTTATTGCCACTGCTTCCCATACTGCCACTGCTGTTCTTATTGCCACTGCTTCCCATACTGCCACTGCTGCTCTTATTGCCACTGCTTCCCATACTGCCACTGCTGCTCTTATTGCCACTGCTTCCCATACTGCCACTGCTGCTCTTATTGCCACTGCTTCCCATTCTGCCACTGCTGTTCTTATTGCCACTGCTGCTCTTATTGCCACTGCTGCTCTTATTGCCACTGCTGCTCTTATTGCCACTGCTTCCCATACTGTCACTGCTGCTCTTACTGCCACTGTTTATCATACTGCCACTGCTGCTCTTACTGCCACTGCTTCCCATACTGCCACTGCTGCTCTTATTGCCACTGCTTCCCATACTGCCACTGCTGCTCTTACTGCCACTGCTGCTCTTATTGCCACTGACGGCTAAAGACCCCTTCCTTGCACTAAGAACCACCCCACCCGCATCACTAAGCAGCCTCTCCCCACAAGTAACACCCAACTCACTAAGAAACACCTTCACCCCCTCCCCACTAATATCACCCTCCCCTCCCTCTGGTAGTGACGCGTGCGCCCCCGCCTGCTCCTCCGGCCGCTGCTGATCTATACAAGTGAAATTTCATTAAGTATGCACAATGGACCCGCAGCCGGGGAGCCATCGATTGGTGGTGCGCTATGGTGGCGCTACCCTGGCGCTGCTGCCCCGCCCTGCGCTACCCTAGCGCTGCTGCCCGGCGCTGCGCTACCCTGGCGCTGCTGCCCCGCCCTGCGCTACCCTGGCGCTGCTGCCCCGCCCTGCGCTACCCTGGCGCTGCTGCCCCGCCCTGCGCTACCCTGGCGCTGCTGCCCGGCCCTGCGCTACCCTGGCTCTGCTGCCCGGCCCTGCGCTACCCTGGCTCTGCTGCTCGGCCCTGCGCTACCCTGGCTCTGCTGCCCGGCCCTGCGCTACCCTGGCGCTGCTGCCCCGCCCTGCGCTACCCTAGCGCTGCTGCCCGGCCCTGCGCTACCCTGGCGCTGCTGCCCCGCCCTGCGCTACCCTGGCGCTGCTGCCCCGCCCTGCGCTACCCTAGCGCTGCTGCCCCGCGCTGCGCTACCCTGGCGCTGCTGCCCCGCCCTGCGCTACCCTGGCGCTGCGGCCCGGCCCGGCGCTACCCTGGCGCGGCTGCCCCGCCCTGCGCTACCCTGGCGCTGCTGCCCCGCCCGGCGCTACCCTGGCGCTGCTGCCCCGCCCTGCGCTACCCTGGCGCTGCTGCCCGGCCCTGCGCTACCCTGGCGCTGCTGCCCCGCCCTGCGCTACCCTGGCGCTGCTGCCCGGCCCTGCGCTACCCTGGCGCTGCTGCCCCGCCCTGCGCTACCCTGGCGCTGCTGCCCGGCGCTGCGCTACCCTGGCTCTGCTGCTCGGCCCTGCGCTACCCTGGCTCTGCTGCTCGGCCCTGCGCTACACTGGCTCTGCTGCCCCGCCCTGCGCTACCCTGGCGCTGCTGCCCCGCCCTGCGCTACCCTGGCGCTGCTGCCCCGCCCTGCGCTACCCTGGCGCTGCTGCCCCGCCCTGCGCTACCCTAGCGCTGCTGCCCGGCGCTGCGCTACCCTGGCGCTGCTGCCCCGCCCTGCGCTACCCTGGCGCTGCTGCCCGGCCCTGCGCTACCCTGGCGCTGCTGCCCCGCCCTGCGCTACCCTGGCGCTGCTGCCCCGCCCTGCGCTACCCTGGCGCTGCTGCCCCGCCCTGCGCTACCCTAGCGCTGCTGCCCGGCGCTGCGCTACCCTGGCGCTGCTGCCCCACCCTGCGCTACCCTGGCGCTGCTGCCCCGCCTTACGCTACCCTGGCGCTGCTGCCCCGCCCTGCGCTACCCTGGCGCTGCTGCCCGGCCCTGTGCTACCCTGGCGCTGCTGCCCGGCCCTGCGCTTCCCTGGCGCTGCTGCCCCGCCCTGCGCTACCCTGGCGCTGCTGCCCGGCCCTGCGCTACCCTGGCGCTGCTGCCCCGCCCTGCGCTACCCTGGCGCTGCTGCCCGACCCTGCGCTACCCTGGCTCTGCTGCCCGGCCCTGCGCTACCCTGGCTCTGCTGCTCGGCCCTGCGCTACCCTGGCGCTGCGCTGCTGCCCGACCCTGCGCTACCCTGGCTCTGCTGCTCGGCCCTGCGCTACCCTGGCTCTGCTGCTCGGCCCTGCGCTACCCTGGCTCTGCTGCCCGGCCCTGCGCTACCCTGGCTCTGCTGCCCGGCCCTGCGCTACCTTGGCTCTGCTGCTCGGCCCTGCGCTACCCTGGCTCTGCTGCCCGGCCCTGCGCTACCTTGGCTCTGCTGCTCGGCCCTGCGCTACCCTGGCTCTGCTGCCCGGCCCTGCGCTACCTTGGCTCTGCTGCTCGGCCCTGCGCTACCCTGGCTCTGCTGCTCGGCCCTGCGCTACCCTGGCTCTGCTGCTCGGCCCTGCGCTACCCTGGCGCTGCACTGCTGCCCGGCCCTGCGCTACCCTGGCTCTGCTGCCCGGCCCTGCGCTACCCTGGCTCTGCTGCCCGGCCCTGCGTTACCCTGGCTCTGCTGCCCGGCCCTGCGCTACCCTGGCGTTGCGCTGCTGCCCGACCCTGCGCTGCTGCCCGACCCTGCGCTGCTGCCCGGCCCTGCGCTGCTGCCCGGCCCTGCGCTGCTGCCCGGCCCTGCGCTGCTCGGGAACTGTAGGATGAGCACAAGTACACTGAGAGAAGACTGTCAGCATCACAAGTCCTCCAGTCTTCAACTTTTTACCAGAAATAATGTATGTTGTTTGAGCCGAAGTACACGAATGTGACAGCCTGAACGTGACAGGTCCCCGGGATGTATATGACAGCCTGAACGTGACAGGTCCCTGGGATGTATATGACAGCCTGAACGTGACAGGTCCCTGGGATGTATATGACAGCCTGAACGTGACAGGTCCCCGGGATGTATATGACAGCCTGAACGTGACAGGTCCCTGGGATGTATATGACAGCCTGAACGTGACAGGTCCCTGGGATGTATATGACAGCCTGAACGTGACAGGTCCCTGGGATGTATATGACAGCCTGAACGTGATAGGTCCCTGGGATGTATATGACAGCCTGAACGTGACAGGTCCCTGGGATGTATGTGACAGCCTGAACGTGACAGGTCCCTGGGATGTATGTGACAGCCTGAACGTGACAGGTCCCTGGGATGTATGTGACAGCCTGAACGTGACAGGTCCCTGGGATGTATGTGACAGCCTGAACGTGACAGGTCCCTGGGATGTATGTGACAGCCTGAACGTGAGAGATCCCTGGGATGTATGTGACAGCCTGAACGTGACAGGTCTCTGGGATGTATGTGACAGCCTGTTGGAACGTGACAGGTCCCTGGGATGTATATGACAGCCTGTTGGAACGTGACAGGTCCCTGGGATATATATGACAGCCTGAGGGAACGTGACAGATCCCTGGGATGTGTATGACAGCCTGAGGAAACGTGACAGGTCCCTGGGATGTATATGACAGCCTGTTGGAACGTGACAGGTTCCTTTGATGTATATGACAGCCTGAGGGAACGTGGCAGGTTCCTGGGATGTATATGACAGCCTGTTGGAGCATGACAGGTCCCTGAGATGTATATGACAGCCTGAGGGAACGTGACAGGTTCTTGGTATGTACATGACAGCCTGATGGAACTTGACAGGTTCCTAGAGTAATCCTAACTGAGGTATGCTACCTCCCCCCAAGGATTAGTGTCAGCCTGGGGGAAGAGGGTGATAGTATACCTCAGTCACATTCCATTAACACATTGCTACCTATTTACTACTAGGTAAACAATGGAAGATACTCAATGTCTCCACTCGCTCCAGGATTAAACTCGGGTTCTTTGACTGAGTCGAAGTCGCTACCACTGAGCTACGACCCATCTAAGTTTCATGGGTGAGTTGAAAATGTGCGGGTTTACCATTTTTATCTGTATATAGTTTCGGGATCATCGCCCCCTCCCTTTACCGTATCCTCAGGTCAGGCCATCTGTGATATACACTTGGTGAGTTACCTGGTTGACGGCCAGGTCACTCAGTTTGTCGTTCTCACTACACTAGTTCAATTTAGGCACCACAGCTAGACTTATCAAGAACCTTCCTGAAGAACTTGTTAAGTTCCCTCTTGCAGAGAGCTAGGTGTATGGTGGCAGCTATTTTTAAAGGAAGGACAATGAAAAGTCTTGGTCCCTTTACACTTATAGACTTATCATTTACTGTGCTTCTTGCGTCCTTGCTTTTCATTGGGTTTTTCGCGTATCGTCCGAGCGTGATGTTCCTTAAACATCAGTAAATATTTGTATGACAGCTGTATCACACAAGTGTGAAGCAAGTGTGGGTGTAGATGTGAAGCAAGTGTGGGTGCAGGTGTGAAGCAAGTGTGGGTGCAGGTGTGAAGCAAGTGTAGGTGCAGGTGTGAAGCAAGTGTGGGTGCAGGTGTGAAATGTGGGTGTAGGTGTGAAGCAAGTGTGGGTGCAGGTGTGAAGCAAATGTGGGTGTAGGTGTGAAGCAACTGTGGGTGTAGGCGTTAAGCAAGTGTAGGTGTGAAGCAAGTGTGGTTGCAGGTGTGAAGCAAGTGTTGGTGCAGGTGTGAAGTGTGGGTGTAGTTGTGAAGCAAGCGTGGGTGCAGATGTAAAGCAAGTGTAGATGCAGGTAGGAGAAGTGTTTTCTGAGCACTAAAGCATGACAGGTGTGAGGTTATGATATGAAGGTGATGGTATGTTGAGATCTGGGTGGAGGCCAAGTTGGGATCCTGGGTGTTGGCCTGCGTGGAGGCCTACTTGGAGGCCTAGACGGAAGTCTGGGTGGAGGCCAAGTTGGAGACCTGGGTGGAGGCCAAGTTGGAGGCCTGGGTGGAGGCCAAGTTGAAGGCCTGGGTGGAGGCCAAGTTGAAGGCCTGGGTGGAGGCCTGGATGAAGGCCTGGGTGGAGGCCTGGATGAAGGCCTGGGTGGAGGCCTGGATGAAGGCCTGGGTGGAGGCCTGGATGAAGGCCTGGGTGGAGGCCTGGATGAAGGCCTGGGTGGAGACCTGGATGAAGGCCTGGGTGGAGGCCTGGCCAGGGTGACACCGTCGCTTCGCCCAAACATAGATCAAACGCGATAGTAATGAAGCACAATACGCCACCTGGGGATAAAAAAAAAGGTAAGAATAATTGAATGAAAGGCGCACATTCAGCCTGGAATATCCATCATCAGCTGGGCAAGGCTCCGTCCGTCTCTCAGGCCAAATTTGAATTTTTTTTTCACACGAGTCGCCTTTTTTGTGTAGGTCACATCTTTCTTGTGGCTACTGGCCGGCTGTTGTGCACTATTCCTCCACATCGCCACACCAACGCTCCCAGGAACGCACTCTTGACGATAGCGCCCCTCAATTTATTGAATTTTCTCTTTAGTAATTTTTAGGATTTTTCAGAATTTTCTTGGATATTTTCAAAGCTTTCTAGTACTTTTCAAAAATTTCTATGAATTTTCAGAAATTTGACGTGATTTATACCCATGTTCTGAAGGAATGTTTGCGTCTCAATAGAGAATTTCAGGGAACAACGATGATAGACATTTCATAAATGCCAGTGCCTTGACCTCTGTCAAGGCACCTCTGCCACCAGGAAACGTTCAGATCTGCACGAGTGTCATTGGTGGTGCGAGAATATGACGGATCTGTCAGTGAGTTGTGAGAAGTGAAGATGATCAGGATAATTGTTGTTAGTGGCACTCTTCAAGGTGACACTGTTATCATGCGGAATATTGCATCTTCTGAGTTTTGTTATCTTTAGTAACCTAATAGCGAGTGAAAATAAAGATCACAAAATAAATGTTCGCTGTCACTGTTATTTTTTCATATCACCGTCTGAGTTATCATCAGTGTAATACTACCTCTATCCTTTCTTCACCTCCTCTCTCTTCTTATTCTTCACTTCTTCCTCCTCCTCCTCCTCCTCCTCCTCCTCCTCCTCCTCCTGCTGCTGCTGGTCAGGTAAGACAGTCAGTGAGGTAAAAGCTGACCTTCAGGTCTCAACCACGTCAGGTTGCAGAGTCGCTCTCTGCCTCCTTCCTTCTACATTCATATGCGGGCCGCCAGCAACAACAGCCTGGTTGATCACACTACTGCCACCCACGAGTCATCATATAATTAAGACTCACGGGTCATATGACTACCACCCGCATCACTAGACATTTTTTCTGATGAATGAAATACCTTTATGCCTGTAGGCTGGTGAGAGGCTGAATATCAGTCTTGTCGTAGGAAGCAGCATCGTGGGTCTGGTGTAGTGGGCAGCAGCACCGTGGGTCTGGTGTGGTGGGCAGCAGCATCGTGGTCTGGTGTGGTAGGCTGCAGCATCGTGGGTCTGCAGCATCGTGGGTCTGGTGTGGTGGGTTGCAGCATCGTGGGTCTGGTGTGGTGGGCTGCAGTGTAGCGGGCTGCAGCATCGTGGGTCTGGTGTGGTGGGCAGCAGCATCGTGGGTCTGGTGTGGTGGGCTGCAGCATCGTGGTTCTCGTGTGGTAGGCTGCAGCATCGTGGGTCTGGTGTGGTGGGTTGCAGCATCGTGGGTCTGGTGTGGTGGGCTGCAACATCGTGGGTCTGGTGTGGTAGGCGGCAGCATCGTGGGTCTGGTGTGGTGGGCTGCAGCATCGTGGGTCTGGTGTGGTAGGCTGCAGCATCGTGGGTCTGGTGTGGTGGGTTGCAGCATCGTGGGTCTGGTGTGGTGGGCAGCAGCATCGTGGGTCTGGTGTGGTGGGCAGCAGCATCGTGGGTCTGGTGTGGTGGGCAGCAGCATCGTGGGTCTGGTGTGGTAGGCTGCAGCATCGTGGGTCTGGTGTGGTGGGCAGCAGCATCGTGGGTCTGGTGTGGTGAGCTGCAGCATCGTGGGTCTGTGTGGTGGGAAGCAGCATCGTGGGTCTGGTGTGGTGGGCTGCAACATCGTGGGTCTGGTGTGGTGGGCAGCAGCATCGTGGGTCTGGTGTGGTGGGCTGCAACATCGTGGGTCTGTGTGGTGGGAAGCAGCATCGTGGGTCTGGTGTGGTGGGCTGCAGCATCGTGGGTCTGGTGTGGTGGGCAGCAGCATCGTGGGTCTGGTGTGGTGGGCAGCAGCATCGTGGGTCTGGTGTGGTGGGCAGCAGCATCGTGGGTCTGGTGTGGTGGGCTGCAACATCGTGGGTCTGGTGTGGTGGGCAGCAGCATCGTGGGTCTGGTGTGGTGGGCTGCAGCATCGTGGGTCTGGTGTGGTGGGCAGCAGCATCGTGGGCCTGGTGTGGTGGGCTGCAGCATCGTGGGCCTGGTGTGGTGGGCAGCAGCATCGTGGGTCTGGTGTGGTGGGCACCAGTGGCAGGGGGAAGGACACTAAAGCCGTCTGTGTTGACCCAAATGATTACTGAAATCCCCTACGACCCACGACTACCAACCAGTCACGTCTGGCCACGACCCCGTGCAAGAGGTGAGGGGGAAGGAGGAGGAAGTAGAGAAATAGGGAAGGAAAAGGTCGTTCGCATCACTGTCTGTACCAACATCGCTCCGTGCATAAAGGAAATTGTCAACAAACTTCTGGCTGTCTTCAAGAGGAAACTGGCCAGGTTCCTCAAATCAGCCGGGCTATGGTTCGTACGTTGAACTGTGTGGTCGTCAGTAACAACCTAGTTGATCAGGTTTTTATCCTTCATGTGGTCTGGTCTGGGACCGGGTGCGGGGGCGTTGATCCTCCCTGGAAACATTCTTCAAGTATCCTTGAGTTATCTTTGGCACGACTTTTTGTTAGAACGACCGTGGATTTGTCTCCAGGTAAGCTTGAAGGAGGAGGGAAGGTGTCAACGGAGAGTTGTGTTATATCTTTGATGGCTCTGGAGAATTTTCATACTCCCGCAGCCCAGCCCTCATTCATGCTTGTTTGGTGCTTGGCCTGATAAACCAGGCTGTTACTGCTGGCGGCCCGCTGGCCCACATATCCTCGTGAAGACTACGCTTGTTACCTGGAGGTTATTCCGGGGGAGGTTACCTGGAGGTTATTCCGGGGATCAACGCCCCCGCGGCCCGGTCCATGACCAGGCCTCCCGATGGATCAGGGCCTGATCAACTAGGCTGTTACTGCTGGCCGCACGCAGTCCAACGTACGAGCCACAGCCCGGCTGATCCGGCACTGACTTTAGGTATCTGTCCAGCTCTCTCTTGAAGGCAGCCAGGGGTTTATTGGCAATTCCCCTAATGCTTGATGGTAGGCTGTTGAACAGTTTTGGGCCCCGGACACTTATGGTGTTTTCCCTTAGTGTACCAATGGCGCCCCTACTTTTTATTGGGGGCATTTTGCATCGCCTGCCCAGTCTTTTACTTTCGTAGGGAGTGATTTCTGTGTGCAGATTTGGGACCATTCCTTCCAAGATTTTCCAAGTGTAGATTATGATATATCTCTCCCTCCTGCGTTCCAACGAGTACAAGTCAAGTGCTTCCAAGTGTTCCCAGTAGTTAAGGTGCTTGACAGAACTTATACGTGCAGTAAAGGATCTCTGTACACTCTCTAGATCTGCGATTTCACCTGCTTTGAATGGAGATGTTAATGTACAGCAGTATTTCAGCCTAGAGAGAACAAGTGATTTGAAAAGGATCATCATTGGCTTGGCATCTCTCGTTTTGAAAGTTCTCATTATCCATCCTATCATTTTCTTTGCACGTGCGATCGTGGCACTGTTGTGATCCTTGAAAGTGAGATCCTCAGACATTACTACTCCCAGGTCCCTTACATTATTTTTCCGCTCTATTGTATGGCCGGAGTCAGTAGTATACTCTGTTCTAGTTATTATCTCCTCCAGTTTTCCATAACGGAGTAGTTGGAATTTGTCCTCATTGAACATCATATTGTTTACCGTTGCCCACTGGAAAACTTTGTTTATATCTTCTTGGAGGTTAACCGCGTCCTCAGCAGATGACAGCCTCATGCAGATCCTGGTATCATCCGCAAAGGATGATACGGTGCTGTGGTGTATATCTCTGTTTATGTCTGATATGAGGATAAGGAATAAGATGGGGGCGAGTACTGTGCCTTGTGGAACAGAGCTCTTCACTATGGCAGCCTCCGATTTAACTCTGTTGACCACTAATCTTTGTGTTCGATTTGTTAGGAAGTTGAAGATCCATCTCCCCACTTTCCCAGTTATTCCTTTAGCACGTATTTTATGGGCTATTACGCCATGATCGCATTTGTCAAATGCTTTTGCAAAGTCTGTGTATATTACATCTGCATTCTGATTTTCTTCCAGTGCATCCAAGGCCATGTCATAGTGATCCAGTAGTTGTGAGAGGCAGGAGCGACCTGCCCTGAACCCATGTTGCCCTGGATTGTGCAGATTTTGGGAATCCAGGTGATTTGCAATCCTGCTTCTTAGCAATATTTCTGATATCCTTTGGCTCACGGATGTTGATACATTATTCTCTTATTATGACCATGGCCCACTTTTCACTGGGTTTGTTTTACACTTTCTCCCATATCTCTCACTGCAGTAAGTTGTTATGGCAGTGTGCAGGTTTGTAACCAGACCCTCAAGCACCTTCCACGTATTTAGGACACACCTACCATGAGGTCCTACTCGTTCTGTGATTAGTACTCACCTAGGACTTAAAGGCGTTCCAGGTAATTTAAATCCTCTGTCGGCTCTCTACTGGTCTTAAATAATGCATGTATCTGTTCCCGCTCTGATGTGTCTCGTGAGTCTTTTACTCTGCTAATGCTGGATTTTACTTTTGTCTCCTCAGTTGAGGGGAAGGTATCAACAGAGTTGAGATGGAGGTGTCAGCGGAGTTGAGGAGAAGGTATCAACGGAGTTGAAGGGAAGGTATCAACGGAGTTGAGGCGGAGGTGTCAACGGAGTTGAGACGGCATCAACGGAGTTGAGGGGAAGGTATCAACGGAGTTGATAGGAAGGTATCAACTGAGTTGAAAAGGAGGTATTAACAGAGTTGAGGTGGAGGTGTCAGCGGAGTTGAGGTGAAGGTGTCAGTGGAGTTGAGATGGAAGTGTCAGGGGAGTTGAGATGGAGGTGTCAGTGGAGTTGAGATGAAGGTGTAAGTGGAGTTGAGATGGAGGTGTCAGCGGAGTTGAGATGAAGGTGTAAGTGGAGTTGAGATGGAGGTGTCAGCGGAGTTGAGGGTAGGCTGGTAATGGAGAGATGTGAAGGCAACTCTGAGAAGGTTGTACGAGGGGTAACTGAGAGTGAGGGGAGGCAGCGTGATTAAGTAAGCTGATGTTAAACAGTGTGAGGGGAGTATACTGAGGGGAAGTAGCATTAATGGAGGTGAGTGGGAAGTGGCGTTAACGGGAGGGGAAGTTATTTTAAGAGGTGAGGTGAAGTAACTTTAACGGAGGTGAAGGGAAAGTAGTGTTAACGGAAATGAAGGAAAGTGACGCTAAAGATGAGGGGAAGTGACGCTAACGGAGGCAATGGGAAGTGACACTAACGGAAGTGAAGGGAAGTGGTGACCAGTCATACAGGCTGTGATAGTCAATGTTAATTTGCTGGTGGTAACAGCTCAGTTGACCAGACAATTCGTATGGAAGCGAAGGTAAGGGAGAAGGGAGGGGAAATTGCAAAAAAAAAAATTGGGAATAAAGGAGAGGAGGGGAACAAGACAGAAGATAACGGAGGGGAGAATCAAGTGGAGTGGATGAGGAGAGGAGGAAGATGGGAAGGAGGAGGGTAGAGAAGGGAGATGGGAAGGAGGAGGGGAGAGGACTGGGAGGGAAGGTGTTGGATGAGAGGTAGAGAGGGGAGAAGGTTGGAATGAGAGAGAGAGAGATAGATAGATAGATAGATAGAGAGAGAGAGAGAGAGAGAGAGAGAGAGAGAGAGAGAGAGAGAGAGAGAGAGAGAGAGAGAGAGAGAGAGAGAAAGAGAGAGAAGGCATGGATGGTGGAAAGAATAGGACTATTTACGAAGAGAGAGAGAGAGGTAGATTCTGAGAGGGAAGAGAGAGAAATATTGGATGAGGGTAGAGGAAAAGATTGGATAAGGGAAGAGGAGGGAATTGGATGAAGGGAGAGGGGAAAGCGGTGAGTAAATTAGGAGAGGGGAAAGCGAAAGAAGTAATGCGACAAGAGGAAGTAAATGAGGGAAGGGGAACGATAAGAAGAAATAATAGGAGACGTGGGAACGAATAAGAGAAGGGGAAAGAAGAAGTACTAGGACAGTGGATGGCAGAGAGAGAGAGACAGACAGACGTAAGAAAGACAGGAGTGGAAGAAGGGAGAGAGCACGAGTGGGCGATAACTAGGAAATAAGAAAAGAGGGTGATGATTTATGATGACTAGAGGGGAAGAGAGAAGAAGGAATTATAGCAGAATATTGGAAAAGGGAAGATTATGTGAGGGGAGCGTGGTGACGAACGCGAGAAGCAGCGACCAGCACTGATAATGTTCCTCATCCAGGGGGAGGAACCAGCAAGCAGAGAGAGAGAGAGAGAGAGAGAGAGAGAGAGAGAGAGAGAGAGAGAGAGAGAGAGATGGCTCATAACAATTAAGAGGCTTTTAAATGAGCTGATGTAGGTAACAGCTCTTAGCTTGTAAATAAAGTTGGGAATCCTTACCGTAACCTTGTTAATGGTCCAGGTCGGACCGAAACATCGTCATAATTCTGTTCTCTTATGTGCGAGTTATTTATGTACTGTTTATCTGCTTATGTTTTCTCAGACCCGGCTTCCTCAGGATGGCGGCCTGGTCAGTCAGGATGTTCTTTCTCACAGTACTCTGTTCTTCACTAGCATTGACCAGTAGGCCTACCCTAGTATTTTATTTTCGTATGTTCTCATGTTATTAATACCCTCAGATTAGGTTCTTATGTAATATAAATGATGGGATGTCAGGTGCCCAGAGGTACACCAGTCTCCATCTTATTTCCACTGTTGCCTCTCCTTCCATTACTATATATTTCCCCAGTACTCTCTTTTCCCCAGTACTGTCTCTTTCCCCCAGTATTCTCTCTCCCAGTACTGTCTTTTTCCTCCCAGTGCTCCCTCCCGCCATTCTGCCAGTTTTCTGTGCTCCATGGGCGGTCCGTGAGCTGGAAGCTTCAATGGGCATATCATTCGTCGCTCCATCCCTCCCCACCCAGTGAATCACCCCCCTGCACCACCCCAGGAGCCGCCCGCCCAGGCCCGCCCACCAAGGGGTTTTCTTTTGAACAGCAAATCTCCCAACTTTGACCCGCCCACAGTTACACCAACAATTACACCATCTCTTGGTCAGTGGGTGGGAAGGTCGATCAACCCACTTGGGCCACTGACCAACACAGTGGGGAGAGGAGGGGAAAGGAAGGCTTCCGGGAACGTGTTGAGGGGAGGGGTTCTGGGGAGAGCAAATGGGAAGAGTTCTGAGGGAGAACAAATGGGAAGGGTTCTGAGGGAGAGTAAATAGGAGGGGTTCTGGGGTAGTAAATAGGAGGGGTTCTGGGGAGAGTATATGGGAAGAGTTCTGTGACATAGTAAAGGGGGAGAGTTGAGGGGGAATTCTAAGGGGATGTAAGGGATTCTGCTTTTGGAAATGGAAAAAATTATATTGTATATATTTCAGTTTGTTAGGACAGTGTTAATTATGGTGGTAGTGGTGGTGGTAGTGGTGGTGGTGGTGGTAGTGGTGGTGTGGTAGTGGTGGTGGTGGTTGTGGTAGTGGTGATGGTAGTGGTGGTAGTGGTGGTGATGATGGTAGTGGTGGTGGTAGTGGTGGTGGTAGTGGTGGTGGTGGTAGTAGTGGTGGTGGTGGTGATAGTGGTGGTGGTAGTGGTGGTAGTTGTGGTGGTGGTTGTTGTGGTTGTGGTTGTGGTGTTGGTTGTGGTGATGGTAGTGGTGGTGGTAGTGGTGGTGGTGGTAGTGGTGGTGGTGGTAGTGATGGTAGTGGTAGTGGTGATGGTAGTGGTGGTAGTGGTAGTGGTGGTGGTGGCGGTAGTGGTGGTGGTAGTGGTAGTGGTGGTGGTGGTGGTGGTGGTAGTGGGGGTGGTGGTGGTAGTGGGGGTGGTAGCTGTTGTTGGTAGATTATATTATGGGGATAGTTAAGGTTGGGATGGGAGGGGCAGTGGTAGTTGATGCAATGGTAGTGGTAATCGTTGGTTGGTGTTCGATGTGGGGAACACTGTTGTTGATAAGGATGGTTCAGGAACCATCCAGAAAGATACTGCCCTCGTCTTATGTGAGTGTGAAACAGAAACCTATTACCTAGTTACCCTAACCAGGCCTCCTGGCTGATGGATTAATCAACCAGGCTGTTGGTGCTAGCCGCATGTATCCCAACATATGCAATGTAGCCCGCCTGATCAAGAACTTCCTTGAGTAAATTTTCTATTTCCCTCTGAAAGACAGCCAGGAGTCTCTGGATAATTCCCATTATACATGAAGGGAAGGTGTTGAGTCTTAATCCCTATGCTGCTTTTTCATTGATGGTATTTTATACCCTAGGGAGTGATTTTGGTGTCCAGATTTGGGACCAGTCCCTCCAGAATTATTCAGCTTTAAATTTTAATGCATCTTTCTTTCTTAAGTTCAGATGAGTACAGTTCAAGTGACTTTCACGTTCCCAATTTAAGTTTTCTGTACATTCTCCAGACATGTAATTTATACAGGCAATGAAAGTTTTCTGTACATTCTCCAGACATGTTTTTTTACCTGCCTTAAAAGGGGCTGTTAGTGTACAGTAATATTCCAGTTTAGAGAGAACGTGTGACTTTAAGAGAATCATCACTGGCTTGGTATCTCTTCTTCGTGAGGATATCTAGTCTATCATTCTCCATGTGGTTTTGGCAACGGTACTGATGTGATCTTTGTAATTGAGATCCAGTGACATTATCACTCCCAAGTCCCTCACTACTTTACGTATCTGGCACTTGTAACAAGTAGCGATATAGTTTTCCCTTAAAAATTTCTTGCCTTCCTTCTAGCAATATTTCTGATATCTTCTGGCAACAAGTTGAATAGTCGAGGCCCATAGTTGTTAACAGTGTTATCTTACGAGCCTGGCCCATGGCCGGGCTCAGAGACTAGATTAAATCTCGAAACTCTTCAAAGGTATATCTTCAAAGGGCATATAGCTCCTCTTCTTTTGATTGGCTTTATTCTACACTTCCTTCCATCTCTCTCTCACTGTAAGAAATACCTCATAAAGTTATCCTTATTAGGGGATACCTGATACTGCTTCATCCATGGTATGTTGATAATGATGAATAGTGGTACTTGTAAGAGAGAGAGAGAGAGAGAGAGAGAGAGAGGAGGGGGAGAGAGGGAGGTAGACAAGCAGGCAGAGCGACGTGCTGGGTTGAACACATTTGACAGGGTGCTTGGTGGGTGGGGGAGGTGGAGTGATCGGTAGTGGTAATTATGCCACATTTAATTCAGCACCAACAACGGACTCGCTGTCTAATTACACACAGAATCAATACGCCTGAAAATAGCCTTCTATAAACTCTCTCTCTCTCTCTCTCTCTCTCTCTCTCTCTCTCTCTCTCTCTCTCTCTCTCTCTCTCTCTCTCTCTCTCTCTCTCTCTCTCTCTCTCTCTCTCTCTCGCTCACACACATACACATGTATGAATATGATAGCAGGGGATGAGGTCTTGGTGGGTGTACGTGCCTCTTTCAACTGGCGCTAGGCTGGAGAATCTGCTGCATGAATGAGGTAAAAAAAAAATACTTTCTGAGTAGAGGAAGAGGGATTGGTGACTGGAGGCTCTGGCTAAGACGACTGAAGAATTGTCGACTGGATGCTTTGACGTCTACAATTGTACTCTCATTCACAACCAGCTGTTCACTTCAAGAGACTATATATATATATATATATATATATATATATATATATATATATATATATATATATATATATATATATATATATATATATAGAGAGAGAGAGAGAGAGAGAGAGAGAGAGAGAGAGAGAGAGAGTACAATCGCAGACAGGCGATCTTAACAATGCAAGACAAGCCACGGAGAGATGGAAATCTTCAGATCAAGTACTTCCGCACGTCTCCCTGCATCATCAAAAGCCATGCAATGTTGCAAGAGTAGCAACAGAAGAAATGAGGGAAAGTTTCCTCAGAGTAAGTTGGCGTGGCGACACGCTAGCTGGTGTGGCCACGCTAACTTTGAGAAAAATTTACCCTCATTTCTTCAGTTGTTACTCTTGTAACATTGCACAGCTCCTGATGACGCACGGAGATGTGCAAAGTACTTGATATGAAGATTTCCATTTCCCCGTGGCTTTTCTTGTTGTCTCGTGTGTGTTTGTATTTATATATATATATATATATATATATATATATATATATATATATATATATATATATATATATATATATATATATATATATATATATATTATTTTTTTTTTATTATTATCACACTGGCCGATTCCCACCAAGGCAGGGTGGCCCGAAAAAGAAAAACTTTCACCATCATTCACTCCATCACTGTCTTGCCAGAAGGGTGCTTTACACTACAGTTTTTAAACTGCAACATTAACACCCCTCCTTCAGAGTGCAAGCACTGTACTTCCCATCTCCAGGACTCAAGTCCGGCCTGCCGGTTTCCCTGAATCCCTTCATAAATGTTACTTTGCTCACACTCCAACAGCACGTCAAGTATTAAAAACCATTTGTCTCCATTCACTCCTATCAAACACGCTCACGCATGCCTGCTGGAAGTCCAAGCCCCTCGCACACAAAACCTCCTTTACCCCCTCCCTCCAACCCTTCCTAGGCCGACCCCTACCCCGCCTTCCTTCCACTACAGACTGATACACTCTTGAAGTTATTCTGTTTCGCTCCATTCTCTCTACATGTCCGAACCACCTCAACAACCCTTCCTCAGCCCTCTGGACAACAGTTTTGGTAATCCCGCACCTCCTCCTAACTTCCAAACTACGAATTCTCTGCATTATATTCACACCACACATTGCCCTCAGACATGACATCTCCACTGCCTCCAGCCTTCTCCTCGCTGCAACATTCATCACCCATGCTTCACACCCATATAAGAGCGTTGGTAAAACTATACTCTCATACATTCCCCTCTTTGCCTCCAAGGACAACGTTCTCTGTCTCCACAGACTCCTAAGTGCACCACTCACTCTTTTTCCCTCATCAATTCTATGATTCACCTCATCTTTCATAGACCCATTCGCTGACACGTCCACTCCCAAATATCTGAATACGTTCACCTCCTCCATACTCTCTCCCTCCAATCTGATATTCAATCTTTCATCACCTAATCTTTTTGTTATCCTCATAACCTTACTCTTTCCTGTATTCACCTTTAATTTTCTTCTTTTGCACACCCTACCAAATTCATCCACCAATCTCTGCAGCTTCTCTTCAGAATCTCCCAAGAGCACAGTGTCATCAGCAAAGAGCAGCTGTGACAACTCCCACCCTGTGTGTGATTCTTTATCTTTTAACTCCACGCCTCTTGCCAAGACCCTCGCATTTACTTCTCTTACAACCCCATCTATAAATATATTAAACAACCACGGTGACATCACACATCCTTGTCTAAGGCCTACTTTTACTGGGAAAAAATTTCCCTCTTTTCTACATACTCTAACTTGAGCCTCACTATCCTCGTAAAAACTCTTCACTGCTTTCAGTAACCTACCTCCTACACCATACACTTGCAACATCTGCCACATTGCCCCCCTATCCACCCTGTCATACGCCTTTTCCAAATCCATAAATGCCACAAAGACCTCTTTAGCCTTATCTAAATACTGTTCACTTATATGTTTCACTGTAAACACCTGGTCCACACACCCCCTACCTTTCCTAAAGCCTCCTTGTTCATCTGCTATCCTATTCTCCGTCTTACTCTTAATTCTTTCAATTATAACTCTACCATACACTTTACCAGGTACACTCAACAGACTTATCCCCCTATAATTTTTGCACTCTCTTTTATCCCCTCTGCCTTTATACAAAGGAACTATGCATGCTCTCTGCCAATCCCTAGGTACCTTACCCTCTTCCATACATTTATTAAATAATAAATGTATTATTATTATATATATTTATATATATATATTTATATATATATATATTTATTATTAAATAATAAATATATATATATATGTCGTGCCGAATATGTAAAACTGGTCAATTAGCAAGAACTCATTTAAAATTAAGTCCTTTCTAAAATTTTCTCTTGTACGTTTAAAGATATATTTTTTTCATTAATGTTGATGTAAAAATTTATAATTTTGCACCAAAAGGAACTTAGAAAACTTACCTAACCTTATTATAACAAGAGCAATTTATTTTAGCCTAACCCAACTAAATATATTTTAGATTTATTTACAATAATTTAATACTAAACAAACACAGTGAAATATATTTTTTTCGTTAGGTTCAGAATTATTTTGGCGAAATTATTGCATACACAAATTTTCACTTGACCTATATGGCAAGATGAGCGTTGCTATTTAAGCCAAGATGGCAAGTTCTGCCTATTCGGCACGACATATATATATATATATATATATATATATATATATATATATATATATATATATATATATATATATATATATATATATATATATATATATATATATATATATATATATATATATAAGTTTCTCATATTGTAATCATTTTCCTGTTCTTGGTAGAGTGGAGAAGAATGTATAAGGCTGAGCGAGAGAGAGAGGGAGAGAGAGACAGAGAGTGACAGAGAGTGAGTCAGGTCACGCTCAGTGCAGCGTATCAAGTAGTGAGAGCTGGTGCACGACTAACTGGCGATTGGTTTTTCAGGCCAATATTAATCAGATATAATGTTTGCAATGGTGTGATTGGCACCGGGGATGAGGTTGCCCAATCGGAATTCTTTATCGTTGTGAAGGCTGGCACGGCAGAGGGGGGTGCCAGACAGTGCCACATCACTCAACCAATTATATGAATTATTCTTACCCTTGTCAAATACACAATAACTACGCTTACCTGAAAATGCGTTATAGGAGAATTTTGACGTTAAAACCAATACCGTTTTTATGTGCCATTATTATTATTATTATTATTATTATTATTATTATTATTATTATTATTATTATTATTTTAGCGGGCAGATTGAAAGGTCAGCGAGGGGCTGACTTGAGTTCCTTATAAACCGTCTGTTAAGCGAGGAGGGGCAACCGCAGCATTAACATCAGTAGCATCAACAGCAGTATGAAGAGCAGCAACAGCAGTAGTAGTAACAGCAACAGCGGCATCAACATCAGTATCAGGAGCAACAGCAGTAGTAGCAGCAACAGCAACATCAGCACTAGTAACGGTAACAGCAGCACTGGTAGCAATAACAGCAGCACTACAACAATCCCAGCAGCAGAATTATATGTTAACATAGGAGGAGGAGAAGGAAAGAAAAAGCGAGAGAATGGAAGGGGAGAAGGTGAATGAGTAACACTGTGTGGGGGGAAGAGAGGAAGATAAGGAAAGGGTGAAGAAGTGTGGAGGAAGAGAGTAGGACAGGAAAAGGAAGCAGTGAAGATGAGAATAAGGAGAATGATTGTGCTGTATGTTGCATAGTGCCGCTGTAGTTAGTGACTAGTAGCAGAGCAACTCCATTATGTCAGGGCACTAGCAGCAGTAGCACATCTGTACTTCACACTACGTGCTACAGCAGTAGCACATCTGTACTTCACACTACGTGCTACAGCAGTAGCACATCTGTACTTCACACTACGTGCTACAGCAGTAGCACATCTGTACTTCACACTACGTGCTACAGTAGTAGCACATCTGTACTTCACACTACGTGCTACAGTAGTAGCACATCTGTACTTCACACTACGTGCTACAGCAGTAGCACATCTGTACTTCACACTACGTGCTACAGTAGTAGCACATCTCTACTTCACACTACGTGCTACAACAGTAGCACATCTGTACTTCACACTACGTGCTACAGCAGTAGCACATCTCTACTTCACACTACGTGCTACAGCAGTAGCACATCTGTACTTCACACTACGTGCTACAGTAGTAGCACATCTCTACTTCACACTACGTGCTACAACAGTAGCACATCTGTACTTCACACTACGTGCTACAGCAGTAGCACATCTCTACTTCACACTACGTGCTACAGCAGTAGCACATCTGTACTTCACACAACGCACTACAACGGTAGCACATCTGTACTTCTCACAACGCTACAGTAGTAGCACATCTCTACTTCACACTACGTGCTACAACAGTAGCACATCTGTACTTCACACTACGTGCTACAGTAGTAGCACATCTCTACTTCACACTACGTGCTACAACAGTAGCACATCTGTACTTCTCACAACGGTAGCGCATGTACTTCACACAACGGTAGCGCATGTATTTCTCACAACGGTAGCGCATGTTCTTCACACAACGCAACAACGGTAGCGCCTGTACTTCACACAACGCAACAACGGTAGCGCCTGTACTTCACACAACGCGACAACGGTAGTGCATGTACTTCACACAACTCAACGGTAGCGCATGTACTTCACACAACGGTAGCGCATGTACCTCTCACAACGGTAGCGCATGTACTTCTCACAACGGTAGCGCATGTACTTCAACGGTAGCGCATGTACCTCTCACAACGGTAGCGTATGTACTTCTCACAGCGGTAGCGCATGTACTTCACACAACGGTAGCGCATGTACCTCTCACAACGGTAGCGCATGTTCTTCACACAACGCATCAACGGTAGCGCCTGTACTTCACACAACGTAAAATGGCCCCTTTATTACAACCAATAAGGGGCCCGTACTTCACACAATAAAACCGGTGGCGTTTTAAATTTCTCACAGTGCGCATTACTTCACACAATGGTAGCGGTATTTCTCCAAACGGTAGCGATGTTCTTCACACAAACCAACAACGGGCGCCTGTCTTCCCCCAAACGCAACAACGGTAGCGCCTGTATTACAAAAGCGAAAACGGTGTGCATGTATTTCCCCCTCACGACGCATTCTTCCCCGACCCGGTACTTCCTGGGGTGGCGATGCTTCTCCGGTGGCGATGTTCTTAAAACCAACAATGGTGCCCGTCTTCCAAGGCCGGGGTAGCCGCCCACAAAACTCAACAATTTTAGCGCATGTCCTAACTCAAAAAAGGTGGCCCCTTACTTCACACAACTCAAAAACATGGCGCATGTCCCCCTAAACACGGTACCCTTTAATCAGCTCCGTGGCGCTGTATTCCAAAACCGGCGCGAAAGCGCTTACTTCCCCCTCAGGGGTGTGCATTCATCCACAAACAAAAAAACCCGGTCGCATGACTTCCCACCAACACGGTGGCAGGGCTTCAAAAACCAACACGGTGCGCTTCCCAACCCAAACAACGGTGTGCATGTACTTCAAAACCGGGGGGCTTTACTTCACACAACTAAACAACGGTAATGCCTGTTTTCACCCGGCAAAAACGGTGGCGCTGAATTCCACAAAAAAACGGGGGTTCCGGTAATTTTCCTTTTTTATTTTGTACTCCCAACCTTCCCCCCTGGATCAATCCGTTCCCCAGTTGAGGAAAAGATTACCCCATACCCAGAGAGGTAAAACGTTTTTTTCCTGTTAACAAACGTCGTAAACCCATTCTTTACCAGGTGAGAAGATGGGAAAAGAACTTATTGTCCCTCGTATCCCCCGACCTGGATAGCCCTATTAAAACCTGCCTACAAATGCCTTTCCCAAAGTTTTTCCCCAAAGAAAGACAACAAAGCTTTAGGAGTTATTGCCCCTAGTAATTCACCCGGCATGTGCCCTTGCCCTATACCAAAAGGATGGTACTTGGAAGAAATGAATTTTTCCGTTGCGCCCCATTTCCCTTCTTGGTGACTTTTATGTAACATGGGAATAACAAAGTTTTTTCGACCTGGACTTGTTAAAAAGGGTTTTGGA
This sequence comes from Cherax quadricarinatus, assembly GCF_038502225.1. Taxonomy (NCBI): domain Eukaryota; kingdom Metazoa; phylum Arthropoda; class Malacostraca; order Decapoda; family Parastacidae; genus Cherax; species Cherax quadricarinatus. Next base: position 37,325,522 of record NC_091295.1, on the reverse strand, counting down.
AAGCCCTTTTATGGGGACAGCAAACTAACTCATTCTCCTACAGGTCATTATCACTTCCTTCATATGACCTTTGAATTACGATCCTCCCCTATCACGTTCTCAAGGCTCATTACTAATATCTTTAGAGGTCTCATAGGTAATGCACTTATGGTGTACTTAGATGACGTAATCGTCATGTCTAAAGACGTGGATACACATTTGAAAAGACTTGATGTAGTACTTGGTAAGCTTGAAGAAGCCAATTTAAAGATCAAACTGTCTAAATGTCAATTTTTCAGATCAGAAATCAAGTTTCTTGGTCACGTAGTCACTCCTAGAGGGGTTACGACTGACCAAAGTAAAGTAACTGCAGTACTAAATTTTCCAACTCCCAAAACTGCTGATGCCGTAAGATCCTTTGTGGGCTTAGCAGGTTTTTATAGATCTTTCATTGCCAATTTTTCTTCCATAGCTGCTCCTCTAGCTGAGTTGCTTAAGAAAGATGCTCCTTTTGTTTGGACCTTCCGTCAAGAAAGAGCATTCCAAACTCTAAAAGAAAAGCTAACATCTGCTCCAATTCTGAAATATCCAGATTTTTCTAAGCCCTTCTATCTGACAACTGATGCTAGTTCTATTGGTATAGGTGCCATACTAGCTCAGAAGACCGATGGCAAGTATAACGCAGTTGCATTTGCTAGCCGAGTCCTTTCGAAGGCTGGACGTAATTATACAGTAACTGAGCAAGAAGCTTTAGCAATAGTATGGTCTTTAACCCTTAAACTATCCAAACAGATTTATGTTCACATGTGTAGTGCTTCAAAAGTAGATCTACGTTTTTTGCATATTTTCAAATATAACAAAAAAAAAGATCAAAGTTTTTTTTACACGTTTTCAAATGTAAAAAAAAAAAAAAAAGATCTACGTTTTTTTATATACTTTCAAATGTTGAAAAAACGTAGATCTACGTTTGGACAGTTTAAGGGTTAAAGCACTTCCGAGAAATTATTTATCAGTACTCTGTTCATGTCTTGACAGACCATGCTCCACTGATACCTTTATTCCAGAACAAAGAACCTACTGGAAGGTTAGCCAGATGGACCTTGACTATCCAAGAGTTCAATCCTACCTTTGAACACTTACCTGGCAAGTCAAATGTAGTCGCAGATGGTTTATCGCGACATGTTAGTATAGCAACTGCAGACCCTCCATTTACTGCCGAGGATGTAAAGAATGCTCAACGAACAGATCCCATGTGGTCTGGTGTCATTCGATTCCTGCTCCAGGAAGATCTTATTCTGACTGTGAAGCCACCAGCTCCCATCAGTGACTTTGTCATGAACCAAGAATTACTGTATCGAACAGCCGAGTTGGGTACTCCTAGCAGAAGGGCATACCAGTTAGTAATTCCAGTCACTAGTGAATGTAGCCTTACAGCTAGTTCATGATGTACCAGGTGTTGCGCACCCTGGTATGGATCGTTCAGTAAAACAAGCCAGATTGAAATACTTTTGGGCTCGTATGACAACTGACATTTCTGAGTATGTTAAGAAATGTATTGTCTGCATGCAACACAAAGGTAATGTTAATAGTCCAAATCCAATCCAAGTGTATCCAACTACTAGCGAACCATGGGAAAGAGTTGCGGTAGATTTGTTAACAAATTTCCAATGTTCCCTCCAGGGCAACAAACATCTGTGTGTTATGGTAGACCATTTCACCAGATATTGTGAGTTAGTACCTATTGCAGATAAGACTGCCGAGACAGTAGCTAAAGCATTTAAAGAACGCATTATCTGCAGGCATACCACCCCTAAGTCCTTAGTAACAGATAATGGAGGTGAATTCTGTAATGAGATTCTTGAAAATTTGTGTACCTTGTACAAGATCTCTAAATCTACCATTGTTCCTCATCATCCTGCCAGCAATGGGTTAGCAGAACGAACCAATAAGAAAGTACTTGATGTCTTGAGAGCCACTATCAATCCCAACAGTGAAACTTGGGATGAAGTTATACCTGATGTGCAGTGTGCTATAAATTCTGCTTACAATGTTTCTATAGGTGACACTCCACATTATGCATTGTACGGTGTAGATAAACGTTTGCTTTATCAGTTGCTATATTCTAATCCAAAACCAAATTACAACTCTGATGATTTCATAGCAACTCGTACCAGCCTAGCTCAAAGCGTCTTTAGAAGAATCCGTGAAACACTTCATAAATCAACAGCAGAATTTACAAGAGTCGCTAACACTCCAGCAAAGCCGTCCAAAATCAAAGTAGGTTCGAGAGTTATGTTTACCTGGAGTTTACCTGGAGAGAGTTCCGGGGGTCAACGCCCCCGCGGCCCGGTCTGTGACCAGGCCTCCTGGTGGATCAGAGCCTGATCAACCAGGCTGTTACTGCTGGCTGCACGCAAACCGACGTACGAGCCACAGCCCGGCTGGTCAGGAACCGACTTTAGGTGCTTGTCCAGTGCCAGCTTGAAGACTGCCAGGGGTCTGTTGGTCTGCTGCCTAACTTTAACAAAACGTCTGCAATGCCTAAGCTTGATCAAAAATTTGTTGGTCCTTATCGAGTAGTTGAACATATCACTAGTAATAAGTATAAGGTTAGAGAAATTAGTACTGGTCAGTATAAAGAATCGCATTTAGATCATATGAAGTTAGTATGTGATGATCCAACCCAGACTAATGTGACAGACTCTGACAATCCTCCTGCCTCTAATACTCAGTCAGATGATCAACTTGAATGTTGTTATTCCCTACGTACACAACAGGTATTGAGAAATCCTCAGGTATCATTTGTAACTACCAATTCAGATTTGCCTCAAATACAGCATGAGTTAGCCAGTGCAACAGAGTTTGATCCTCCCAGAGATGACACCCATTCTGCATATGTCAATCTCACTCTAGCAGAGTTGGGGTTAAATGTAAATAACCTGTATAGATGAATAATTACAGTATCAACTTATTAATATTCAAGATTTTTTTTTTTCTGTATTCGTGTTCTCTCTGAATTCTGAGATTTAACAGTCTAGATTTGAGTGCACCAAGTCTGCTTTCTGTTAAACACTTCTTTCTTTGTACATATCCTTCCTCAGAATCCGTAGATCACATGAATACAGATCGATCGATCAAAATTTTTTTTTATCACTTCTATTGTGTAATCCCAATGTTGAGTCTCATTCGATGAGTTGTGCTATATCATACCTTGTAATGCATTACAGTCTCATTACAGTAAGTTTCATTATAGTCAATTACGTTAGCTTCCATTCCAATATTCTACTTATGTATGTTATAATGTTCAATTGTTGTGTACTTTGACATTGTATAGAATCAGCCAAGCCGTCTCTAGTTTGTATTAGCTGTATGTCGGGACGACATACATTAGCGTCGCCGAGCTCTCAGTAGTATCAGTTCTTAGTGACCAGTTACTAGTAACCAATTACCAGTAGTATGACTCACTACCAACCGTCTGTGTGAATCACTTGTTATTCACGTTGCTACTGACCATAGAATGTTTTTGAATGCCGCTCACCCCTAGGCATCATTTGTGAGTCAGTTTTAAGACAGAAAGCAGAGAGGCAGGGCGGGCCTGTGCTTCCCATATTTTCCAATATAATTATAGGTACTAACCAGCTTACGTGATTGTTCTTATCTAATCCACGTTTCGAACCCCCATGACACGTGTACTTCACACAACTCAACAACGGTAGCACATGTACTTCACACAACTCAACAACGGTAGCGCATGTACTTCACACAACTCAACAACGGTAGCGCATGTACTTCACACAACTCAACAACGGTAGCGCATGTACTTCACACAACTCAACAACGGTAGCGCATGTACTTCACACAACTCAACAACGGTAGCACATGTACTTCACACAACTCAACAACGGTGGCGCATATACTTCACACAACTCAACAACGGTGGCGCATATACTTCACACAACTCAACAACGGTAGCACATGTACTTCACACAACTCAACAACGGTAGCACATGTACTTCACACAACTCAACAACGGTGGCGCATATACTTCACACAACTCAACAACGGTAGCACATGTACTTCACACAACTCAACAACGGTAGCACATGTACTTCACACAACTCAACAACGGTAGCACATGTACTTCAAACAACTCAACAACGGTAGCACATGTACTTCACGCAACTCAACAACGGTGGCGCATATACTTCACACAACTCAACAACGGTGGCGCATATACTTCACACAACTCAACAACGGTGGCGCATATACTTCACACAACTCAACAACGGTGGCGCATATACTTCACACAACTCAACAACGGTGGCGCATGTACTTCACACAACGCTACAATATCATTCACTGACTTCCTTTCATCACTCTTACTATCACTCACTATCATTCACTCTCATACCTGTGACCCATTTCTAGTTTTTCTATTCCAGTAGCCTGGCTGGGGCCAGGTTTTTTGGTTGACTGCCTGGCCAGTCAGGCTGTTGTTGTTGGCAGGCCACTGGCCCACATATCCATCACAGCCTTGTTTATCCGACACTTGCCGGAGTTTGTGGTGCAGTTTTCCCTTGAAAAATTTCTCGACTTGTTTTGGCAGTATCTCTAACATCTAGCAGCAGGTTGAATAATCAGAGCCCACGAATGTTGATACAGTGTTCTCTTATTGTACCCTTAGCTCCCCTGCTTTTCATTGGGCCTGTTTTACACTTTCCATATCTCTGAGTCCATTATGTTGCTATGGTAGCGCAGGTTTGGGACTAAATCCTCAAGTATCCTCCATGTATATATTATCAGATATCTCTTCTTCTCTCCAGTAGTAACCTGTAGTGACTTCCGGAGGTCACCGCCTCCGCGGCTTGGTCCCAGACTAGGTCTCTTGGTTGCTGGCCTGATCCACCAGGCTGTTGGTGCCCGCCGCCCACAGGCCAACGTATATACCACAAGCAAGTTGATCAGGTACCGAGCTGAAGAGTGTGTCTTGTTTCTTGAAGACAGCCAGTGGTGTGTTGGTAATGTGTCTCCTGTGTGAAGGAAGGCCATGGTAGAGTGGTGGCCATGGTAGAGTGGTGGCCATGGTAGAGTGGAGGCCATGGTAGAGTGGAGGCCATGGTAGAGTGGAGGCCATGGTAGAGTGGAGGCCATGGTAGAGTGGAGGCCATGGTAGAGTGGAGGCCATGGTAGAGTGGAGGCCATGGTAGAGTGGTGGCCATGGTAGAGTGGAGGCCATGGTAGAGTGGAGGCCATGGTAGAGTGGAGGCCATGGTAGAGTGGAGGCCATGGTAGAGTGGAGGCCATGGTAGAGTGGTGCTCCCTTAACACCTTCACTCACTATCATTTACTCTCCACCTCTCTCATTCACAACTATTTTCCTCAGGTGAGAAAACACCACAAGACAGTCCAGTGAAAATTTTTGTACAACTTTAATGATATATGAATCTCTCTCTCTCTCTCTCTCTCTCTCTCTCTCTCTCTCTCTCTCTCTCTCTCTCTCTCTCTCTCTCTCTCTCTCTCTCTCTCTCGCTCTCTCTCGCTCTCTCGCTCTGTCTCTTCCCCTTAGCGTTCTTTCCCTCCCTCACTCCCCGTTCCCCTCGCCCTGACCTCCCAGCAGTGCGTGTAGTGGCGGTAGTGACCTTGCTTGACCTTGACCTGGTTGAGGCTTGGCACCACGGTTGGCACTCTCCACCAGCTGTGCCGTCGCCTGTTGCACTCTTCTCTCCTCTCTCCTTCTCCCCTCACGCCCCACCTGCCTCCCTTACCTCCTTCTATACTCTAGGGTACCCTTCTTCCTCCCTCTACCTGCCTTCCCCCCTCCCACCCTCCTCTGCTCCCCTACCTCCCTCCTTCCCTCCTCTGCTCCCCTACCTCCCACCCGCCAGTGCTCCCCTACCACCCACCCTGCAGTGGTCCCCTACCTCCCACCCTCCTATGCTCCCCTACCTCCCATCCTCTAGTGCTCCCCTACCTCCCTTCCTCCTTCCATATTCACCCCGTTTCCTTCCATATTCACCCTGCTTCCTTCCATACTCTCTCCCTCTTCCTTTCGTCCTTTCCTTCCCCCTTCCATATTCTCTTCCTCCCTCCTTCCATACTTCTTCCCTCCCTATTTCTCTTTTTCCGTATCTCACTCTCTACTTCAGTATGTCTCTCTGCCTACTGCCAGTCGCCCGCCCACATATTCTTCTCATCGTCTCACCTTACTTTCTCTCCTTCCCTGGTTTTTATCTCTCCTTTCCTCCTTGCTTTCTCTTTACCTCTTTAGTTTTTTTTCTATTTTTTTTTCTTCCACTCGGCTTCGTTCCTCCTCTTCAACTTCTCTGCTACCTTCGCTCTCTCTTTCTCTCTCCTGCCAGGTCGCTAGACCTACAAAAAGAGCATTGGTCTCCCAGCGCCTGCCTGCCGTTCCCAGGTGACCACATGAAATACATGTAATGTGGAAAGAATAGCGGACAACCACAACCCTACGATAACACCAGTGGCTGTTCCAGCCCTGCACCGCTCCACACCGCCATATTCTGCTAAATACTGAGATGGACACCAAGACACCACCCATACTCTGCATATACTCTCTCGAGGAGTGGACATGGCTTTGACACGCACGTACACGGAGACATGGCTGCCAAGATGGCTGCCAAGATGGCTGCCTCACTGTTCCGATAATACTGGAGTTTACCTGGCAGCTCAGTCCCAAACTATGCCTTTCGGTGGATTGCCTGATCAATCAGGCTGTTGATACTAGCCTCCGCATGTAGCCCAACGTATGTACCACAGCACGGCTGATCAGGAACTATCTTGAAGAACTTATGAAATTACCTCTTGGAGACAACCAGGGTCTATTAGCAATTCCACTTTTGAAGAGTGTTGATAAATCTTGGTCTCATTACACATACTAAGCTGTCTCTAAGTGTACTCATTACACCCTTTTCAGTAGAGGTATGTTGCACCATCTGCCAGGCCAGTGGCCGGGCTCCGGGATTACACTTTCCAAACTCATCAAAGGTAAAGTAAGCCTCTTGCTTCCGTAGTTAGTGATTTCAGTGTGCAAATTTTTGGATCAGTCCCTTCAAGACGTACAGTTCGAGGGAATTCTTGCCCTCCAATTAGTTTATGTGCTTGACAGAGTTTACACGGGCATACCTTACCTTTGATATACCTTTTATGAGTTTCGAGAGTCTACTCCCGGAGCCCGGCCATGGGCCAGGCTCGTCTGGTGCTAAGGCAATGAAGGTTCTTTGTACATTCTCCAGCTCTGCAGTTTCGCTTACCTTAAAAAGGGGCTGTTAGCATACATCATTACTCCAGCCTAGAGAGAACAAGTGTGTAGAAGAGTATCATCATTGGCTTGGCTTATTTTTGAAGGTTCTGGTTATCCTGCCTATTACTTGTTTTGTGCTTGTGATGATAAAAACTTGTCATCTTTCACATTGATCTTCCGTTCTGTTAGACACGGTCAGTGAGATACGGCAGAGAGAGAGAGAGAATGAGAGAGAGAGAGAGAGAGAGAGAGAGAGAGAGAGAGAGAGAGAGAGAGAGAGAGAGAGAGAGAGAATGAGAGAGAGAGAAAGAGAAGTGAAAAAAGACATACTCCACAATGGAATACATGTATACCTTGAACACTGATTTTTCTGGTATCTAATTCTCTGTCTGTCTGTCTGTCTGTCTGTCTGTCTCTCTCTCTCTCTCTCTCTCTCTCTCTCTCTCTCTCTCTCTCTCTCTCTCTCTCTCTCTCTCTCTCTCCTTTCTCATTTCTCTCTTTCCTTTCTTTTCTCTCTCCGTCTCCCTCTTTCTCTTTCTCTCACACACGCGGGTGCACATCAAAGACCCGCGTGCCTTAATGGTACCATTAATTCAAGCAACATTTGCATATGAAAATAAGAAAGTTGTGGCCTGGCTACTGTAGACACCTCCAGCAGCTGCCACCCTGGCCTTCAAAGATCTCAAAACCTATTTGTATTCTTAAAGTTCTCTTCATTGTTTCCAGCTCTAGATTTCTGTGAGGCACACCTAGCTTGGGTAAGATGTTTTGTGTGGCGTCGAGAGAGAGAGAGAGAGAGAGAGAGAGAGAGAGAGAGAGAGAGAGAGAGAGAAGTAACGACTGTCAGTGCTCGACAATGGTGGCTAGCCAGAGGTAGCCCCTCCACCTCGCCTCATTTCCTTTGCTACCTTTTCTATACATCATCTCCAGCCTTCATCACATTATTCGTGTCTGCCTTTTATCTGTCTATCTTTTGTGTGCACCTTCTTCCCTCTGAGGCTTGGGTTGTGACGTTGCATATTAACCCCTTATTCCTTCCCTAGTTTTTCCCTTACCTCTATAACCTATCATTTCTCACTCTCTCTCGTCCCCTTTATCCTTGTTCATTATCCCTGATCGTTGATCATTTATCCTTATCCCCTCGCTTGTCTCTCCTAGCCTTCGTCATTTATCCCTCGCCCCCTATCCCTTAGTCGTTATTGCTTTCCCTTATTCTCTTTTCATTTGTTTTTATTCATTAGCTCGTGTCTCCTCCCCCCCCCCTTATTGTGTTACCCCGTTCTTGTAAACTGTAGTTTGTTTATGTTTGTGTTGTTAACCTGAAGAACTGAGACACAACAATGGTTGTGTCAATGGTTTTGACAACTTGTCGGTTCTCAAAACCATTCATCACTGTTGTTAACCTCTTGTTGACGTATGTTGTTGGACTTGTTCTTCACTTGTAATGTTTTTCACGCTCTTGATGGTTAAATGTGTGTGGCTAACTGGTTAGTTAACTGATATTCCTAGTTGTATTCTCTGGCAGGCTAGAAGTAATAGCCTGGTTGATCAGCCTTGATCTGCCAGGAGGCCTGGTCTGAGATTGGGCCACTGGGGTGTTGATCCCTGAAACTATCCTTCAGGACTCCTATCTATTTGTACTCACCTGGTTGTAGTTAGCTAGTACTTACCTAGTGTTTCCCATAGTGGCTGGGTGCGTGTGATAGAGTTGAGTATGAGTGGCCGTGTCTGAGTGTGTGATTGATGGGTAACTGGCTGCTGCTCGTCATCTCATTATCATCATAATTGCAATTAACCACTGGACTCATCGGTCCATGTGTCCACACTAATCACACTAATTTTACACCTAAAAACACCTCACTTCACCATATTGCCAGCCTCTGGGAATCATCCGCCATATTGGGTGCACTATGTTGACATAATCAAGTAAAGGTTGTTAGGACTGACTCTCTCTCTCTCTCTCTCTCTCTCTCTCTCCAATAAGATGGAAGGCCATAGCCTCACTGTACTATAGTAACAAATGACCAGCAGCAGCAGCAGGAGTAACATCTGCAACGTTCCTGTAGTCACTAACATTTACCAGAGCTCCAGCAAGCGAGTCTTTGGTACGATATTTACACAGGTAATATCACTTTTCTTATTAGTTTTCTGCAACAGCCTAGTAAACGCCGCTTCAGGTATTAGAAGGAAATTCAAACTCAGCATTCAGGAGATTTTTCGAAACACTATCCAATTTTAACCATGTCAGGTGTAGCTCTTGAATCACTGAACTTTTACCTTAATATTTTTCCCGGGAAGGTGATTTTAAACCAAAAAAAAAAAAAAAACTGCTTCAAGCATCGAACCAGCCATGAAATTCCTGGAGGAAGCAGTCTTTTTACCAGCAGCAATCTCGTGGTCGTCGGCATCTTCAGCGGCATGTGGTGGTAAAGGGCGGTACATAGCAAGGATAATCAGGTAGTAGGATAGCGGGCCAGACTGTACCAGTGACGCCGAAAAGTAACCAGAAGATCCGTCCCTCTTCCTCCATTACCCTTAGCAAGGGCGCAGCCTCGGCGCTTCACATTACCACTAGTTTTACTGCAGCGATTGCTCCTCTTGACTCACCCCGGAGACCTGCTCAATACTTCAGCTGCAGTTGCTGCTCTTTCCTGGAGGAACCTCTTCATCAAGCTCTCACCTACTGCAGGAGAACTTGCCGGGCGTCCCTCTCTGATGCCCTTTGACGTTTTATCTGAAAGGGTATAAATACAACCAGAGTTAGATGGCATGAGGAAGGATTTTAGGACGAGATGTGGATGTTATATGACGTGGCGCCCACCTTGGTGTGGTTAAGAAGCCACCACAGCGCTGCCATAAAGGAGGATTCCGCACACTAAGTAAGATTTCAAGACTCCGATGAGGCTTCCATACTAACGGGAATACGTTTGACGCGGGTTCGTTGTTGCACACAGTCATAACACTCAGAAAGATCACACTTGATTGGACTGTGTACCTCCCACAACAGCACTACATAACTTCTCTAGTCGTTTTTTATGATATTGTTGGCATTGGTATTATATCTTGTCGAGCTGCAAAGGCTAATGCTAGCTTGGACTAGCGAAGCAAGAATAAAATTGTTTGTTTTGTGTTTTACTTAGTACATGAGCAGAGGTTCAAGGTTCCTTGGTATTCAGTGTCTCCTCGAGGGAGGTTCCTTGAGGCTAAAGTCAGTGCCGGATCAGCCGGGCTGTTTCGTACGTTGGACTGCGTGCGGCCAGCAGTAACAGCCTGGTTGATCAGGCCCTGATCCACCGGGAGGCCTGGTCGTGGACCGGGCCGCGGGGGCGTTGATCCCCGGAATACCCTCCAGGTAGGCAGGTAGTGAGGGGCTCTTGATCTAAGGAATTGGATTTGTCCCCCTCTTCCCTGCATGGAACCTCATTGCCTCCCATTACCCACGCATCGTATAATTCATTAGGCTTTAGCGCTTCCTCCTAATGTAACAATAATAATAATAAATCTGTTATATAAATTGATTAAATTTCCACTGGTTTTAGTACTTATATTTCCTTTTCTAACTCATTACATTGTTCTTCTTCTGTTAAAAAGCTTTTCAATTTCTTTACGGAACTTCTTTCTTAGTTTATAGGTATTACGTCGTTTGGTGGAACATAGAAGACCAGAACTAAGAATGGACAGCACTGCTGCAGCGGCTGTATACTTGGTCAGACAAGACGGGAGAGATCAAGGCTCAGAATACGCAGACCGTGTGTTGAGATAGGGCTCAGGCTAAGAGAAGTTAAGATTAGACTGGCTTGAGTCGAGCCAGCGGCCGTGTACTCCAGAGACTGCGAGGAGAGGATAGGACGAAGCGAGGCAGCCGCCCTGTGTGCACTTGAGAAAGGATAGGAGGCAAGATAAGGTGAATAGGAACTCCTATCGCCCGGAACTGCCAAGCACAGGGAAGAATAATGCTCAGAGTGCTACTCCACGCTCTAATCACCGTAGATCAATAGATATAAGCACACTGAGGGAGATTAGAGGAAGGGTTGGATGGGATAATTGGAAGAAGGTGAGCAGGTGTTGTGTGAAGGGTGGTGGAGGGGGTAAGGGAGAGGGAAGACGCTGTATTGAGCTGCGCCAGATCGTGTGGTCCAACCTATGACTGACGGCGGCCTACTGGCTCGTAAACTGACCCCTCCCGCCTCCCGCACCCTCGCTTCGACAGTGACTTCGGCTACGCTAAGCGCCGTAATTCCCGGTGTAAGTTCCATATAATAATTAAGCGTTATAATTAAGCGATTAATTCGTCGAATGTTTAGCTTTGCATCACGCAACACATTTGAGTTTCAGGTAATTCACCAACTGGATGCTTCGCTAAGTCGAATGTCTGGGGAAGAGGAGAGGTGCGTCGGTGGTATCCTGGTCCCTGGTTGGTGGCAGTGGTACCTGTGTAAAAGCGGGAGATGCACCTACCTCGCTGAATACTAGGAGCGACCAGTAGTACCCCCAGTGCTGGAGGAGGCAGATAACGAGCGAAGGAACTGAATTGTTACACTAGTTAATTACTTGTCTTAGAAGGGACAAAGATAGTGATTTAGAAAGGAAAAGAGATAGTGTCTTAGAAAGGAGAAAAGATGGTGTCTTAGAAGGGAGAAAAGATGGTGTCTTAGAAGGGAGAAAAGATGGTGTCTTAGAAGGGAGAAAAGATAATGTTTTAGAAGGGAGAAGAGATAGTGTCTTAGAAGGGACAAGAGATACTGTCTTAGAAGGTAGCTGAGGGGAGGTTACCACTGCTTGCTACCGGGGTCGGGTGGTCTCTATAAAAACCTGTGAATGAGTCGCGAATTTGGCTGTCACCAACCTCACCAGGTAAAAGAGTTTCCTGGTTGGAGTACCACTCATGTCCATCTCTTGTGGGTTTGGTACAGGGACGGTCAACTATTATTAGCGTCAGCTTGTGGGCTCGAATCCCCGCACTTCATTGAAGTACACACACACACACACACATACACACACACATACACACACACACACACACACACACACACACACACACACACACACACACACACACATATATAAATATATATATATATATATATATATATATATATGTGTGTGTGTGTGTGTGTGTGTGTGTGTGTGTGTGTGTGTGTGTGTGTGTGTGTGTGTGTGTGTGTGTGTGTGTGTGAAGTATTTCTTCAGCCACAGAGTAGTCAGTAAGTGGAATAGTTTGGGAAGCGATGTAGTGGAGGCAGGATCCATACATAGCTTTAAGCAGAGGTATGATAAAGCTCACGGCTCAGGGAGAGTGACCTAGTAGCGATCAGTGAAGAGGCGGGGCCAGGAGCTCGGACTCGACCCCCGCAACCTCAACTAGGTGAGTACAACTAGGTGAGTACACACACACACACACACACACACACACACACACACACACACACACACACACACACATATATATATATATGTGTGTGTGTATATATATATATATATATATATATATATATATATATATATATATATATATATATATATATATATATATATAAACATACTGTGACTAGCTGGAGGGCTTGGTCCCAAATCTGAACACTACCATAACAACGTAGTGGAAGGAAGTGTCAAATAGACCCAGTGAAAAGCAGGGGATCTACGGGCACAGTGCAAAAAATTGTATCATCATCCGTGGGCCTAGATTTTTTCAGTGTTCTACCAGAAGATATCAGAAATATTGCTGGAACTAATGTAGAGGTCTTCAAGAGGAAACTACATCACTGCCTCCGCCTGTTTAACCAGGTAGTCAAGAGGGAGGCCTGGCTGAGAGAGTAAAAAAATTCCCGAGAAAATGTCACATTTAAATCAAACATTTATATATAAACTCATTGGGAAGCGCTAAACCCATGAGGGTCATATAGTGCTTGGGAATGAGATGCAAGGGTAATCAGGTTTGACCCCAAGGAAGTGAAGAATAGCCCTAATTCCTCGGATTAAGAACCCTTAAAATTAATGTGGTCATAATTATAACCTTAATTTTTAAAAGGGGTGGACTGGTAAGCCAGCAGAAGGCCTCGGTCTGATGACCAAAAGCTCCAGTGGCGGTTCATCATATGACTGAGATTCGCGTCAGGAAACACTTGACCTCTTTTCCTTTCGAATCTTAACCTAACGTAAGAGCCCTTCATCAACATGAGGACACTATGCCTATACCCACTACGGTAGACGTGACACCTTCATCTCAACCAACTAACAAACAAACAGTCTGGTGCTCATGTGCCGCGGGGATCAAAACATGCAATTAGTAATTTGTAGAAATCATCTTTTTAATTTTATGCTTTTCCAATGATATATTAGCATGTTTGTGACGTTATAAATGAATAAGTATGGCCACATAATTCAACTGGCTGGTAAACACTGTGTATAATGTTCCACTCTCAAATATTATACTGGAACACCAACACAGATTGAGCGCAATACAAACTTTCCACTTAGATTTGTACATTTACATGTGTCACTAACCAGCGTCATCACATGGAAGATGCTACTCACTCTAATATACTTTATCTACATCTAATATACCAAATACATCTTGCAACTTTTCTTCTAAACAGCTGCTATATATATATATATATATATATATATATATATATATATATATATATATATATATATATATATATATATATATATATATGTATATATATATATATATATATATATTTATATATATATATATATATATATATATATATATATATATATAATATATATATAATAAAATATATATATATATATTTATATACAGATATATCTATATATATATTTATATATATTTATATATATATATATATATATATATATATATATATATATATATATATAGTAGCATAGCTCCCCAAGTGACGTTCTACACCAGTCAGCCGCAGATGCCACAAAAAGCTAGGCAGCCTAGTTATAAGTCCTGTTTCTTCCTAGCCCCGGGGACGTCAGTGAGCCTCAGGCATGATTTCAAGCTATTTCATTCTCCTCCTGTATGTTCTGACCATACAAGCGATTTCATATCAGTGCACCACGCAGAAACATACGGAGGCATATACAGAGAAAGATCGCAGTCAGGATTCGAAACCACGTCTGGCATAGCTCCCCAAGTGACGCTCTAGTCCACTTAGCTACAGATGCCACAAGAAGCTAGGCAGCTGGTATATATGATCCAGCTCTGATATCTCTCCTGCTATAAAATGGAAGGTCATCACTGAAGAACACTCCAAGCGAGAGAGCACAAGCGATTTGAAAAGTGTTGCCATTGGCATTAAATCATTTCACTTCGAACAAGCTCGATTTTCTTTTTGGGGGGGATGGGGAGGGAGGGTTGAGAACATGAGCGTAGTGTAAGTGTTGGCAGTTTGTAAGTTACTTTACGTGTTCTTGATATTAAAAGTATAATCATCAATCCCATGGAAAATAATTAATGAGTTTCAACATAAGTTTAATTTACATTATGAATGTAGGTTGTTTCTTGTTATACATAGAATTTTTCATGACGAGTGATAGTGTTGGTGTTTGCGTTCCTTCAGTAATGATTCAAGTTAAGTGTGCCAGACAGATATTCGTGGTCGGCTGTGGTCTTGCCCGTCCCCTGACAACACTAATACACTCATTGCTGTCGTCTTGCTGAGCCTTGTTTATATCCTCTCCTTCCTCCTGAGCTCTCTTACATATATACTAGATTAATGTGGATTTTTTGTTTATAACGAGTCATATTATTAGAGTCAACAGGGATATATTGGTTCTAAAGCAGACTCTTTTATGTCCAGTGCTGAAACATGATAAATATTTACCTGACGTTGATCTTACCTTTGATGAGTTTCGGTAGTTTTTCTACTTGTGTTCTAGATGAGGTATCTCCCTCTCTCTTACCTACATCAGCTCATTTGGATGCCTTCTTATTACGAAACATACAAATATGGAACAGGATGAAGTTGGGACCATCTGTGGTCTCTCTGTCTGTCTGTCTCTCTCTCTCTCTCTCTCTCTCTCTCTCTCTCTCTCTCTCTCTCTCTCTCTCTCTCTCTCTCTCTCTCTCTCTCTCTCTCTCTCTCGTGTAGAGAGAGAAGGGTTTCCTCTTCCTGCCAACATTCCTCCCGCTCTGCCTCACATACATGCCCCGCCAACCCTCCCTCCTGACCATGCAACATAAGCAACACATTCTCTGATTTATTGCACAGATTTATATATATTTCCTTCCACCAGTCATGTAATCAAAATAATCTCACGTATTTTCTTGCCTTTGTTCATTATAAAGTTTTACCTTAGCATTTGCTTTATTACATTATTAGTATAATATATAAACATTAAGAAACATTCATATTGCTTAATAATTGTACGTAATTTATTTAGTTTTTAATTAACCTTTGGATAAGATTTACCCTTAAAAAACAGAAAGGCACAATACCGTGATTGGAACAATACACAGATAACCCGCACATAGGAGAAAGAAGCTTATGACGACGTTTCCGTCCGACTTGGACCATCCTCCTTCCTCTCTTTTCCTTCTTCACTCTACCTCCTTTCAACCTCCGTCTCACTTCCACTCTTTCTCAGCATTGTTGAAAACATGCTCTGTAGTCACTGTGAGCTTCGTTCAGAGCATCTGTAAATCACTGCTGCTCTTCACAAGCACGTATCTTACATTACCACTGTAGACTTACTTTGTGCACCAAGTCATGTTTGTACATAGTATGAGAGAGACGTATCAGTATTAGATCGTGTGACCTTTATTTTCTTTTGTGACGTGGCTGCTGCGGAGTAGTTTCGGGACTTGATGTTTTGATTCAGCTGCCCTATGTGCACAGAATGTCCTTAAGTGTGTCTTGGAAATTATGCTGGCTTGTTTGGGTGATAATATCCATTACTTACCTTTGGTATACTGGAGTCCTAATTCTTCTTTGCCTTTTGTTTACTTTGTTTCTGAGGTTTTCTGGTGGAACTGTCTCAGGAAGCAGCTAGCTTCTTCATACTAAGTAGTGAATGAGCTAAGGACGTCTCACACACAGTCTGGTTGACCATGCAGGCAACAAGTCCCAAGGCGGGCTTCGGAGGTAGAGCTATGGAAACCGGTCGTAGGTAAAGAATAGGTAAACAGGTAAGTCTTATCAATAAAGAATGACTGCTATGGCTAGTCGATATATAAATATTTGTGGAGAATAGGGGAGAACGCAGACACAGATGTAGCTTTAACTGACTACATAAGCAGATGTGGGTGCAAGAAACCCCAAACACACACACACACACACACACTTCAGGAGATGTGCCACATCTCCTAAGGCGCACATCAACCAAAGAACTGCTGCGGCATACGGACGACTAGCAAACCTAAGGTTAGCATTCCTACATCTCAGTAAGGAGTCGTTCAGGACTCTACACTGTGTACATCAGGCCCATGTTGATGTATGCAGAACCAATTTGGAACCCACACCTAGTACGTCAGAAAATTAGAAAAAGTGCAGAGGTTTGCAACAAGAATAGTCCCGGAGTTAAGGGGCATGTCCTATAAGGAAAGGTTAAGGGAAATTGCCCTGACGACACTGGAGGACAGGAGGGACAGGGAGTCGCATGATAACATATAAAATACTGAGAGGAATCGACAAGGTGGACAGGGACATCAACAAGGGGTCACAGTTGGAAGTTGTAGACTCAGATGAGGCATAGGGATGTTAGTAAGTATTTCTTCAGTCATAGAGTTGTCAGGAAGTGAAGCAGTCTAGAAAGTGATGTAGTGAAAGGTAGGAATCATATATAGCGTTAAGAAGAGGTATAATAAGGCTCATGGAGCAGGAAGAGAGTGAACCTGCTAACGACCAGTTAAGAGGTGGGGCCAGGAGCTGTGAATCGATCCCCGCAACCACAGTTAGGTGAGTAGAGAGAGAGACAGTGAGAGTGGGAGGGTGGTGGGTGTAGGCGACTAGGTACACACACAGACATGAAGGCGGCGGCAGCGGCGGCGGCAGGGTGTCAGCTCTGAGGTCTACTATAACTAAGAGCTTCCTGATGGGCGCTAATTATAGCGAGCTGGTCACCTAACCTCCCTCTCCCTGGGTAACCATTTTACTCCGGATTTCGCCCATTTGTGGTGGTGTTCTAGACACCAGAATGTTCCCAGTCTATCCCTAGTGTGTTATCCGTAGTGTGTTCCCTACGAAAGTAAAAGACTGGGCTGGCGGTGCAAAATACCCCCAATGAAAAGTAGGGGCGCCACTGGTACACTAAGAGAAAACACAATAAGTGTCCGGGGCCCAAGACTGTTCAACAACCTCCCACCAGCCATAAGGGGAATTACCAATAGGTCCCTGGCTGCCTTCAAGAAGGAGCTGGACAGATACTTAAAGTCCGTGCCAGATCAGGCGGACTGTGGTTCGTATGTTGGACTACATGCAGCCAGCAGTTACAGCCTGGTTGATCAGGCCCTGGTCCACCGGGAGGCCTGGTTGTGGACTGAGCTGCGGGGGCGTTGATTCCCGGAATACCCTCCAGGTAGTCTATCCGTAGTGTATTCCCAGTAATTACTTGAGGGCGGGGTGGGGGAGGGTTGTCACTGCCCCCGCGGCCCGGCCCCTGGTTGATAACCTGATCGTGGAGGCTGTTGGTGCTAGCTGCACTCAGTCCAACGTATGCACCACAGCTCGGCAGATCAGGAACTAACTTGAGGGACTTATCATGGAAAGGAGGGTATATAAGTATTTTTTCCCCTGACATTAATTATTTATTTCAGCTTACTTATTACACCTCTGCTTTCAATGAAAACTTTCGAAGGAAGAAATTTTGGTGTGCAGATTTGGGACTAGTCTCTCCAGATTTCCAAGTGTAGCCATGGTGTATCTTCGCCTACGTTCTTGGAGTACAATTCGAGGGACTTCAAGCGTTCCGAGCAGTTTATATGGGCATTGAAGGCTGTGTATATTCCAGATCTGCAAATTCGCCTGCCTTCAAAGGGGGCTTTTAGTGTACAATAATATTCTCATCTAGAGAAAACAAGTAACTTGCTTAATCGTGTTCCCAGTTTCTGTATAATTGCATTTTAGTTTAATGATTGTGGTACATGATATTTTATTTTTCATAAGAAACTGAGAATTTATCCTATTGCTTGACTCGGGATAAATGTGATGGAAAGTTTTCCACCTAATACAGAAAGCAAAAATACGGTGCAAAGTAGCGTGGTAAGATAGTTTAGAAGAGCGGCACAGTAGTTGCAACTCCCGTGGTACACTGCTAGGAGAATAAAGCAACTTGGTAAGTTCTCCAGTTTAATTCCTGATTAGCTAGACTGATATCTACGTTGGACTGCGTGCTGCTAGCACCAGCAGCCTCACTGATGAAGCCATCTACCAGGAGGCCTAGGCTGGGACTGGTTCACGGGTGCCACGACCCCAGGAATCGACTGCAAGTTGACACTTTGCCCTTTATTTCTATTATGATGTAGAGGAGGGCAAACTTTTTTTTTGTTCCCATGGGATTATCCAGCAAAGCCAAGCAATGTGGGTTCCTTTTTTGTGTTCTTAGGTCCTCTTCCGTAAGATGCGACGCCCAGCAGTCTATCAAGTACCTATTTACTGCTAGTTGAAGGTGACAGTATGTCTTGTTTATTCTGAGAGTCAAGCCAGGGTCCTTTGGTTTGTGAGTGAAAGGCTACATGTAGCACTAACCCACAAGTACATAATTTAAGAGAACAGTACGCTGCAGTAACTGGAGGCTCGGGTTTGTGGTGGGAGGAGAGAGTTATAAGGATGAATGTGGCGCCTCCTACGCTGGCGTCACCTTCCTTAGTCCCCAGAGGGTAATACATACTCCCGGCTACTGGCTGTTGTGAGGGTGGTGGTTGTTGTGTGGGTGGAGGTGGTGGGATGGTTGTAGCAGCGGGGTGTTAATTTGTGCTTGTATTGATGCATAGTGGTTTTACATTGTTGGTCGAGGCGGTCTAAGGTTAACAACATCAGTAGTAACAACATCAGTGGTGACAGTAATAACAGAATCAGTAATAGTGACATTAAAACGGAAGCATTAGTAAGCAGTATGTGTAATAACGGTGGAAGTAAGAGTAATATTGTCAACAACGGTGTTATGCAACGGTGATAACATCAGCGCCAAGCCTGATAACACCAGGGTCCATACAGGGGAAATAACAACGTTAACTAGTCTACCGCTCGATAGGTCTTAAACATTTAAACATTAGCTGAGTAGCTGCAAAAGAACAGCTGTTCTAATTTTAACCTACATTTAAGTCTTTTCTAGTACAAAAGTCCCATTCAGAACCCCCCACAACTGTACGTGGGGTCAGCCTAGTACCTTCACGGTGCGGGGGTGGTAGGGAATAGGGGGGGAGGGTTCTTCCTTTGGCCTTCAGCCCGCCATAAAGCCGAAGGTTCCATTGCAGCAGAGCAGTAAACCCGTCTTTATCGCCCCTCATTGTTACACGTGCATTGAGTTGGTTATTTATGAAGTCTGACGAGTGGGCAGCTTAGTACAGAGTACTCCAGTGGTCTCCGACCTTGACAGTTGAGTACGTAGAGCTGTGTAGCCCTAACTAGATCATGGACAGTAGCTGCCGTTGTTGTAGCAAAAAAAAAATCTGTACCAGCTATTGCTTTCAAGGGTCAAACAATAATTCATTTAAAATAGTTATGGGTAGTCTTCCTAGACCACACTGCTATTCTGTGAGAAAAGCTCAGGCCTGCTATTTGGAAAACACAGTAAGGTAAATACAGCAAAGGCCAGGAAAATAACAGGGTGGATTATGATAACTTTGAAAACAAGAGAAGCAACACCAATGATGATACTTTTCTAGTCACTTGTGTTCTCACGACTTGAATGTAGTTTTAGGCTCACGTTGTATGCTGCCCGCACATAACCGCAAAAACATCTAAACTACTGGGAATACCTCAAAGAACTTGGATTGCCTATCGACTACATAGGAGTCACTAAGGCTGCATGCTGGGTTTGAGATGAACTGTAGTGTGCTTATGTTCTATTAGTATAGTAAGCTACAGTATTTGAAAAAAAAAAATGCATGAACAGTAACGGTACATATGGTTTCTTTATTACCCGAGAGATAAGTAATAATATATATGTGGTGCCGAATAGGTAAAATTGGTCAGTTAGCAAGAACTCATTTAAAATTAAGTCCTTTCAAAAATTTTCTCTTGTACGCGTAAAGATATATATTTTTTAATATTGTACCAAAAGCACCTTAGAAAATTTTCCTAACCTTGTTATAAAAAGTGCAATTTAATTTAACCTAATCCAACTAAATATATTTTATATAAGTTTACAGTAACTTAATAATAAACAAACGCAGTGAAATATATTTTTTCGTTATGTTCAGAATGATTTTTGCGAAATTATTCCATACACAAATTTTCGCTTGCCTTATTCGGCAAGAAGAGCGTTGCTATTTAAGCCAGAATTGCAAGTTTTACCTATTCGGCACGACATATACAAGTACGATACTTGAGAGTCTGGTCTTAACCTGCACACTGCTGTAACAACTTACCAGAGTGCAAGATATGAAAAACGAACTGGAATAAATTAAGTGAAGAACAGGGAGGTTATGGATACAATTAGAGAAGACTGTATCAACATCCACGGCCCAAGACTCTTCAACATATTACCAGCAGATATCGTAAATATTGCCAAAACGTATATAGAAGTTTTCAAAAAGAAGCTGGACAGCTTCTACAACTGCCGGATCAGCCGGGTTGTGATAGCTATGTAGCCCTGTGGGCCACTAACATAAACAGCCTGGTTAACCAGGTCAGCAGGGAAACATAATGCAGGCCAGGTTGCAATTATAGTCCTTGAGATCGGTCACAGGTAAAAATTTGGTAAAACCGTAGGAAAGCAAAAGTAACCTCCAGTAATTGTCGGTAATCCATGTAGCACCGGTAGCTTCAGGGTCATCCATGGTAGTTGTTTCCGGTAGCTTTGAGTAATTTCCCTTGCAGCCTCAATACAGTAGCCTGGGGACATAGTGAGTAGTCTAAACACACACACACACACACACACACACACACACACACACACACACACACACACACACACACACACACACACACACACACACACACACACACACACACACACACACCTGAGAATAGCGTTCCGATACCTTAATAAGGAATCGTTCAAGACACTGTACACTGTGTATGTTAGGCCCATACTGGAGTATGCAGCACCAGTCTGGAACCCACACCTGGTCAAGCACGTCAAGAAGTTAGAGAAAGTACAAAGGTTTGCAACAAGGCTAGTCCCAGAGTTCAAGGGAATGTCGTACGAGGAAAGGTTAAGGGAAATCGGACTGACGACACTGGAGGACAGAAGGGTCAGGGGAGACATGATAACGACATACAAGATACTGCGGGGAATAGACAAGGTGGACAGAGATAGGAAGTTCCAGAGAGGGGACACAGGGACAAGGGGTCACAACTGGAAGCTGAAGACTCAGACGAGTCACAGGGACCTTAGGAAGTATTTCTTCAGTCATAGAGTTGTCAGCAAGTAGAATAGCCTAGCAAGTGAAGTAGTGGAGGCAGGAACCATACATAGTTTTAAGAAGAGGTATGACAAAGCTCAGGAAGCAGAGAGAGAGAGGATCCAGTAGCGATCAGTGAAGAGGCGGGGCCAGGAGCTGAGTCTCGACCCCTGCAACCACAATTAGGTGAGTACACACAGCCAATGGGACCTTAGGAAATAATTTTAAAGCCTGAGGCAAGTGAGTGGATCAAACTAAGAGTATGAAACAATAAAACCCAGGGATCAGTAAAGATCTGTCTGGAGTAATGACACATTTACAGTATAAACTTTGATAAATTCTGACAAAGACAACCACTAGAGTTTGAAACTCAACACTTATAAACTCAAACTAGTTGATTCCACGCTCAGATAACTCACGTGGACGTTACCAAGTATTTCTTTTGTCTCAGATTGGTATAGAAATAAAATGAGCTTCAAGATCAAATAATAATAATAATAATAATAATAATCATATATTAATAATCCTTATTTCTACAAGTACATGATACAAATATTACAGACCTACCTGACACCATTGGCATACTACATATAAAGCCCCTTGTTATGTAGAGTATTTCGTGCAACTTAGAGTAATCTTGTCCCCAAGGATGCGACCCACAACAATCGTCTAACATCCAGGTACTTACTTATTGCTATGTGAACAGGGATGGCAGGTGTAAGGAAACACGCCCAACGTTTCAGCTGAGGGTAAAACGTCCTTAGCCCATACAGTCTATGAACTGAGGACGTCTCACTCGTGAGGCTGAGTGAATATCGCTCAAGACTGATTAGGAGGCGGGGCTAGTACGAGAGATAAGTTGCTTGCTAGTGCAACTAGTTGGTACAACTATGTTCAACACAGAGAACATAAAGCATGATAGAGTTGACGTCATAACTGCATATAATGTACTGCAGTACACAGAACACATAGAGAAGTAATGTTTGTAATGGGAGACACTGAAAACCAAGGTACACCAGTGTTACCATGGGAGGAACTAAAGTCAAGGTACACCAGTGTTACCATGGGAGGAACTAAAGTCAAGGTACACCAGTGTTACCATGGGAGGAACTAAAGTCAAGGTACACCAGAGTTACCATGGGAGGAACTAAAGTCAAGGTACACCAGTGTTACCATGGGAGGAACTAAAACCAAGGCACACCAGTGTTACCATGGGAGGAACTAAAATCAAGGTACACCAGCGTTACCATGGGAGGAACTAAAATCAAGGTACACCAGCGTTACCATGGTAGGAACTAAAATCAAGGTACACCAGCGTTACCATGGGTGGAACTAAAATCAAGGTACACCAGCGTTACCATGGTAGGAACTAAAATCAAGGCACACCAGCGTTACCATGGGAGGAACTAAAATCAAGGCACACCAGCGTTACCATGAGAGGAACTAAAGTCAAGGTACACCAGTGTTACCATGGGAGGAACTAAAATCAAGGTACACCAGTGTTACCATGGGAGGAACTAAAATCAAGGTACACCAGCGTTACCATGGGAGGAACTAAAATCAAGGCACACCAGCGTTACCATGGGAGGAACTAAAATCAAGGTACACCAGCGTTACCATGAGAGGAACTAAAGTCAAGGTACACCAGTGTTACCATGGGAGGAACTAAAATCGAGGTACACCAGTGTTACCATGGGAGGAACTAAAATCAAGGTACACCAGCGTTACCATGGGAGGAACTAAAATCAAGGTACACCAGCGTTACCATGAGAGGAACTAAAGTCAAGGTACACCAGTGTTACCATGGGAGGAACTAAAATCGAGGTACACCAGTGTTACCATGGGAGGAACTAAAATCAAGGTACACCAGTGTTACCATGGGAGGAACTAAAATCAAGGTACACCAATATTACCATGGGAGGAACTAAAATCAAGATACACCAATGTTACTATGGGAGGAAGTAAAATCAAGATACACCAATGTTATCATGGGAGGAACCAAAATCAAGGCACACCAATGTTGCCATGGGAGGAACTAAAATCAAGGTACACCAATGTTACTATGGGAGGAACTAAAATCAAGGTACACCAATGAAAGTTTAACAATCAGATGAGTTTTAGGAACGTTAGGAAGAACTTTTGCAGCACCTGGGTGGTATACCTGTGATGATTTCGAGAGTTTTTGTACTTCATCAGCCAGGCCATGGCTAGTCATGTCTGGTGCTTGCCTGATCAGCCAGGCTGATGCGGCTGGCGGCCTTCTGGCCCACATCCATCACAGCCTTGTTGATTCGGCATTTGGCGAATTTTCCCTTGAAAGACTTCTGCACTTGTTCTGGCAGTGTTTTTGGTAGAATTTTCAATAGTCTGAGCCCATAGATGTTGACAAAACGTTCTCCTACTATGCCCAAGACGCCCCTGCCTTTCACCTGACTTATTATACACATCTTCTTCATATCTTTGATGTATATATTACCCTATATCTCTCCTCCACTCCCGAGAGTACATATTCAGAATGTAGGCGTTCTCAGTAATTTATATGCAGTATGGGATGGCTTTATGCAGGCTGCAAACGATCTCTGTGTTTGTATCTAGAAGAGGTGTAGAATGAACTGGCCATATCTATAGAAGAGGTGTAGAATGAACTGGCCATATTTAGAAGAGGTGTAGAATGAACTGGCCAGCGCCAAAGAAACTATTTCTCTTCACGGTTTAAAAAAGCAAACACGAAAAGCTTGATCACCTCAATGTACTTAAAATTTATGGGAGAACCCAAGAGTTGTATGTTATCACGCACAATTTGCACTGTCATCTAAGGTGGTAATAATGTTTATAATAGTTCCTGTGTTGAGGTCTGGGCAAGAAGGGCATTGTCCTCTTAGTACCTTTCCTATTGTTTTCTTCGTCAAAACTTCGTGTGTCTGGCTTTAGCTTCCGCATGCGGTGGTCCCTGACTGTCCATCTTGTTAGAGGCAGATATGACAAGTTTTGCAGGAACAAAGATGGAAGTTTTTAAGAGGAAATTGGACTATCATCTGCAAAAGACTGATTAATCAGGTTGCTATGGCTAGCAGCAACAGCCTGGATAACCAGGTGGTCAGTAGGTCAGGCGTCGACGTTAGAAGAGCTCCTGATACTGGTCACAGGTATGTGTTACGTAAATGGTTTAGAGAACTGACAAATTGAAAACTGAGACACTTGTGCTAGTGTGGCACAAGTGTCTCACTCTTCAGCAGGTGTGTGTAACGTACATCTGTACATTATTTGGCGTTTCTTTGTTTTCGTTGTATTAGCATATATTATTTTTTTTTCTATACTTAGCATTTTTATAACGTTGTTGTGATGTATTGTGTGTGATATTGTGTGAACCAGGGTGGGGGTGATTGGCACTGTCTTTCACTTTTTGCATAACGAACGGTGAGTGTGCCAAGTGTAGCCTTCACCTTGCACACTTGGTTACAGGTCAACAGTATGTGGTTGGCTTCCTATTTAATTTCAGAGGCAATATTAGTGTGATCATTGTATTGTGTTGTATCTTGGTTTACGAAGTTGCTGTTTAGTCATTTCAGGTGTTGTTATTAGACATTTTTTATTTCTCCTTCGTTTTCTTTCAGGTAAGTGAGTCAGTGAGGTTATCAGTGCGTCACAGGTCACACCGGGTCACGTCATGGTATGGTAACCCTTTTATCTTGAATACTTTCGTAGTAATATTTTGAAATTTATCTCTGTATTACATGATGACAAAAATATCAGAAGTGTATTAATCTTTTAATCGGTTAAGGCCATTTTAAATCGCCTATTAATTCTGTATCAGTGGGCAGAGCTTAAGATAAGCTTATCTAGCGCATCTAGGGAAATATATACACGCTGCTAAACCACTATGACAGACTTACAGAGCCTTTGAAAGAAAATCAAAACGCAGATGCGATATACACAGATTTGGATAAGGTATTTGACAAATGCGATCATGGGGGTGATTGCACTCAAAACGAGGGCCATGGGCATAACGGAGAAGGTAAGCAGACATATTTTCAAGTTTCTGACATATAGGGCAAAGAATATTAGTAAAAAAAAAAAAACACGAAATCAAGGTAAAAATCTCAGTACCACAAGGCACTGTCCTGGCACCTCTGCTGTTTTTTATCTTCATAACAGATATGGATAAGAACACAAGTCACGGTTTTCTATCATCATTTGCAGATAGCTTAAAAATAAGCATGGAAGTCACCTCGATAGAAGACACAGAAAACGTGCAGGAAGATATAGGCAGTGTTTTCTAGCGAGCAGTGGAGAACAACCTGATGTTCAGTGGTGATAAATTCCAGCTGCTTAGATGCACAAAGAACGAAGAACTCAAAAGGACACTGTATACAGAACCCAAGAGAGATCATCAAATAGAACAAGAACGTATGAAAAACGTGGGAGCAGTTATGTCAGCTGACCTTTCTCTCAAGGAACACATTAATGCATCAAAGAACATAACGTTTCGACAAGTGTAGAAGTCTTCAAAAGGAAACTGGACAAATATCTCCACCAAGTGCCAGATCAGTCAAACTGTGATTGATATGTGGGACAACGGACCACCAGCAGCAGCAGCCTGGTTGACTAGGCTAGCATGAGACGAACTAGGCACAACGCCGGGCTCCGGGAAGAGAAAACGCGAAACTCATCAAAGGCAAACGTACAACGATATTCGCTGGTGATCACAGTAAGAAGGAAAAAGAGATACCGAGGCCATTAGAATAGAGAAAAAAAATAGCTTCAGTGCACAGAAAAATTTTCAAAAGAGGAACACAGCTCCAGAAATCTATACTTTCACGTATTGAACGAGCAGCTGCTGATTTTTTCCCTAGAATTTTCCCTGAAGTATGTGTATTATCTTCTCTGAGGTTGAGGGGTCCAGAATTCGCACTCTATATATATATATATATATATATATATATATATATATATATATATATATATATATATATATATATATATATATATAGAGAGAGAGAGAGAGAGAGAGAGAGAGAGAGAGAGAGAGACAGACAGACAGACAGACAGAGGGAGAGAGACAGAGAGAGAGAAAGAGAGAGAGACAGAGGGAGAGAGACAGAGAGACAGGGAGAGAAATTTAATAATTTTCATAGTTTCATATAATGACACATTATCTTACCACGTGATGATGCTGGACAGTCCTGCTACAGTGGGTTGCACACTGGAGTTTACCTGGAGAGAGTTCCGGGGGTCAACGCCCCCGCGGCCCGGTCTGTGACCAGGCCTCCTGGTGGATCAGAGCCTGATCAACCAGGCTGTTGCTGCTGGCTGCACGCAAACCAACGTACGAGCCACAGCCCGGCTGGTCAGGAACCGACTTTAAGTGCTTGTCCAGTGCCAGCTTGAAGACTGCCAGGGGTGTGTACATGATTTACACACGGTGTACATGGATTGATTCACATTGTGTACATGGGTTGCACACGGTGTATATGGTTTGGATACAGTGTATATAGGTTGCTCAAAGCGTTCATAGGTCATGGAAATTAAGTCACTAGCTTAATGCATTTTTGCTGGAAATGAAAGGACTGTTGTCCCGTGACTTTCCATCCTTCCGTTGCAACAAATGATGTTTGTGGTGGTGGAGCCCCACAGTTATCGTGCCTGTGCTCTACCCGTGACGCCTTTCAAGAATTCTTCTCTTGCAACCCTGCTAAAACCTGACATCTTTATTGGCTGTTTGAGCCACAATGCTTTTGCTGCCCGCAGGCCTACGTAAACATCACAACCTAACCCTCACAGCCTGGCTGATCTGGTCCACATCCTCTTGAAAACTTCTACCACTATTACTGCAGCAATTCTGCACATGCCGAGATCAGAACTTTTGATGCTGTGCTCCTACGTGTTAGGAGTACTAGGAGTTCTCAGAGAGAGGGAGAGAGAAAGAGAGTGAGGGAGAGGAGGGGATTCTGGAAATCCTGCATGTAGGTATGAGTTTCTCAGGGATTTCTTGAAGGTGGCGGGGCCGGAGGAGAGAGCAGCGGCCGGAGGATCAATGCTGGAGGAAGCAGGTGTCTCTCCGGCGGGTGATGAACTTGTATACACTCATCTGCCTCGCTGTGGCTTCGTCTGCCTCGCTTACTGTTGTGGCCTCGCCTGCTTGTTGTAGCTTCGTCTGCCTCACTGCTGGGGTCTCGCCTGCTTGCTGTAGCTTCGTCTGCTTCGTTGTGACCTCGCCTGCTGCTACGTTATCGACTACTTCACCAGCTGCTGTGTCCTCGTGTGCCTTGCCTGCTGATGTGTTCTTATCTGTTTCGCCTGTCACAAACTAACTAACCTATTTCTCATAACTAATGTGTTGTTACAGGAGTAGAACCATGCTGGTGGTGTCGCATCTTCAGTATTTGTACAGTATTTACAGGAGCAGAGGTGTGACAGTGGTGCCCAGTCGTCAGTGTTGTTGTTACAGCACCAGAACAATGCTGGTGGTGTTCTGTCTTTAGTGATGGTTGTTACAACAGCAGAACAATGCTGGTGGTGTTCTGTCTTAAGAGTTCAGTTTGTTATATACGAGTAATGTCAGTTTCCAGTTGTTGTGGCAGAGAGTGTCCTTGATCCTGGTTTAGTGTTCTACATCTATGTTTTAAGAAAAAATGTGTAAGCAAATTTGTATTGAAGCAACGTTTGACTGCGTAGAGCTTCATTAGGTCACGTTGATTAAATAAAACTTTACATAGAAGGAAAAGCTCGTTCTGCGCCTGCGTCATTACTGCCGACAGTACTACGTCGTCTGTGTAGCCATTCTACACGTGTGTGTGTGTGTGTGTGTGTGTGTGTGTGTGTGTGTGTGTGTGTGTGTGTGTGTGTGTGTGTGTGTAAATGATTTTTAGCGTGGTACTTGCACCTTCCTCTATAAATAGTGGCTTTTTGTTCTCTTTATTGAGGCTGCCAGGAAATATTCCTTATCTATTTTCTTGTATCCTGTTGTAAACTTAAAAGATGTTATCAAGTTTCCTCCCGTGTGTGTGTGTGTGTGTTCGTATCCGTCTCGTCTGTGTATAACGTAAATTTCTACCTGTGCGTTTATGCATATTATTTTTGTACAGTTAAGCAAAACTTGTTGCAACTTTGAAACGGGAATAACGTAAATATGTAATTTTTTCAAATATATGTAATCAGCACACGTGATCAGATAAAGAAGTTTTAACTAAAAAAGTGAGGGATAGTGAGCCATAGAGTGGGTGAGTATAAGAGCGAGAATTTTGTGCACAGGTTAGCTGGCCAGCTCACTGCTACCACCCCTCACTCCTCCCTGGACAGCAGCAGTGTGAGGGGAGACCTTAAGAGTTTGACCCGAGGGTCTGCAACAGCCTGGTTGATCACGTAGTCAGTATAGACGTCGAGCTGCGAGAGTTCAAGAACTCGCTAAACTGGTAACAGGTTGTGTGCAGCGTCACTCAGCCTCCGTGTGAACATTCCGTCAATATGACAAGAAATTAAGTTCTTGGTGTCACTTCTTGAGCAGCTGGACTGTGGTACCTACGTTGGATCATTTGATCAGGTCGTTATCCAGGAGGCCTGGTCAGGGACCGGGAGGCGGGGGCGGAGACCCCCGGGGTTATCCCCAGGTAAATTCACTCATTCTTGTGGTTGGAAGGCGTAACGCCAGCAGGTGTACTGACAAAGACACAACTATGCAAACTAACACTTTATTAATATTACAACTGCATAATCATGTCTTTGTTAAGACCCATGTAGCTCTCCCTCCCTGAGGTTCCGCAGGTGCTGACCCCGTCATCGCCTCGCTTGTTGTGCACTGATTGCCTCTTGTGCACTGATCATCTGTTGTGTGCAGGTTTCTCTATGTATACTTGTAATAAGAGTCTTCCATGTCTTTTATGTGGCCAGTTGTAACAACCACTGTGACTGCATTACAACTCTTTGTGAAATATTTCTATTCTTACAGTTTATATACACCGGGTGTGAGTGCGCTCTCCTATTGGAACTCGACTGTTTGTGGTACCAGGGATCGAGTCTGAGATCCTGTCCCTGCCACTTAACTTGCCACTTTTCAATTTCACTCCCTCTTAGCCCCGTGGGCCCTATCGTACCTTCTATACAGAGAATACAGTAGAATATGTGGTAATCAGTCCCTTAACCTGGAAACCTGTGTTGAATACCTTAATCTTGATGAATCTAAAATATAGGCAGGAAGGAGGTGCAGTAGTTGAAGTCACATCTCAGGTGAACGGAACGCGCTAGTGTAGATGTCATGCTCAAGAGTAGGGCCAGAGGCTAGCAAGTACGTTCTACTATCTTCTGTGTATAGGTCTGCGAAGCTTAGGGACTGACTACCTTATCTTATACTGTCGTCGAATGTCATCTCTGCATGGAATTGATAGTCACTGGTTGGCGAAATGTCTTCAAATAAAGATACCCAGGTGTTGTCTGCGTCTAATTCCTTACATGTGTCTTATCCATCAACCTTCATAACCTATGCTAGGAAGTTCCTCCTCAAACCCAACTTTTATCCTTTAATGTATCCTTTTGTCAGTTTTTCTTCACCATTAACTTTCCCATTCCCCAACGCTATCCTTTAGCTTACCCATTCTCATTTGTCTGTGTTGCACGCCTCCGTCCTTGCAGTAGATGTGCGGCGAGCCAAATATATCCAGCATGAGAGGATGTTCAGTAAATTTAACTTACACAATCGGAGTATCGAGTGGGACAGAATAAACAATGAACTATCCGACATTGCCTGGGACTCCGTCCTCTACACTCCAATCACAAACCAATGCTCGGAGCTTCACGAATCTAGGTCATCGTGGCTTTAAACCAGGAAAATCATCTCCCCCATAACTAACAGACTCTTATAAAATCATAAAGGCACTACAAGAAAGTGTGCACGTGTATTTCTTTGAAAGGCATTTGTTAAATGTGTCCACAGCCAGTATTTCCTGGAACGCAGGGGAGAAAGATACACTATAATTTATACATGGAAGATTTCCTGTAATTATACATGCGGTATTCAGTGATAACTCAAAATAATGTCGAAAGCAATAACTGGCAGACTTTGGAGGCGGCTATTCAAATTTATAACAAACAGAGAGTAGTGTGTTAATAAATCTAAGAAAATACTTTCATAGTAAAGTATAAATGTCAGTTCTTGTAGGTAGCGTCTAGGAATATATAATCTCATCTTCATAGCAGACTCGCGAAAGCAGAAACTCATCTTCGTATCGTCTTCATAAAAGTTTCTTGAAGAAAGACTGATGAACTGTTAGCAGACTTTTGTCATATGAAAAAAATAAACTAAGAACTCATAACGAGCTCAGGATGCCTGACTCAGTTAAATCTTTAAAGAAGAAACTTATTGAGGACACAGCACAGCGAACGTTGTCAAAATCCGAGGAAATGCTAGGATGGATAATGGAACCTTTCAGAACAAGGACAGCCGCCATAATGATGGTATTCTTCAAATCATTTATGCTTGTTCCTTTATTGTGTGGCCTTGGCTCCTTTCGAGGCAAGTGAGATATCCATACTAGTTGAGGTTGCTTGTTGCAGATATCATGTACTACTACAGAGTGTGATGTTCTTAACAACAGTCAGAATCTCTACATCTGATTCTCTTCCATACGTAACCTTCCTCTATCAGTCTTTATTACTGGAGATGATGCTGGCCAGTGTTTGTGGGTCCGCTGGCTAGAATAGCACTCTACTTAAATCATCACGGCTACTTATCATCTCTTCCCTACCGCTGACAATAATGGTCTTCCCCTTATAGTGATACTGCGCCCCGGGCCTGCCATCTGGCATTTCCAGTGTGTGGGCTCTCCTTCCCATGTGTCTTTAATTCTCATCAGTCTTCTGGGTACGCGTATGGAAACCATCTTAGGATACACCACCGGGTATGGATACCATCTTAGGATACACCACCGTGTAGTGATCTTTTGTTGTTTAAATGGGATGTAAAACCTAGCTCTGGTATGCCAGCGGATGCTGAACGTGTGACGGGTCATTATCTCTTAACTCCTGTGTCAGAGGACACTGTTGTTTCCTGACGAAGCCTTCATCGTCGCCGCCGCCGTCGTCGTCGCCGGAGTGCCCCTCACTTGCCCATACATACCACTTACATTTATAATTCTTTACTATATTTATAGTAATACAAAATAGTGTTATATATAAATAAATAATGGCTTATAAAAATGATAATATCTAGACTGCGTCACATAATCAATTTTTGTTTGTAATACAGATCACAAAATTCACGAATGCCATCGTTTTAAGACAGATTACAGCGGGATCAAAACAAAGGGGCCCCTGCAAAAAAAAAAAAAAAACTGTTTCAACTCAGAACAGCCTCTGATAGTTACAAATATATTTTTGTTGCCTTTCCAACGACTGTTGTGGACTGGTCCTCCGTGGGATGGTACTGTGTAGTTAGGAGCGTGTTAGACCAACTCGTCATTACTATATTCTCCTTATTATATAACACATTCACCAGCTTCAATTTGTGAACGGTCTAGGAACTTAAAAGAGTTAAAGGTTAGCTATTTTAGGATAGGTAACTCTAACTTACTTTAACTAAATTATCTTACACTTAGGTATAGTTTACAATGGGAGGCGATGAATAACTATCAGTTATTTTTTATTAAACTAGATCGTTATAACTTTAATTAACCAGTGTTTGTGTATAGTCAGATATCGATAAGTAAATTACATGTACGGGAAGGTTAAATCTGGCAACGGGACAAGTCACCACTGAAACAGTTGGAAACCACACGTGTGTTGGAGGATGAGTCTCCTGGTCACCTCACATTCCCTGCTTCACGCTTCACCCACTCCTTTCCCAGTCTTACAGCACTCTTTTTTTGTGTTGCTCTCCCATTCTTACAACATTGTTTTTTATGTTGTCTTCTCAAATTGCGATCTCTCTCTCTCTCTCTCTCTCTCTCTCTCTCTCTCTCTCTCTCTCTCTCTCTCTCTCTCTCTCTCTCTCTCTCTCTCTCTCTCTCTCTCTCTCTCTCTCTCTCTCTGATCGTCACATGTATATGAATGTGACAGTAGAGGTTTCGTATAGTGTTCACATGCTACTCACCTGTGATATACTATCACCGATTTCGAAAGTTTTCTTCTGCAGCCGGACCGGCGGCCAGGCTTTCTGTTGATTTCCTGGTCAACCAGGCTGGTGGCTTCCCCCACTCCCCCATGTTCTTGCTCTAGCAGTTCCTGTGTGGTAAGGATGGGCAGGTAGCCAGGTACCTTTGATGAGCTCTTAAGAGTTTTTCTACTCCCGGTGCTTGCCTTGTCAACCAGGCTGTTCCTGCTGGTGATCCGCCGACCCAAGTATCCATCATAGCCTGGTTAATCTGGCATGTGGGTTATGGAGGTCTAAGGCAACACAGTCCTTGTATACCTGGTGATAATTCCATGGGTCATCACCGCGGCCCGCTCTCAAACAACACCTTGTTGAGATCACCGGTTGCCACCACCTTTAAAATAAAGCCTTAGAAGAGAGAGAGAGAGATAGAGAGAGAGAGAGAGAGAGAGAGAGAAAGAGAGAGAGAGAGAGAGAGAGAGAGAGAGAGAGAGAGAGAGAGAGAGAGAGAGAGAGAGAGAGAGAGAGAGAGAGAGAGAGATGACCAGAAAAGGAGAGATGATTCTATAAAAGATAGTGTGACTGGAAGTGTGAGAGGATGGTCCGGGTGAGCGAGAGGACAGGTCAGAACATGTGAGGATAGTTTGATACGGATAGCGTAAACAGGAAAGCCGCTAGTGTGCGGTAACGGGACGTCCGGATAAGCGGGAGGACATCCTGATGATGAGCGAGATGAAAGACAAGGTCACCGGGGTAGAGAGGCGCTATCGGATGAGCCACCAAGGAACACACCGGATGAGCGAGACGGTCTAGCAGCAGTGGAGCCTTACCTGGAGGTTACCTGGAGGTTATTCCGGGGATCAACGCCCCCCGCGGCCCGGTCCACGACCAGGCCTCCCGATGGATCAGGGCCTGATCAACTAGGCTGTTACTGCTGGCCGCACGCAGTCCAACGTACGAGCCACAGCCCGGCTGATCCGGCACTGACTTTAGGTATCTGTCCAGCTCTCTCTTGAAGGCAGCCAGGGGTTTATTGGCAATTCCCCTAATGCTTGATGGGAGGCTGTTAAACAGTTTTGGGCCCCGGACACTTATGGTGTTTTCCCTTAGTGTACCAATGGCGCCCCTACTTTTTATTGGGGGCATTTTGCATCGCCTGCCCAGTCTTTTACTTTCGTAGGGAGTGATTTCTGTGTGCAGATTTGGGACCATTCCTTCCAAGATTTTCCAAGTGTAGATTATGATATATCTCTCCCTCCTGCGTTCCAACGAGTACAAGTCAAGTGCTTCCAAGCGTTCCCAGTAGTTAAGGTGCTTGACAGAACTTATACGTGCAGTAAAGGATCTCTGTACACTCTCTAGATCTGCGATTTCACCTGCTTTGAATGGAGATGTTAATGTACAGCAGTATTCCAGCCTAGAGAGAACAAGTGATTTGAAAAGGATCATCATGGGCTTGGCATCTCTCGTTGTGAAAGTTCTCATTATCCATCCTATCATTTTCTTTGCACGTGCGATCGTGGCACTGTTGTGATCCTTGAAAGTGAGATCCTCAGACATTACTACTCCCAGGTCCCTTACATTATTTTTCCGCTCTATTGTATGGCCGGAGTCAGTAGTATACTCTGTTCTAGTTATTATCTCCTCCAGTTTTCCATAACGGAGTAGTTGGAATTTGTCCTCATTGAACATCATATTGTTTACCGTTGCCCACTGGAAAACTTTGTTTATATCTTCTTGGAGGTTAACCGCGTCCTCAGCAGATGACAGCCTCATGCAGATCCTAGTATCATCCGCAAAGGATGATACGGTGCTGTGGTGTATATCTCTGTTTATGTCTGATATGAGGATAAGGAATAAGATGGGGGCGAGTACTGTGCCTTGTGGAACAGAGCTCTTCACTATGGCAGCCTCCGATTTAACTCTGTTGACCACTACTCTTTGTGTTCGATTTGTTAGGAAGTTGAAGCCTTGGACACACCCGATGAGCGAGACGTCTAGCAGCAGTGGAGCCTTGGACACACCCGATGAGCGAGACGTTGTCTAGCAGCAGTGGAGCCTTGGACACACCGGATGAGCGAGACGTTGTCTAGCAGCAGTGGAGCCTTGGACACACCCGATGAGCGAGACGTTGTCTAGCAGCGGTGGAGCCTTGGACACACCCGATGAGCAAGACGTTGTCTAGCAGCAGCGGAGCCTTGGACACACCCGATGAGCAAGACGGTCTAGCAGCAGTGGAGCCTTGGCACACCCGATGAGCGAGACGTTTTCTAGCAGCAGTGGAGCCTTGGACACATCCGATGAGCGAGACGTTGTCTAGCTGTAGTGGAGCCTTGGACACACCCGATGAGCAAGACGTTGTCTAGCAGCAGTGGAGCCTTGGACACACCCGATGAGCGAGATGTTGTCTACCAGCAGTGGAGCCTTGGACACACCCGATGAGCGAGACGTTGTCTAGCAGCAGCGGAGCCTTGGACACACCCGATGAGCGAGACGGTCTAGCAGCAGTGGATCCTTGGACTCACCCGATGAGCGAGACGTTGTCTAGCAGCAGTGGAGCCTTGGACACACCCGATGAGCGAGACATTGTCTAGCTGCAGTGGAGCCTTGGACACACCGGATGAGCGAGACGTTGTCTAGCAGCAGTGGAGCCTTGGACACGCCCGATGAGCGAGACGTTGTCTAGCTGCAGTGGAGCCTTGGACACCCGATGAGCGAGACGTTGTTTAGCAGCAGTGGAGCCTTGGACACACCCGATGAGCGAGATGTTGTTTAGCAACAGTGGAGCCTTGGACACACCCGATGAGCGAGACGTTGTCTAGCAGCAATGGAGCCTTGGACACACTGGATGAGCGAGACGGTCTAGCAGCAGTGGAGCCTTGGACACACCGGATGAGCGAGACGTTGTCTAGCACCAGTAGAGCCTTGGACACACCGGATGAGCGAGACGTTGTCTAGCAACAGTGGAGCCTTGGACACACCCGATGAGCGAGACGGTCTAGCAGCAGTGGAGCCTTGGACACACCCGTTGAGTGAGACATTGTTTAGCAGCAGTGGAGGCTGGGAGGAACCTGGTGAGAGAGTCAGTGTGAGGATAACATGTTGAGGCTACCTGGAGGGCATTCCGGGGATCAACTCCCCCGCGGCCCGGTCCACGACCAGGCCTCCCGGTGGATCAGGGCCTGATCAACGAGGTTGTTGCTGCTGGCTGCACGCAGTCCAACGGGGTCTATTGGTATTGCCCCTTATGGCTGGTGGGAGTCTGTTAAACAGTCTTGGGCCCCGGACACTTATTGTGTTTTCTCTTAGCGTACCAAGTCTTTTCCTTTCGTAGGGAGTGATTTTTGTGTGCAGATTTGGGACCAGTCCCTCCAGAATATTCCAGGTGTAGATTATGATATATCTCTCTTGCCTGCGCTCCAGTGTCTACAAGTCAAGTGCTTCTAGGCGTTACCAGTAGTTAAGGTGTTTGATGGAACGTATATGCGCAGTAAAGGTTCTCTGTACATTCTCTAGATCTGCAATTTCACCTACCTTGAATGGAGATGTTAATGTACAGCAGTATTCCAGCCTCGAGAGAACAAGTGATTTAAAAAGGATCATCACTGGCTTAGCATCTCTTGTCTTGAATGTTCTCATTATCCATCCTATCAGTTTCCTCGCAGATGTGATAGTGGCACTGTTGTGGTCCTTGAAGGTGAGGTCTTCGGACATTACCTTCACATTACTTTTCCTCTCTATTGTGCGATTGGAGTTTGTAGTATACTCAGTCCTAGTTATTATTTCCTCCAGTTTTCCATAACGGAGTAGTTGGAATTTGTCTTCATTGAACATCATATTGTCCTCTGTTGCCCAGTTGCTATTTGGATGATTAGGTGGAGGAGGGCGTTGGAGGTCGAGGATGATGGTGTGATGTTGAAGGGTGTGGAGAAGGTTGGAGGGTGATAGTGTGAGGTTGAAGTGAGAGGGTAAGAGATTTTGATAAGATTTTTTTTTCGTTCGGATTTTTAACCCCGGAGGCTTAGCCACCCAGGATAACCCAAGAAAGGCAGTGAGTCATCGAGGACTATCTGGCTTGTTTCCATTGGGGTCCTCAGTCTTGTCCCTCAGGATGCGACCCACACCAGTCACTCTGACTTTTTTGGGTTATCGTAGGTTCTCTACACATATGCTGCTATGTATGATAATTCTATGTAACTGTATTTGTGTATACCTGAATAAACTTACTTACTTACTTAATCACCCAGGTACCTACTTGCTGCTAGGTGAACAGGACAACAGGTGTAAGGAAACTCATCGAAATGTTTCTACCCCGCCGGGAATCAAACCCGACCCCTCCGTGTGTGAAGCAAGAGCGTTGCCAACCAGGCCACAGAGTGTAAGGGTGACGGGGTGTGGAGGAGGAGGTTGAAGGGGGAGGGTGATGGTGTGAGGGTGAAGAGGTGTGGAGGAGGTTAGAGGGTGAAGATGATAGTGTAGCAGGCAGGTGAAACTGGTCAGTGACCACCCGCGGGGTGATCACCACCACCACTGCCACTCACGACGACTTTAACACTTTTCCTCTACTCCAGCCTCTCCCAGGGCTTTGCTCACCTCTTTGTGGTTAAGGGGGTTGAGTCTCAGCTCCAGTACAAACGCTGCTGGCTTAGCCTCAAGAAGGAATAGAGACAGCAGTTAGTGCACCCAGCACACACACACACACACACACACACACACACACACACACACACACACAGCAGGTACACTCAGGCAACAGGTGCACATACATACATACATACACACCAGATGAACCTGGCCCATGGCCGGGCTCCGGGAATAGAGAGACTCTCGAAGCTCATGAAAGGTATATATCAAACGTATTCGTGCACACGCACGTGCAACAAGTACTGATCTACCTGGAGTCTACCTGGAGGGCATTCCGGGGATCAACGCCCCCGCGGCCCGGTCCACGACCAGGCTCCCCGGTGGATCAGGGCCTGATCAACGAGGCTGTTACTGCTAGCCGCACGCATTCCAGCGTACGAACCACAGTCCGGCTGATCCGGCACCGTCTTTAGGTATCTGTCCAGCTCCCTTTTGAAGACAACCAGGGGTCTTCCCGTAATGCCCCTTATTGCTGGTGGGAGGCTGGAACCAGTGTCACTGTTTACCTGTTGTTTATCCGTTGATGGATCCGCTAGTCACCGTTCTCAGCATACCTTGGACTGCAGGCGGTTGGCACCAACAGCCTGGCCGATCAAGCCAGTAACCGGGATGTCTGATCTTAGACCAGGCCATGGGAGCGGTGACCCTCTAGGTAGACTCTTATGAAAGCACGGAAAAGATGGGTGTGGTTGGTGGTGATGAGTGAAGGTGGGCGTGATATGCCGCCCATGAACCATCTGGCCAGACTCAGAGTTCCACAAGGGTAGCCCCTGGGGCTTTGCCACCACCCTCCCACCCACCCGCCTGCCCGACCAGGACACTGCTTTTTGTGAAGTGCTCTCTCGGGTATCTTCTGCCCCATGTGGGCAATGCTTGGTCCCTGGTATCTCCTGCCCCACGTGGGCAAGGGTTGGTCCCTGGTATCTCCTGCCCCACGTGGGCAAGGGTTGGTCCCTGGTATCTCCTGCCCCACGTGGGTAAGGCTTGGTCCCTGGTATCTCCTGACCCATGTGAGCAAGGCTTGGTCCCTAGTATATCCTGCCCCACGTGGGCAAAGCTTGGTCCCTAGTATATCCTGCCCCACGTGGGCAAAGCTTGGTCCCTAGTATATCCTGCCCCACGTGGGCAAAGCTTGGTCCCTAGTATATCCTGCCCCACGTGGGCAAAGCTTGGTCACTGGTATGTCTTGCCCCACGTGGGCAAGGCTTACCTGGAGTGTACCTGAAGGGTATTCCGGGGATGAACGCCCCCGCAGCCTGGTCCATGACCAGGCCTCCTGGTGGATCAGGGTCTGATCAACCAGGCTGTTACTGCTGGCCGCACGTATTCCAACGTATGAACAACAGCCCGGCTGATCCAGCACCGACTTTAGGTATGTGTCCAGCTCCCTCTTGAAGACAACCAGGGGTATTTTGGTAATTCTTAGGGCTGGTGGGAGGTTGTTGAACAATCTTGGGCCCCAAACACTTTTCTGTTTTCTCTTAGTATACTGATGGCGCCCCTACTTTTCACTGTGGGTATGTTGCATCACCTGCCAAGTCTTTTGCTTTCGTAGGGAGTGATTTCTGTGTGCAGATTAGGGACCAGTCCCTCCAAGATTTTCCAGGTGTTGATTATTATGTATCTCTCTCGCCTGCGCTCCAGTGAGTGCAAATCAAGTGCTTCCAAGCGCTTCCGGCAGGCTTGGTCCCTGGTATCTCCTGCTCCACGTGGGCAAGGCTCAATCTCTGAGAACATGGATCTTCATCTTCAAATTTCTAACAAATCGAACACAAATAGTGGTAAACAGAGTTAAATCAGAAGTTGCCATAGTGAAGAGCTCTGTTCCACAAGGCACAGTACTCGCCCCTGTCCTGTTCCCCATCCTCATATCAGACATAGAGAGAGAGAGATGTAACCCACAGCACTGTATCATCCTTTGCTGACAATACTAGGATCTGCATGAGAGTGTCATCCATTGAGGACACGGCAAATCTCCAAGAAGATAAAAACCAAGGTTTTCCAATGGGCAACAATATGATGTTCAATGAAGACAAATTCCAACTACTCCGTTATGGAAAACTGGAGGAAATAATAACTAGGACTGATTGTTAGGTAAGACACATATGCAACAGTTAGGTATCTTTATTTCGAAATAAACATACCTAACTGTTGCATATGTGTCTTACCTAACAACCTGTCGGTATTTTATACCATTTTAATGTTCAACTAGGACTGAGTATACTACAAACTCCAATCGCACAATAGAGAGGAAAAATAATGTGAAGGACTTGGGAGTGGTAATGTCTGAGGATCTCACCTTCAAGTACCACAACAGTGCCACTATCACATCTGCTAGGAAACTGATAGGATGGATAATGATAACATTCAAGACTAATACCTTTTTAAATCACATGTTCTCACTAGGCTGGAATACTGCTGTACATTAACATATCCATTCAAAGCAGGTGATATTGCAGATCTAGAGAATGTACAGAGAACCTTTACTGCGCGTATAAGTTCTGTCAAACACCTTAACTACTGGGAGCGCCTGGAAGCACTTGATTTCTAATCAGTGGAGCGCAGGCGAGAGAGATGCATCATAATCTACACCTAGCAGATCCTGGAGGGACTGGTTCTTAATCTGCACACAAAATCTGTACACAAAAGCAAAAGACTTGGCAGGCGATGCAACATACCCCCAGTGAAAAGTAGGGGCGCCATTAGTACACTAAGAAAAAATACAAAAAGTGTTCGGGGCCCAAGACTGTTCAACAGTCTCCTACCAGCCATAAGGGGAATTACCAATAGGCCCCTGGCTACCTTCAAGAGAGAGCTGGACGGATACGTAAAGTCAGTACCGGATCAGCCAGGCTGTGGTTCGTACGTTGGACTACGTGCGGCCAGCAGTAACAGCCTTTTTGATCAGGCCCTGATCCACCAGGAGACCTGGTCATGGACCGGGTCGCGGAGGCGTTGATTCCCGGAATACCTTCCAGGTAGACATACAGAGAATTTTCACCGGGAAAATTTAAAATCCTGGAGAGCGATGGCAAGAATAATATATCATGATTTATACGTGGAAGATGTTGAAAGGATTGTGTACAAGTCTACACTGACTTTACTCCTTATGAGTATGGTAGGCGGTGTGCAAAGTGGAGATATGCCAAGAACACTTGAGAGATAGTTCAATAAGTACAAAGGTTCAAGACCTTTTCAACACCCTTCAGATATAAGGAGGTGTACCAATTGGCCGTAATTGCTTTAAGAAGGAAATCGATAAATTTTTGATCATCCAAGTTGTGGTGCCTGAGTCGGTTTACGTTCTGACTGATTAGGTTGTCAGTGGGGAATCCTGA
Source organism: Cherax quadricarinatus (assembly GCF_038502225.1). NCBI lineage: Eukaryota > Metazoa > Arthropoda > Malacostraca > Decapoda > Parastacidae > Cherax > Cherax quadricarinatus. Next base: position 37,284,714 of record NC_091295.1, on the reverse strand, counting down.
CCTGGGACCGGGGACCGGGGACCAGGGGCGATTATCTCGGAAACCATCACCAGGTAAGCAAAAAGTAAGGTGGAGTGAGTGTGGAGAATGCAGGGTGGCGCAGGGTGGTAGGCGTATGAGTCTCTGGCTGGGTTCAGTCTGGTGTCTTGTGGTCGACAGCCCACGTTTTTGTGTTATGAATTGTAATGAAAACTGCTACGCGTAGCTGGCGGCATAACCTTGACCAGCCCTGGCAGCGGGAAGACTGTTGCTGGCCTACCTCACTGTTAGTGCTGCTGCTGATGCTGCTCTCTTCTGATTTTAATGTTACTGCTGCTCTTCCCTGCCCTGTTACTTCTGCTATATTTTCCCCGTGTTGTTACTGCTACTTTGCTCTCTTGCTTTGATTCTGCTGTTGCCTCTGTTCCCGTTTTGGACCTTTGCTCTTGTTACCGTTTCTGCTGCTGCTGCTGTACTATTACGTTGTTATTGCTGTTATTTATGTTGTTGTGTCCCCTGATATTAGCGTTGTTCTCACTCTTGTCATCATGTTGCCATGCTGTTATTTATAATGTTGCGTTTCCTCTTGTTATTATGCTTCTGTTTCCCTCCAGTTGTCACACATCCCTCTGGTGTTGGTTTAGTTTTTCCTGTGCAGTATTGTCCTGTAAGTGACATCCTGCTTCCACACCCACTATGATTTTCCCTCCGTCACTTCCACCGGTAATAGGATTGTTACCAGTACCGGTATTACTAATATCTCTCTCGATCCTGTCACACGACACTACCGCAACATTGACAGAAGCAGGTGCCGCCTCACCATCACTCCCACACTAAGAAAAGGAGCATTAATATCATTAAACAGAGCACAGACTATAACATCACTATTCACATTCCGAGATTATTATTATTATTATTATCAAGGGGAAGCGCTAAACCCGGAGGATTATACAGCGCCTGGGGAAGGGGGGGATGTGGAAGGCATTCAGGCTTAATTCGGGGAACTGGAGCACAGATCCAATTTCCTAAATCAAGAGCCCCTCACCAACATCAAGGAACCTTCCTTGAGGGGTCACATTCCGAGAAATATTCATTATATTCTGCACCTGGAAAATTCTAGAGGGATTGGTCCCACACCCGCACATTGAAATCACTATGAAAGCAAGAGACTTAGCAGAAGATGCAAAATACACTCTGTACACTAAGAGAAATCTTAATAAGGGCGAGGGGACCAAAATTCTTCGACACCTTCACTTCATTCGTACAGGGAATTACCAGCAACCTTCCTAATGTCTTTGAAAGGGAACTTGATTAATTACCCAAGTCATTTCCTAATCATCCAGGCTGTGGTGCATACGTTGGTCTGCAAGCAAATGCCACCAACAGTCTGGTCAATCGGGCCTGTTCTGGGACCGTGACGCGGGGGCGGTGACCCCTGAAACCCAGTACAGGTAAACGCGCGCTTACTACAACCACCACCATCATCACCATCACGCGCGCCTACACCACCACACATCATCACCATCCGCCGCTTACACCACCACCATTATCACCATCAGCGCGCCTTACACCACCACCACTATCATCACCATCACGCGGGTGCCTTCAGCTTATCGACCATGCACGCCTGCCTTACACCACCACCACCATCACCATCAGCCTGCCTTACACCACCACCACCATCATCACCATCACGCCTGCTCACCATCACCATCAGCGCGCTTCACCACCACCACCATAACATCACTATCAAGCGCGCTCACCAGACCACCATCATCACCATCACGCGCTGCCTTACACCACCACCACCATCATCACCATCACGCGCTGCCTTACACCACCACCACCATCATCACCATCACAGCGGAACTTACACCAACCTTCCACCATCATCTTTACATCACGCGCTGCTTACACCACCACCACCATCATCACATCACGCGCTGCCTATACTCTGCAACACCACCACATTGGTCAATCGCGCGCCTAGTCGGACCACCATCATCACCATCACGCGCTGACCCTGAACCCCAACCATCATCACCCAGCGCGCCTTACACCACCACCAAAGCATCAGCATCACGCGCTGCCTTACACACCACCACCATCATCACCATCACGCGCTGCTTGACCATCACCACGCCCGCCTTCACCACACCACCATCATCACCATCACCGGCCTTACACCACCACCACCATCATCAGGCCATCACGCGCGCTTACAAGCACCACCACCATCATCACCATCACGCGCTCCTTCACCACTACCACCATCATCACCATCACGCCTGTTACACTCACCACCACATCATCATCCATCACGCGTTCCTTTCACCACCACTCACCATCATCACCATCACGCGCCTGCTTCAACACCACCACCATCATCACCATCACGCGCGCCTTACACCACCACCACCATCATCCCATCACGCTCTGCCTTGACACCCCACCACCATTCACATCACGCGCTGCCTTACACCACCACCAGCATCATCACCATCAGCGCTGCCTTACACCACCACCATCACCACTCACCACGCGCTGCTTACTTCACCACACACCATCCATCGCATTTCCACGCGCTGCCTTACACCACCACCATCACCACCACCACGCGCTGCCTTACACCACCACCACCACCATCATCACCATCACGCGCTGCTTTGCAACACCACCACCACCACCATCATCACCATCACGCTCTGCCTTACACCACCACGACCACCATCATCACCACGCGCTGCTTTGCAACACCACCACGACCACCATCATCACCATCACGCGCTGCCTTACACCACCACCACCATCATCACCATCACGCTCTGCCTTACACCACCACGACCACCATCATCACCATCACGCGCTGCCTTACACCACCACCACCATCATCACCATCACGCGCTGCCTTACACCACCACCACCATCATCACCATCACGCGCTGCCTTACACCACCACCACCATCATCACCATCACGCGCTGCCTTACACCACCACCACCATCATCACCATCACGCGCTGCCTTACACCACCACCACCATCATCACCATCACGCTCTGCCTTACACCACCACGACCACCATCATCACCATCACGCGCTGCTTTACAACACCACCACCACCACCACCATCACGCGCTATCACATCAAAAAAAAGAGCACATACCATCACATCACCAGCACACTACTACTACCATATGGTGTGTTTGCCTGGGGTTCCACCCTCCGCCAAGTCACCGCCCACCCACCTTGCCGAAGAAGCCTAGGAAACCTTGGTCTGCTCCATCACTCGTGTGTGGGAGGAAGCCAGTGGGATGGAGGTAGTGAAAAGAACTGGTGGGAAGGAAGTAGCCTGTGAGAAGGGTGATTAGCTGCGAGGGAAAGAAACTAGCATTTGTACGGGATACTTAAAATAACATTGAATTAGGACGATTTGAACATGAGGATTTTGTTAATTATTGCTTACCTTACAGGACTGTGTGTGTGTGTGTGTGTGTGTGTGTGTGTGTGTGTGTGTGTGTGTGTGTGTGTGTGTTGTGTGTGTGTTGTGTGTGTGTGTGTGTGTGTGTGTGTGTGTGTTGTGTTGTGTTGTGTGTGTGTGTGTGTGTGTGTGTGTGTGTTGTGTTGTGTTGTGTGTGTGTTGTGTGTGTGTGTGTGTGTGTGTGTGTGTGTGTGTGTGTGTGTTTGTGTGTCAAAATTCAGTTTTTACTCTAGTGCACAATCTAGAAATTGAAAATCTAAAACTTTGCAGATATTTTATTGTGTGTGTGCAGTGTGCGTAAAAAGACGAGGTGTTACTTTGGGTTTGATGTGTGTGTGTCAGGGACATTCTTATCTTGTGTGTATACAGGTGTCTGTGACACGCTAGGGATATATCTTATGTGTGAGCCTCTGTTACGCCCACATACACACACACATATCTAATGTCACTCAGAACACAACCACACTGACGACCATTAGACACGCTCAGCCTCAACATTGATGATAAAGTGTGACATTCGGCACTGAAGTGTTGACGTACAGCCTGAACACAGACACCTAGTTGACTGGTATAAACTTGCAATGGATACGACAAATTAGCTTAGAAGACAGTGAGCAAACACTAGACATTTATTAGAAAACGTGAGTGTGTGAGGCACTGAGTGACCTGAAGAACGCTTATCACTCCACCTCACTCTCGCCTTATAACTGCTTTAACCGGTGTGAAGTGATCAAGACTCCAGGGCTGACTCGTTTTCAATATATGTCCAGTGTCTCACCTGTCTAAACCAGGCTGACGGTGACAGCTGAGAAAAGACATTACCGATAGACATCGACGCTAAAGCGCAGCAGAAGGATCGGACATATCTCAATTGGAACCATGACATTTTAAACCACCTGGGAATGGTGAGAAATACTGTAGTGGCCCAGTGCCATGGTCAGTCGGTAATGTTGGCGCGTGACCTTGTCCACCCTCGCCAGTGTGTATACAGGTGTTTGTGGACACGCCAGGGATATACTTCATGTGGCAGCCACTGCTACTGCCTCACACATACACACACACACACATACTGCTAATGTAGGCCACCAAGACACCCACAACCACACCTGACGACCATTATTGCTGATGACGCCCTTCACGCCCAACATTGCTGATAACAACTGTGACACAGGCACTGAACGTGTTGACGATGACAGCCGCAACACAGACACCGGCTAAGCTGACGGTGGTATAAACCTTGGTAATAGATACAGAAAAATTAGTTTAGAAAGACAGGTGAGCAAACACTAGGACATTTATTAGAAAACAGGTGAGTGGGGTGTGAGTGACACACAGTGAGTGACCTGAAGAACGCTGTATCACTCACACCTCACTCTCCGCTTATATATACTGTCTTTTTAACCTGTGTGTTAGAAGTGATCAAGATCCCAGGGCCGAACCGTTTTCTAGTATATATGTCCTAGTGTTTGCTCACCTGTCTAAACCAGGCTGACGGTGACAGCGAGGACTAGAGACATTTACCGATAGATTGACACGGACGCTAACAGCGGCAGCAGAAGGATCAGGGACATATCTCAAATTGGAACCATGACATTTTAAACCACCTGGGGAAAGGGGCCAAGGTGAGAAATACGTGGTTATAGTGGCACCAGTGCCATGGTCAGTCGGTAATGTTGGCGCGTGACGGCCGCCACCCTCAGCCACGTACATACGGTGACCACAAGCAATCAGCGAGCCACGCCCTCACCTGTGATTACTCTAGTGTTCGCCTCGAGAGTATCTTGCTAAGACAGCGCTGCATATTCAGCTCAAGGACGAGACGCGAAGCTTTGTGGTAGTTGGTTGATTCAGGTATATACCTCGGAGGAAACACTCGAGTGCTCTAGCCAATCAACCCTGGCCTTGGTAGCACTTTTTGATAAATCCCCTGATGGATGAATTAGACACATGTGAGGTCTTTGAGCATAAGTGCTGAATTTTCAGGATGAAACTGGATCACTGCCTCAGTGATGAACATCTCAGTAACTACATCTAAATGTTCGCTGACGCGAATGAATTATATATGAGTGAGAAGGGCTTGGTTTGATTAGTATCTGAGGTACCGAAGCTTAGGAAGAGGTTGGACAAGTGGGTGGGTGGGAATAGTTGCTTTAGAGAAGGACCGGCCTAGTTTGGGCCAGTCAGCCTCTGTTTTTATGTTCTTACGTTAATGAAGGTCTTGAGCTGAGACCTAGCTTGCTAGGACCACTCTCAGCATCACCAGCGGTCACCATTCACCTAGTTATGTTTCCTTATTTGTTTCGGCTACCTTATTTTGCAGATACATGCTGTCCATCATTATATTTTGCTTATTTGTATTTGTATGCATTTTTTTATAGGTTTATGTAACCGACCGTAAAGTAACGTAATTTACAGGAAGCATTAAGCAAGTAACGTTCAGCACTACGGTAGGAAATGGGCGTAGTGAAATGAGGATAGTTTATTATTATTATTATTATTATTATTATTATTATTATTATTGTTATTATTATTATTATTATTATTAGTAGTAGTAGTAGTAGTAGTAGTAGTATTCACGAAGTAGCGCTAAACTTGTCAGGGTCATACAGTGCCAAGAAAATTTGAAATCCAAGTCCCGGTCTAGGTTGTATCAGGACTCATGGGTGAACCACCGAGGCTACTGCCACTGCTACTGCCACTGCTAGCTAACTCACCACTCTCACTCATCCTCACTCTCTCGTATAAATATTCCGTAGCCCCTAGGCGCGTGTGACGCACCTCATACACACACGTGTGTATGCATATTCACTCTTTATTACTGCAGTATACATAAAGATGCATACTTCACGTCGGCAGGTGATCCGGGTCCCCGAGTACCAAGGTGCCTTTTATGCCTTCGCTAGGTGGGAAGCTGGCTGCCTTCGTTAAGGCTTAAGTATGTAGCTTTCATAAACCACCGCCTCCATACCTCTTTCACAGTGGCTTGCAGACTTTATACTTGATCAAATTACGAATCACAACGCCTCCTCGGCGAAGCTGAGAGTTGGATTCTATAAAATTTTCCGTAGGTGTACACCTACTGTGTACACCTACTGTGTACACCTACTGTGTACACCTACTGTGTACACCTACTGTCGAGCTAGTGAAGTTATACAACCACTATTTATTGGGCAACGTTTTGCTCTGTGTACAGCATTGTCGAGTCACCACTTGATAAATCTCCATTCAGAGCGAAACGTTGTCCGAATGAAAGCTTGATGTTTCGGTTTGAGTCCAGGCTTCCTGGCTGATGTCCTGAGCAGCCTGACTGCCAGGAGGCTCAGTCTTAGAGAGGTGGAATACAGTTTTTAATAGTGTCAGTAAATTCAACAGTTATATTTGATGGATTATACTCTGTAAAAATAGTAACTTAATATTCAGTTTTACTGTTCTTGTTTAAGAGAACTTGATAGACTCCGTCAGTGTGGATGACCAGCCAGGGAACGTAGTACACATGTATTATAATCCATACCTGAAACATTCTAAATCTCCACACTCATTTTCATGCCCATGAAGGTAAGAGCTTTACAGACGGTGCAAAATACTACCGATGAAAACCAGGGGTGTACTGAGTGTAGTAAGGAATAATTCATTAAGTGTGAAAGGACCAAGACTTTTCAAAACCTTTCATACATACCCGGAGGTTATTCCGGGGATCAACGCCCCCGCGGCCCGGTCCATGACCAGGCCTCCCGATGGATCAGGGCCTGATCAACTAGGCTGTTACTGCTGGCCGCACGCAGTCCAACGTACGAGCCACAGCCCGGCTGATCCGGCACTGACTTTAGGTATCTGTCCAGCTCTCTCTTGAAGGCATCCAGGGGTTTATTGGCAATTCCCCTAATGCTTGATGGGAGGCTGTTAAACAGTTTTGGGCCCCGGACACTTATGGTGTTTTCCCTTAGTGTACCAGTGGCGCCCCTACTTTTTATTGGGGGCATTTTGCATCGCCTGCCCAGTCTTTTACTTTCGTAGGGAGTGATTTCTGTGTGCAGATTTGGGACCATTCCTTCCAAGATTTTCCAAGTGTAGATTATGATATATCTCTCCCTCCTGCGTTCCAACGAGTACAAGTCAAGTGCTTCCAAGTGTTCCCAGTAGTTAAGGTACTTGACAGAACTTATACGTGCAGTAAAGGATCTCTGTACACTCTCTAGATCTGCGATTTCACCTGCTTTGAATGGAGATGTTAATGTACAGCAGTATTCCAGCCTAGAGAGAACAAGTGATTTGAAAAGGATCATCATGGGCTTGGCATCTCTCGTTTTGAAAGTTCTCATTATCCATCCTATCATTTTCTTTGCACGTGCGATCGTGGCACTGTTGTGATCCTTGAAAGTGAGATCCTCAGACATTACTACTCCCAGGTCCCTTACATTAGTTTTCCGCTCTATTGTATGGCCGGAGTCAGTAGTATACTCTGTTCTAGTTATTATCTCCTCCAGTTTTCCATAACGGAGTAGTTGGAATTTGTTCTCATTGAACATCATATTGTTTACCGTTGCCCATTGGAAAACTTTGTTTATATCTTCTTGGAGATTAACCGCGTCCTCAGCAGATGACAGCCTCATGCAGATCCTAGTATCATCCGCAAAGGATGATACGGTGCTGTGGTGTATATCTCTGTTTATGTCTGATATGAGGATAAGGAATAAGTTGGGGGCGAGTACTGTGCCTTGTGGAACAGAGCTCTTCACTATGGCAGCCTCCGATTTAACTCTGTTGACCACTACTCTTTGTGTTCGATTTGTTAGGAAGTTGAAGATCCATCTCCCCACTTTCCCAGTTATTCCTTTAGCACGTATTTTATGGGCTATTACGCCATGATCGCATTTGTCAAATGCTTTTGCAAAGTCTGTGTATATTACATCTGCATTCTGATTTTCTTCCAGTGCATCCAAGGCCATGTCATAGTGATCCAGTAGTTGTGAGAGGCAGGAGCGACCTGCCCTGAACCCATGTTGCCCTGGATTGTGCAGATTTTGGGAATCCAGGTGATTTGCAATCCTGCTTCTTAGCACTCTTTCAAAGATTTTTATGTGGGACGTCAGAGCTATTGGTCTATAGTTCTTAGCTAATGGTTTGCTGCCACCTTTATGGAGTGGGGCTATATCCATTGTTTTAAGTGACTGTGGAATTTCACCCATGTCCAAGCTCCTCCTCCATAGTGTACTTAGGGCACGCGAGAGGGGTTTCTTGCAGTTCTTAATGAAAACAGAGTTCCACGAGTCTGGGCCCGGGGCTGAGTGCATAGGCATGTTGTCAATGGCTTTTTCGAAATCTATCGGAGTTAGGGTAATGTCGGAAATCTGGCATACATTTATGGAGTTTTGAGGCTCATTCATGAAGAAATCATTTGGGTCGTCGATCCTCAGACCGATTAGTGGTTCACTAAACACAGAGTCGTACTGGGATTTCAATATTTCACTCATTTCCTTGTTGTCATCTGTGTAAGTCCCATCCTGTCTGAGTAAGGGCCCGATACTAGATGTGGTATTTGCCTTGTTTTTGGCATATGAAAAGAAATATTTTGAATTTCTTTCAATTTCACTAATAGCTTTAAGCTCCTCCTGCCTCTCCTGGTTCCTGTAAGAGTCATTTAGCTTAAGTTCGATAGTTTCCACTTCCCTGGTCAGCACCTCCTTTCGTGTATCAGATGTTCTAGCACTCCTGAGGAGCTCAGTGACTCTTCGTCGTCTTCTGTAGAGGGAGCGTCTTTTTCTCTCCAGTTTACTCCTGCTCTTCTTCTTTCTTAGGGGAATATGCCTAGAACATGCTTCGGCTACCAGGAAGTTGATCCTTTCAAGGCACTGGTTTGGATCCATGTCATTTACGACATCTTCCCAAAATGTTTCGTTTAGGACATGGTTTACCTGGTCCCAGTTGATGTTCTTGTTGTTGAAGTTATATTTTGTGAAGACACCTTCACAGGTACATGCATTCTGCTGATCAGGACCCCTATGCATGTACGTCTGGACTTCGATTAGGTTGTGATCGGAATTAGTTGTTTTTGATATTCTTATGTCTCTTATCAGGTCCTCATTATTTGTGAAGATAAGGTCAAGTGTGTTTTCTAGTCTTGTTGGCTCCACTATCTGCTGGCTTAAGGTGTGTTTTTCGCAGAGACTTAGTAGCTCATGTGTGTGTGACCTTTCATCTGCGCTACCTCCGGGGATTGTTTCAGCTATAACATTATTTGCTACATTCTTCCATTTTGTATGCCTTAGGTTGAAATCACCAAGCAGTAAGATGTTTGGGGATAGAGCTGGAAGGTTTTCCAAACAGTAATCAATTTTCAGTAGCTGTTCCTTGAACTGTTGTGAGGTTGCATCTGGTGGCTTGTATACAACCACAATGACTAGGTTTTGGTTCTCGATCTTGATTGATAGAACTTCAACTACCTCATTTGTGGTGTTCAGCAACTCCGTGCAGATAAGGGACTCTTTGACATACAGGCCAACCCCCCCTTGTTGCCTGTTTTTTCTGTCCCATCTAAAAAGGTTGTAACCACTTATCCATATTTCACTGTCAAAGTGATCTTTTGTGTGAGTCTCTGTGAAGGCTGCAAACATTGCATTAGACTCCTCTAGAAGTCCACTGATAAAAGGTATTTTGTTGGTGGTGGATGGCTTAAGGCCCTGTATATTAGCAAATATGAACGAGGTTGTATTCTGTGTTTGTTGGGGGGATTTTGTTATTGGCATCAGTAGTTGTAATTCTGGAGGGCCATGGGTGGCCACTGGCTGCGCCTCCAGTCCAACAAGGCTCCAAGGTGGTGGACTATTTTTGTTATTTCCTTCCATTTTCTTTTTTCGTTTCCTGCCACTAAAAAATCACCTGGAGTTGGGTTGTCGTAGCTACTATTGTTTGTCTTGTGGGGTCTGTGCCTCCTGGTCCCTTTTAGATGGTATGCAGGGCACTCGATGTTGTAACACTTGCTTCTGGAGGACCGAGGAGTGGCACATTTTTGGGTGAAAGAAAGTACAGGAAGAAGAACGACACACTCCTTTAGACAGGAGGTCGCTACATTTTTTGGGATGGTCAAAGTTGCATGTCCCATTTTTTCCCCTGTTATTCCATGCTTACAGATGCCCCAAGCATAATATTTGCACAAATTCACCTTTGGTTGAGAATTGTTGGGAGGTGTGTTGTCAATTTCTGCAGGTTCTGGGACTGCACTATAATCCTCAGTATCCAAGCCAGGGCCACCCCATCCTGGATTCCATCTACTTTCCCCAGTAGAGGAAGAAGGAGGAGACTCCTCTCCAACTTCTGTACTGTGGGCCACGGTCTTGTGCAATGATGGTTGTATATTTACGGTTTTCGATGGTTGTATATTTACTGTTTTTGTGGTGGTTTTGGTAGTGTCCCTAGGAGAGTCTGGGCTGGCAGTAAGGCTGGGGGCTGGGTCTGGGTCAGCACTGGGGCTGGGGGCTGGGGCTGGGTCTGGGTCAGCGGCTGGGCCTAAGCCAGCACCAGCACTGTGGGTATTAGTGCTATGGCTGGGGGAGCCTGGGCCAGCACCAGCACTGTGGGTATTAGTGCTATGACTGGGGGAGCCTGGGCCAGCACCAGCACTGTGGGTATTAGTGCTATGACTGGGGGAGCCTGGGCCAGCACCAGCACTGGGTGTTAGTGCTATGACTGGGGGAGCCTGGGCCAGCACCAGCACTGTGGGTATTAGTGCTATGACTGGGGGAGCCTGGGCCAGCACCAGCACTGTGGGTATTAGTGCTATGACTGGGGGAGCCTGGGCCAGCACCAGCACTGTGGGTATTAGTGCTATGACTGGGGGAGCCTGGGCCAGCACCAGCACTGTGGGTATTAGTGCTATGACTGGGGGATGGGTCTGGCTTAGCACCATGTGGGTGACTAGATAGTTTAGAGTCATCTGTTGTGGTATGGACATTCTGCATTTTTTGATACACTATCTCTTGCTCCCATGTTTTATATATTTTTGGTACACTATCCAAGAGGTCATCCTTGTTTTCTTGATTATTTTTATCATTTATTACTCTCCTTAGTACCTTTCTGATATCTGCCCAAAGTTCTACATCTTTATTGCACAACCAGAAGCACCTTGCTAGTTCGAGGTCATTTTGTGAGGGGAGGGATTAATAACAGCACACTGGCTCTTTTCAAGAGGGAACTTGGTAAGATCTTCAAGTCAGTTCCTGACCAGCCGGGCTGTGGTGCATACGTTGGACTTCGTGCTGCTAGCACCAACTGTCCAGTTGATCAAGCCATCCACCAGGAAGCCTGGTCTGGGACACTCTCCAAGTAGACTGCAGACACATGTGCAACATCTGGGTATCTTTATTGTAGACGTTTCGCCATCCAGTGGGGAATCCCGCCTACCAGTGACTATGCCTTCGTCTGCTACACCTGACGTTACTATATAAGCGCCAGGCTCCTTGCTTCTGCTTCAGAATCTCCACGACTACGGTGCTCTTCGCACCTACTCCAAGGTTGAGGGACTGATTACCTCATCTTCTGTACATAGTCTTACTGTCTTCAAGTTATGTCCTAGAATTTGTATTGATAAAGCCACTGGATGGCGATACGTCTACAATAAAGTTACCCAGATGTTTCACATGTGTCTTAATTTCATCTTGTCGGTATTATATACCATTCTTGCACAACAGACTGCAGACCTGTGGTGCTTCCCTTGAAGTGCATGTTACTAACATCAGTAGCTGGACTGATCACGTCAGTGACCAGAAGACCTGGTCCAGTACCGGACCAGCGGGAGGCAGTGACCCCGAAAACATCAACAGGTTGTCAACAGGTTGTCAAGAGCTCAGTGTTTGCTTCAACTAACAAATACATTATGAAGCCTATTTATGGGAGACTTTGTTTGTATTAAAGATTTAAAACAACCAGATCCTGTAATACGATGGATTATTATTATTATTATTATTATTATTATTATTATTATGAAAGAATGTTTGCATTAAAGATTTAGAACAACCAGAGGAAACGCTAAACCCGTAGGGGTCTTAAGTGCCTGGAGAATGTGATATAATTAGATTTGATCCGGGAAAGAGAAGATTGCTCCAGTTCCTTGGATGAAGAGCCGTAACATAAGGGAGGTGATGGGGTTCACAACCCCATCACGTGCCCGTGACGGCTTCCAGGGTTCTACCTCAGACTCCTGACTGAGGTCAGCCTTCTCTGTGCCTAGCCTGGTCACATTACAAACTTCATGGAACAGCACAATCGGTATAACTCAAACCAGCATGGTTTTAGAACTGAAAGATCATGCTTGTCACAGTTGCTAAACCACCGTGACAGAATTACGGAGGCTTTAGAAGAAAACCAAAACGCAGATGTGTTACACAGATTTTGCAAAGTCGTTTGGCAAATGCGATCATGGGGTGATAGCGCACAAAATGAGGGCCATAGGCATTATAGGGCAGGTAGGCAGATGAATTTTCGGGTTCCTAACACACACAACACAAAAAGCAATAGTAAACAGAGGAAAATCCAACATCAGTAAGGTAAGAAGCTCATTCCCCCTAGGCATTGTCCTGGCACCTCTGCTGTTTTTTATCCTCATGTCAGACAGATAAAAACACCCATCACAGTTTTGAATCATTTGCAGATGTCACTAAAATAACCATGAAAGTCACTTCGGTAGAAGACTGAAAAATTACAAGACGATATAAGCAGTGTTTTCCAGTGGGCAGTGGAGAACAACAAGTTCCAACTGCTTAGGTATGGAAAGAATGAAGAACTCAAAAGGAACACTGTTTATATAACTCAAGAGGATCGTCAAATAGAAAGAAAGGAATACGTGAAGGACTTGGGAATAACTATGTCAGCCGACCTTTCTCTCAAAAACACAATAAGACCAAAGTCACGACAGCCAGGAGGATTACGGGTGGATAATGAGAGCTATTGAGGAAACTTAAGGCACACGGAATAGGAAAAAAAATTTCCTGGGTAGAGGCATGGCTGACAAATAGGCAGCAGAGAGTTTGCATAAATGGGGAGAAATCAGAATGGGGACACGTCACAAGCGGTGTTCCTCAGGGGTCAGTGTTGGGCCCGTTGTTGTTCACAATTTACATAAACGACATAGATGAGGGAATAAATAGTGACATAAGCAAATTTGCTGATTACACCAAAATAGGCCGTCCAATTCATTCTAATGAGGACACTAGAGCACTCCAGGATGATTTCAATAGACTGATGCAATGGTCGGAGAAGTGGCAGATGCAGTTTAATATTGACAAATGCAAAGTTCTAAATGTTGGACAGGAAAATAACCATGCCACATATAAACTAAATAATGTAGATCTTAATACTACTGATTGCGAAAAGGATTTGGGAGTTCTGGTTAGCAGTAATCTAAAACCAAGACAACAGTGCATTAGTGTTCGCAATAAAGCTAACAGAATTCTTGGCTTCATATCTAGAAGTATAAATAATAGAAGTCCTCAGGTTGTTCTTCAACTCTATATATCCTTGGTTAGGCCTCATTTAGACTATGCTGCTCAGTTCTGGTCACTGTATTACAGAATGGATATAAATGCTCTGGAAAATGTACAGAGGAGGATGACAAAAATGATCCCATGTATCAGAAATCTTCCCTATGAGGATAGACTGAGGGCCATGAATCTGCACTCTCTCGAAAGGCGTAGAATTAGGGGGGATATGATCGAGGTGTATAAATGGAAAACAGGAATAAAGAAAGAGGATGTAAATAGCGTGCTGAAAATTTCCAGCCAAGACAGGACTCGCAGCAATGGTTTCAAGTTGGAAAAATTCAGATTCAGGAAGGATATAGGAAAGCACTGGTTTGGTAATAGAGTTGTGGATGAGTGGAACAAACTCCCGAGTGCAGTTATTGAGGCTAAAACGTTGTGTAGTTTTAAAAATAGGTTAGATAAATACATGAGTGGGTGTGGGTGGGTGAGTTGGACCTGACTAGCTTGTGCTGCTGGGTCTGGTGCCGTGCTCCTTCCTTGAGTGGAGGTGACCAGACTGGGTGAGTCATTGGGCTAATCTGGGGGGGGGGGATGACATGGACCTGCTCCTCATGGGTCAGTAGGCCTGTTGCAGTGTTCCTTCTTTCTTATGTTATGTTCAGAACAAGGGAAGTAGTGCCATTGGTGACACGTTTCAGATCATTTGTACTCTCAGTTGGAATATTGCTCAGTGTTGATGGCCCCGTTCAGGGCAGGAGAAATATCTGAGCTGGAACAGACACAGAGTTCGTTTACGATCCGCATAGGGCCAATAAAGCATTTAAATTACTGGAAACGCCTTAAAGTCTTAAATATATACTCAGTGAAGCAGTGGAGAGAGAAATATATGATAATATATAGCTGGAAAGTACTTGAGGACCTTGTCCCAAATCTGCACACTGCCATAACAACATACTGGAGTGGGAGATATGGGAGGAAGTGCAATATAAACCCAGTGAAAAGCAGGGGTGCGGTGATCACAATAAAGGAACACTGTATCAACATCCGTGACCCCAGACTATTCAACATTTTACCAGACGATATCAGAAAAACTGCTGGGACAAGAGTAGAAATCTTCAAAACGAAATTGGTCAAATATCTTCACCAGGTGCCGGATCAACCAGGCTGTGACGGATATGTGGGCCAGCGGCTCAGTAGCAGCAACAACCTGGTTGACCAGGCAAGTACCAGACAAGTCTGGTCCAGGACCAGGCTGCGAGAGTAGGGAAAACTCTGGAAACCCGTGAAAGATATTTTAAAGGTCAAGATATGTATAAAGGGCAAGTGTTTAAGCTTGATCCCATTATACTTACTGGAGTTGTTTTCTAGTGTGCTCACTGCATCCCTGCGCTTCATTAGGGAGCGTTTTCCCTTGTACTGAGCATTTTTCGTAGAGAGTGATTTGTGTGCGCAGATTTATGATCAGTTCCTCAAAAAAAAAAATATGTGTAAATTTTGATGTATTTTTCTCGCCATCGTTTCAAATGGTACAGTTCAAGGAGCTTGAGATGTTGCTTGATTGGTTAGCAATAATGACTCGTGAGGAACAAGCTATTGATGAAAACCCAAACTGCAAGGTCACCAGTTAGAATCATGTAGCTTGTGGTGTATAGCCTGGCTGTCTGGTATGGTGGTGTATAGCCTGGCTGTCTGGTATGGTGGTGTATAGCCTGGCTGTCTGGTATGGTGGTGTATAGCCTGGCTGTCTGGTATGGTGGTGTATAGCCTGGCTGTCTGGTATGGTGGTGGTGGTGTATAGCCTGACTCTGTTATGGTGGGGCGAAAATGGCGGAATATAGCGATTAGCCAGTTGACTGTAGCGGCTTTGTTAGCAGTTGTTGCTGCAGGCAGTGGAAGCTAAGGTTGCCCGCTCCCCATCCACCCTGCAGCCCACTCTCTGATAGGTAATTGTGTGTGCCTGTGTGTGTGTTTGGTGCTTGACCAAGTAAGCACTAGACAAGCCTGGTTCCAGGGCCGGGCTCCGAGAGTAGGAAAACTCTCGAAACTCATTAAAGGTAGTGTGTGTGTGTGTGTGTGTGTGTGTGTGTGTGTGTGTGTGTGTGTGTGTGTGTGTGTGTGTGTGTGTGTGTGTGTGTAGAGAACAAGTATTTATATACCTGTAGAGAACAAGTATTTATATACCTGAAGAGAACAGGTATTTATATACATGTAGAGAACAGGTATTTATATACATGTAGAGAACAGGTATTTATATACCTGAAGAGAACAGGTATTTATATACCTGAAGAGAACAGGTATTTATATACCTGAAGAGAACTGGTATTATATACATGTAGAGAACAGGTATTTATATACCTGAAGAGAACAGGTATTTATATACCTGAAGAGAACAGGTATTTACATACCTGTAAAAAACATGTATTTATATACCTGTAGAGAACTGGTATTTATATACCTGCTCTCTCGTACATGTTAAGATATAGTGGTAGTGTTGCATATACCTTCTCCCCGCACTATGTTCCTCTCGGAGTGTCTACACAAGCCGTAACCAAGTCTGACCACCACCACCACGTCCTCTAATGTATCTCTGTAGTATTTTTAACTACCGCCAACAGGATGGGTATGGGATGCCTAATAAAGATGTTAAGCCTCAACAAACTCTGCTCTTCTATTTAACATTTCCTTCCATAAACAAATGTGTTTGCCTTTTGCATCCTCTTTGTAACACTGCATACCCACTGTTTCTTAATGTATGCCATTAAATACCCTTTTATTTGTAATTTTTACCCATGTAGTGCTTGTTGTCTTTGTTGCTGTTGTTGTCAAGTCATCGACCTTCTCACTTGCTGCCAGATTAACCTGAGACGGTGCAGGTGTGTGTGTGTGTAGGTGTGTGCATGTGTTTGAGGGTACCCTGACCAGGGTGTTAATGAGGGTACACTGCCAAAACAGTGGAATGTTGCCCATACCCAGGGAGGAAACGAAGGTTGGAGGGAGGGGAGAGCAGGGAAGGTAGAAAAATGGGTAAGGTCACTTCAAGAAGGTCACTCCACATGGGAAGGTCAGTATTCTCCCTTCCCTCCATCACTCTCCACCGTTTTCTCCATAATTATTCTCCTTTCCCTTCGCGCCCCCTCCATCACGCTCGACCCTTCCCTCCACCCTCTCTAACATGCTCCGCTCTCTCCTCGACTCTTCCATCACTTTTCACCCCTCTCTCCCACCCTCTCCATCGTTCTCCACCCTTCCCTCCAATCCTTCCATCACTCTTCACTCTTCCCCGACAACCTGGGACCTAGGTTTAGCGACATTGAGAGGAAGGGGAAGTGGAGAGTTATTGGAGAGGGATGGTGGAGAGTTATTGGAGAGGGATGGTGGAGAGTTATTGAGGGAGGGATGGTGGAGAGTTATTGAGGGAGGGATGGAGTTACTGAGGAAGGGATGGAGGGCAGTGTTTGAGGGAAGGATGGAGGGCAGTTTTTGAGGAAGGGATGGAGGGCAGTGTTTGAGGAAGGGATGGAGGGCAGTGTTTGAGGAAGGGATGGAGGGCAGTGTTTGAGGAAGGGATGGAGGGCAGTGTTTGAGGGAAGGATGGAGGGCAGTGTTTGAGGAAGGGATGGAGGGCAGTGTTTGAGGGAAGGGTGGAGGGCAGTGTTTGAGAAAGGGATGGAGGGCGGTGTTTGAGGAAGGGATGGAGGGCAGTGTTTGAGGGAAGGGTGGAGGGCAGTGTTTGAGAAAGGGATGGAGGGCGGTGTTTGAGGAAGGGATGGAGGGCAGTGTTTGAGGAAGGGATGGAGGGCAGTGTTTGAGGAAGGAATGGAGGGCAGTGTTTGAGGAAGGGATGGAGGGCAGTGTTTGAGGGAAGGATGGAGGGCAGTGTTTGAGAAAGGGATGGAGGGCGGTGTTTGAGGAAGGGATGGAGGGCAGTGTTTGAGGGAAGGATGGAGGGCAGTGTTTGAGGAAGGGATGGAGGGCAGTGTTTGAGGAAGGGATGGAGAGCAGTGTTTGAGGAAGGGATGGAGGGCAATGTTTGAGGGAGAGAGGGAGGGCCGTGTTTGAGGAAGGGATGGAGGGCAGTGTTTGAAGAAGGGATGGAGTGCAGTTTTGAGGAAGGGATGGAGGGCAGTGTCTGAGGAAGGGATGGAGGGCAGTGTTTGAGGAAGGGATGGAGGGCGGTGTTTGAGGAAGGGATGGAGGGCAGTGTTTGAGGGAGGGAGGGAGGGCAGTGTTTGAAGAAGGGATGGAGGGCAGTGTTTGAAGAAGGGATGGAGGGCAGTGTTTGAGGAAGGGATGGAGGGAAGTGTTTGAGGGAAGGATGGAGGGCAGTGTTTGAGGAAGGGATGGAGGGCAGTGTTTGAGGAAGGGATGGAGGGCAGTGTTTGAGGGAAGGATGGAGGGCAGTGTTTGAGGAAGGGATGGAGGGCAGTGTTTGAGGAAGGGATGGAGGGCAGTGTTTGAGGAAGGGATGGAGGGAAGTGTTTGAGGGAAGGATGGAGGGCAGTGTTTGAGGAAGGGATGGAGGGCAGTGTTTGAGGAAGGGATGGAGGGCAGTGTTTGAGGAAGGGATGGAGAGCAGTGTTTGAGGAAGGGATGGAGGGCAGTGTTTGAGGAAGGGATGGAGGGCAGTGTTTGAGGAAGGGATGGAGGGCAGTGTTTGAAGAAGGGATGGAGGGCAGTGTTTGAGGAAGGGCAGTGTTTGAGGAAGGGATGGAGGGCAGTGTTTGAGGAAGGGATGGAGGACAGTGTTTGAGGAAGGGATGGAGGGCTGTGTTTGAGGGAAGGATGGAGGGCAGTGTTTGAGGAAGGAATGGAGGACAGTGCTTGAGGAAGGGATGGAGGGCAGTGTTTGAGGAAGGGATGGAGGGCAGTGTTTGAGGAAGGGATGGAGGGAAGTGTTTGAGGAAGGAATGGAGGGCAGTGCTTGAGGAAGGTATGGAGGGCAGTGTTTGAGAAAGGGATGCAGGACAGTGTTTGAGGAAAGGATGGAGGGCAGTGTTTGAGGAAGGGATGGAGGGCAGTGTTTGAGGAAGGGATGGAGGGCAGTGTTTGAGGAAAGGATGGAGGGCAGTGTTTTAGGGAAGGATGGAGGGCAGTGTTTGAGTAAGAGATGGAGGGCAGTGTTTGAGGAAGGGATGGAGGGCAGTGTTTGAGGAAGGGATGGAGGGCAGTGTTTGAGGAAAGAATGGAGGGCAGTGTTTGAGGAGGGGATGGATGGCAGTGTTTGAGGGAAGGATGGAGGGCAGTGTTTGAAGAAGGGATGGAGGGCAGTGTTTGAGAAAGGGATGGAGGGCAGTGTTTGAGGAAGGGATGGAGGGCAGTGTTTGAGGAAGGGATGGAGGGCAGTGCTTGAGGAAGGGATGGAGGGCAGCGTTTCAGGAAGGGATGGAGGGAAGTGTTTGAGGAAGGAATGGAGGGCAGTGCTTGAGGAAGGGATGGAGGGCAGCGTTTCAGGAAGGGATGGAGGGCAGTGTTTGAGGAAAGGATGGAGGGCAGTGTTTGAGGAAAGGATGGAGGGCAGTGCTTGAGGAAGGGATGGAGGGCAGCGTTTCAGGAAGGGATGGAGGGCAGTGTTTGAGGAAAGGATGGAGGGCAGTGTTTGAGGAAGGGATGGAGGGCAGTGTTTGAGGAAAGGATGGAGGGCAGTGCTTGAGGAAGGGATGGAGGGCAGTGTTTGAGGAAGGGATGGAGGGCAGTGTTTGAGGAAGGGATGGAGGGCAGTGTTTGAGGGAAGGATGGAGGGCAGTGTTTGAGGAAGGGATGGAGGGCAGTGTTTGAGGAAGGGATGGAGGGCAGTGTTTGAGGAAGGGATGGAGGGAAGTGTTTGAGGAAGGGATGGAGGGCAGTGTTTGAGGAAGGGATGGAGGGCAGTGTTTGAGGAAGGGATGGAGGGCAGTGTTTGAGGAAGGGATGGAGGGCAGTGTTTGAGGAAGGGATGGAGGGCAGTGTTTGAGGAAGGGATGGAGGGCAGTGTTTGAGGAAGGGATGGAGGGCAGTGTTTGAGGAAGGGATGGAGGGCAGTGTTTGAGGGAAGGATGGAGGGCAGTGTTTGAGGAAGGGATGGAGGGCAGTGTTTGAGGAAGGGATGGAGGGCAGTGTTTGAGGAAGGGATGGAGGGCAGTGTTTGAGGAAGGGATGGAGGGCAGTGTTTGAGGGAGGAGTTTAGGATGGCTGATAAGGGAGTCAGGAGTGTTTGATATACCTTTGATGACTTCCCAGAGTTTTTCTACTCCCAGAGCCCGGCCTTGGGTCAGGCTCGTCTGGGCTTTGCCTTGTCAACTAGGCTGTTCCTGCTGGTTGTCTGCTGACCCACATGTCCATCACAGCCTGGTTGATCTGGCACCTGGTGAAGATGCTTGTCCAGTTTCCCTTAAGACTAAAAAAAAAAAATACTTTGCAACGTCCCTGTATTTCATCCTCATCTGAGTTGTCATTTATGTCCCTTGACTCCAAGGTGGCGCCAGATTTTCTGTACCGGGGAGGGAGGACCTTGAGTGTGGCTGTCTAGTTGGAAGGGAGGTTAAAAGACCTGTTCGGAAGCAAAGTTATTATTACTACAGTCTCTGGATGCAAAGCAGTAGTAGTTGATAAATTAGTATCGTCGATTGATTTGGTGCTTATCCAAGCGGGGTCGGTGATAAGGATTCAGAGGCTTCGTGTAGTTTTATTGAGTTCTTGGTCCACAGACAGTGTGTTTAAGTGCCCTAGCCCAGGAGGGTCATGCACGGAGTAGACCTTGTTTCTTGAGTGACGTCGGCTGCCTGAGTGAGGCAGGGTAAGCGTGGTGCAGGCGAAGATAGGTAGGTCTATAGGTGGCAGCACCAGTGTGGCGCGGAATATGAATCTAGCTGGGCATACATGTGCAACACCTGTTTATGTTTATTGAGGAAATGTTTCGCCACAGTGGTTTCATGAGTCCTATACAGAGAGTGGTGAAGATCAGAAGAAGTTTGAGGTCTACCTGGAGGTTATTCCGGGGATCATCGCCCTTGCGGCCCGATCCACGACCAGGCCTCCCGGTGGACCAGGGCCTGATCAACCAGGCTGTTACTGCTGACCGCACGCAGCCCCTCAGCCTGGAGTCGATGTACATAAAGATACGTGTCTAATTTATCAACCTGTCTGTTTTCTGAACCATTTATCTAGAAGCAGTTGAGCAGAGGCGTACAGTGAGGAAGGCGAAGTGTAGCGTCTTGGAGATGAAGTGAGGTATGAGCCAGACCTGCAGCGCTGCCGGTACCTTGCATCGATAAAGACTCTTATTGTTGCACACGTGTCTTATCAACTTGTGGATATTGTATAAATGATATACAGTGACTGGGAGAAGATGAAGATGCAAAAGTGAAAGATAGTGAATGAGAGTGAGCTAGTTGGTAATAAGCGAGAGTGGAACGGGGAAAGAAAATGAAAGACAGAATGAGAATGGATGATAGAGAGTGATTGAGTGATAGTATGAAATTGAAAGATATACGTACGTACACATAACCCGCACATAGGAAAAAGAAGCTTATGACGACGTTTCGGTCATACCTGGACCATTAACTAGTCACACACAAATTAGATAGATATACGTGTGTGTAGCTGTGTTGATGAGGAGTAGAGTGAGTGAGAGTGAAGGGCAGAGTGAGGGCCACTCTCAAGTCATTAGAGCAAAAGACCAAGGGGTCCCCTTAAGCACATCAAATGCTTGGCCTGCGATGACCTCACCTTTGTTTCCACAAGCACTCGTTCACTTTCTTATTGTTTCGCCCGGCCTTGAGGGCGGTAGCGGGAGGGGTGGACCACCGTTGTATTCGGGGAGGGGGGAGGTTCAGGGTATCGTTGACGCTGACGGGGGAATGTATGGGGTGGGGGTGAGGGAGAAGCATGTGATGGTGGGGGTTTCATCTAATACATCAAGAAAGTAATGGCAAATGTATGTTATTATTATTATTATTATTATTATTATTATTATTATTATTATTATTATTATTATTATTATTATTATTCACGGAATATGACCCGTGAAGGTCATACAACATCTGGGGGATGGGATATAATCAGGTTTGATGAAAGGAAGGGGAGGGTACCTCTGTTTCCTTGACCTAGGTGCCCTTCAGCAGCTTCAAGGCGCCCTCCCTTTCTTTGAAGGGTTTCCGTTTGCCATTCATTTGACAGAAGGGTAGTACCTACCTGGCTGGTTGTTGTCTACCATCGTACCTCTTTGATAATGATGTATGGTAGTGGTGGTGTCGGCAGTTGAGAAGGGGCGTGTGTTGGTGATAGTGAAGGTGGTGGCAATGAACATGGTGGAAGCGAAAGGAATAGTAGTGTTGGTGGTGGCAGTGAAAGGATTACAGTGTGGTTTTGATGGCGGTGGTAGTGAAGGTGGTGGTGATTTTGGTTGTTGTGGTTCCGGGCCCCGGGCAGGGTCTTGGCTTCCTTCCTGTGCCCCCACCACTTCATGCACACAATTTTCACAACCACTGTCAATTTAGTCAAGGAACAAAATTATTGGGAATGCGTAGAGATACTTAAGTTGTTCATCCTGGAGCGCAGGCGAGAAGGATATGTTATAATACTGTAGGGTCTGGTCCCAGACCTACCCATTAAAACATCCCCTTACAGTTCTGATCTCCATACCTTTGATATACTTTTGATGAGTTTCGAGAGTCTCTCTGCTCTCGGAGCCCGGCCATGGGGCAGGCTCGTCTGGTGCTTGCCTGGTCAACCAGTCTGTCGCTGCCCCACATATCCATCACAGCCTGGTTGATCCCGTACTTGGTGAAGATACTTTTCCAGTCTCCTCTTGAAGACTTCTACACTTGTACCAGAACCATACTTAAAAACAAATGTCTTGGAGAACAGAGAAAGATGACAAAATTGATCCACTGTATAAGGAATTTTTCATCCTGCAGTATTGTAAGACGTAGAATGATGGGAGATATGATTGACGACAGACAAGTTTATACTAAGGAGATATTATGTAGGACGCTGAGTATCTTCAGCCAAGTAAGGAATCGAAATAGTGATTAACGTTGCATCAATTCAGAAATGGTTGTAGACGAATGGAACAATCTGTTAAGTGAGTGACTGAATCTAGCAGATTTTGTAGCTTCGAAAATTGGCGAGAAGGGTTGGGTTTGAGAAGAAACTGCCTAGCATGGGCGAGTAGGCCTACTGCAGTACTTCTCCATTGTTTTGTTCTTAAGAGTGGAAGATACGGCAGAACACTATAAATGCACCGGTGTAGTAATACACAAAGAGATAAAAAGGTAAATGTAAAAGGTTGACCTGCCTGTAAATATGTTTACTTGTAGTCGTTTCCAGTAGTCATCGCCACCTGACGCGGTCCCAGACCAGGATTTTTGGGTCCAAGGCTTTTTGGGTCCAAGGCTTTTCAACATACTGCACCCGTGTCTTCATGACAGAACTATACCTGGAGTATATAGAGTATACCTGGAATATACCTGGAGAGGGTTTCGGGGGTCAACGCCTCAGCGGCTCAGTCTGAGACCAGGCCTCGTGGTGGATGAGGGTCTGATCAACCAGGCTGTTACTGCTGGCAGCACGCAAACTGACGTACGAACCACAGCCCGGCTGGTCAGGTACTGACTTTAGTTGCCTGTCCAATTCCTTCACTTATTGTGTTGTCTCTCAGTGTACTCGTGGCGCCCTTCCTTTTCATTGGGGGAATGTTGCATCTCCTGCCGAGTCTTTTGCTTTCATTGGGAGTGATTTTCGTGTGCAAGTTTGGTACTAATCCCTCTAGGATTTTCCAAGTGTATATTATCATGTATATCTCTCGCCTGCGTTCCAGGGAATACAAATTAAGGGACTTCAGCTGTTCCCAGTAATTTAGGTGCCTTATCGTACTTGTGTGTGCCGTGAAAGTTCTCTGTACACTCTACAGATCAGCAATTTCGTCTGCCTTGAAGGGGGCAATTAGTGTACAGCAGTATTCCAGCCTAGAGAGAACAAGTGATTTGAAGAGAATCATCATGGGCTTGGCGTCCCTAGTTTTGAAGATTCTCATTAATAAGTTTCTGAAAAAAAAAAAACTCGAGCTGTGGGGTTGACTTACAGTAAGGCTACGTGGAGCGAGCACCAGCAACTCTAACTCACAAGGCCCTCAACAAGAAGACCTCAATCACACCACCCTCATACATACACCAGGGTGAGGGGAGAGTGGTCGTGGGTGAGGGGACTGGGGATGAGGGTGGGTGAGTAGTATGGGTGAGGGTCGCACCACAAGCCAAGGTGGGAGACCTCAGGGGCCAGAGTTTCTGGCGCAGAGACCCTGAGGCTTGGCGACCCGTAGCCCCAAGAACCTGCTGGGGCGGATGTTGACGCCCCGGGTCTTCACACCCCTTCAGCAGCAGGCACCGCTAGCCCTGAAACACCAGGCACCACTACAACTGCCGCAGCAAGGTGTTGAAATGTGTCATCCCAAGCTAGGATATCGTCAAGTATTCCTGTAAGGATTCAGCAGCTACGAGAGCTTCAGCGGCTTCGTTTCAGCAGAGCTGGAGTTAGAATTATTTGGGAATTACCATTTCTCAGGATAGCCTATCCCATACACAGGGTAAATGGAATTTTTATGAAAATATCCCCATCATCCCAGAGTGAGGACAATAGAAATTATACACAGGAGGCAGAGGAAAGAGTGGGGAAGGGGAAAGAAAAATATGAATACTATATTATACGTATCTACATACATTAGTAGTGAACAGTGCAGTCATTATAAGGCTAAGAATATAATGGCACTTGCCATCCCACAGTCGGTAAAAGCAACGAATATATCCCCACGCCACAAAGATGGCAGCAAAACAATGCAAAGAACTATATAGACCTGTAGCACTAACGTCCCACATACAAATTTGGACAACCCAAGGCAGCATTGGTTTAGAACAGGTTGCTCCTGCTTCTCGCAACTATCGAATATTATGACTTGCTTTGGATGAACTAAAAGATAAACAAAACTCAAAGACTGTACCAAGTGCAGTCATGGTGTAATAGTGCACATAATGCTGTAAAAGGAATTTTCTAACGAATAGAACTCAAAATGTAATAGTGAATAGAATGGAATGGGAGGCTGCCATAATGAAAAGCTGTTTCCCCAGGACAGTACTGGCCCCTGTTCTCTTGTTCATTATCATATCCTACAAAGACAAAGGCATAAATCAATTCTTTGTAGACGATACTAGAATGTGTATGAAAGTAGCATTCACTGAGGACAAACTTACCAGCTGACATCAACAAAATCTTCCGTGGTCTTCACTGAGGACAAGATTCCGTTACTCTGTTATGGAAAAACTAACGCGAGAGAGAGAGAGAGAGAGAGAGAGAGAGAGAGAGAGAGAGAGAGAGAGAGAGAGAGAGAGACCTGGGAGTGATCATGTAAGATCATTTTACCTTCACAACAGTCTCAGTATCACAACTGCCAGGAAAATGATAGGGTGGATAACTAGAACCTTCAGAGCAAGGGATGTCAAGCCAATCCTGATACTCTTAAAGTCACTTTCTGGGATGGAATACTGCTGTATTCTAACAGCTCTATTCAAGGCATGCGAAATTGCAGACTAAAACAATGTGCAGGGAACCTGCATTGCTCGCATAGATTCTGTTAATCATGTAAATTACTGGGAACGTTTCAAGTTCCTCGACCTGTACTTTAGAAGGATTGATCCTAAATCTGCACACACAAATCCTTACTCATGAAAGTAAGAAGCTTGGCAGACTGCAAAATACCCCTGTGGAAAGCAGGGGTGCAGTGAGTACACTAAGAGAAAGCTCAGCAAGTGTGAAGGGACCAAGGCTTTTCAATGTTCTCTCTTTCTGAAGACAGCCAAGGGTCTGGCTGTCTTCAAGAATCAAATGGTGAAGTTTCTCGCAATACAGTTGACCTCCGGAAGCGTTCTTCATGTATCCTTCTCCTGCGTTATTTGATGTGTTGGTGGCGAGTGTAGCAGCTAGCGCTGTTAGTGTTGAACTGAACCAGTTAAGTCTGATGCTACTAATCTTTATACACTTGTTATCTTATTGTACTATGCAGGCTGCTGCAGTGTGGCCATCTGTGTAAGCATGGTGCTCACTGAACACCAAGGTATCTGTATGCGAGGCAATAGTTTAGTTATTACAACCCAGGAGTCCAAATGGCCTGTTATCCTGGGTGTAAAGGGAGCAAAATAAACACAGCAGAAAACTTTTGACTTATATTATCCTTCACCAATTTAGAACAGAAGTATGTACACTATATACACTATGTACAGCAATAGGTATTAGTGCACTCCACGGTAAGCAAGGCAGAATAGAAGCCACTAGAGAGCAGACCGTGCTTCAACCAGCTCTAGAATGGTAATGACAAGGGCAGACAGGAGAGTGGTACCCACATAACCTCTGCGATTGCCAAAACCATCTTCTTATTGGCTGGAACCTGGGTACTGGTTGAACGACGGGGCCCCATCGTCAACCCTCAGTCCCCTGGTTCGCTGGTTGGGGGAGATAGCCTGTAAATGAGGGTGTGTACATGCGCCGAATAAAGGTTACGTACTCTTTGCATGCCACACTAGTATTGTTGTCTTAATTAAGGAGCGAATTTTCATTGTTCTTAGTGACAGGTGTTTATGATATGTTTACAGTAGGTAGGGAGAAGGGAGGGATTTTATGGACAGACATACTGCATTTAGTGCGGATCTTCAGTTTCACTAGATTACTCATATTTGCCTTTAGCCAGTTTGTGTATAGACGAGCTGATGTGTTATTGACACTATCTGGCAAGTTGTAGGCATGAAACAGCACATCCCCAAGCCGTGCTGGCCACATCGGATTCTTCATGATCTCGGCACAGGGAAGTGTGTTTAATTGTACTATTCTTTCATATACAGTAGGAAGTTTAAGTTCCTCCCTCATGTTTATGATTCTAGTGGACATTGGAGCTCTAAGAATTATCCTCACGGCCGTGTTCTAGATTACTTAAGTTTAAAGTGTGTGGAAAGTTAATCAAGTGTAAGGCATGGTAATCAATGAGAGATTTGATGAACATTATGCAGAACAACCTTGAATATTTGACGTTGATATCAATATTGTTTCCTATAAGTGTTTAAGAGGTTTGTCTCTTAAAGTAGACGGGGTAAGGGAAAGGGGATGGGCAGTGGGGTTTAAGGGAATTAGAACTGGAAGTGGGGTTAGTTAAGGGTTCGGGGACTGATAGTTAGGTTGTAAGGGTGCGGGGAGGGAGGAAGGGTTTAAGGGTGTCCCCGCAGGCCAGGTAGACGGTGGCTGAAGATTCCCAGGGGGCGTGCGACTTCCTCCGCGGGTGCTCCTGCTGGTGTAGCTGCGGGTGCCGCAGGCCGCCGCTGCAGGCTATCTTGGTGCTCGCACGGCTGCCGCGGCTTCCTGTACTACGCCTGCTGCACCTGCTGGTGTTCTTGCTGTGGCTGCTGCTGCTGCTGCACCTGCTGGTGGTCTTGCTGTGTAAAGTAAAAGGACACAAGTGCAACTAATGTGACATTTATTGTGGCAACGTTTCGCTCTCCAGGAGCTTTATCAAGCCATTACTTTACATATTGTCGGTAATTCTACCAACTTTATTACGGTCTTGCTGTGGCTGCTGCTGCTGCTGCTGCTGCACCTGCTGGTGTTCTTGCTGTGGCTGCTGCTGCTGCTGCTGCACCTGCTGGTGTTCTTGCTGTGGCTGCTGCTGCTGCTGCACCTGCTGGTGTTCTTGCTGTGGCTGCTGTTTCACTTACTAGTGCTCTTTTCGTGGCTGCTGCTTTACCTGCTGGTCCTTTTCTTGCTACTGTTGTCGCAGCAAGGGGGCCTCTGTGAATCAGTTAGGTGCTCAGTTTTCATTCACGTCCCTTGTCCACGCTCATTCCTCCTTGTATCTCGTCTGTGCAACAGAGTATTTTCTAAGTATTGATCATATCTCCTGCTTGTTCTCCGTTCATCCGGGGACGAGTTTACACACTCGCTCCAATCTTCTCATATTTCACACTAGTTTGCTAGCATACCTTTTCACATTTGTGAATTTTACCGTATTTGACGTACTCAAAGGTACGTGCTGGTCAGCGTCTTGAAAGAATCTTAGTGTAGATTTATGAAGGTCTTCCTTATGTTTGACAGTCTAAAATATACCGCTGTTTTCTCCATGTGATTAGTGACGTGTGTGTGTGTGTGTGTGTGTGTGTGTGTGTGTGTGTGTGTGTGTGTGTGTGTGTGTGTGTGTGTGTGTGTACTCACCTATTTGTGGTTGCAGGGGTCGAGTCTTAGCTCCTGGCCCCGCCTCTTCACCGGTTGCTACTGGGCCCTCTCTCTCCCCGCTCCATGAGCTTTATCAAACCTCGTCTTAAAACTGTGTATGGTTCCTGCCTCCACTACGTCATTTTCTAGGCTATTCCACTGCCTTACAACTCTATGACTGAAGAAATACTTCCTCTTGTTTCTGTGTCCCCTCCCTGGAACATCCTGTCTTTGTCCACCTTGTCTATTCCACGCAGTATTTTGTATGTCGTTATCATGTCTCCCCTGACCCTCCTGTCCTCCAGTGTCGTCAGGCCGATTTCCCTTAATCTTTCTTCATAGGACATTCCCCTTAGCTCTGGAACTAACTTTGTGGCAAACCTTTGTACTTTCTCTAGTTTCTTGACGTGCTTTATCAATTGCGGGTTCCAAACAGGTGCTGCATACTCCAGTATGGGCCTGACATACACGGTGTACAGTGTCTTGAACGATTCCTTACTAAGGTATCGGAATGCTGTTCTCAGGTTTGCCAGGCGCCCATATGCTGCAGCAGTTATCTGATTGATGTGTGCTTCCGGAGACATGCTCGGTGTTATACTCACCCCAAGATCTTTCTCCTTGAGTGAGGTTTGCAGTCTTTGGCCACCTAGCCTATACTCTGTCTGTGGTCTTCTGTGCCCTTCCCCTATCTTCATGACTTTGCATTTGGCAAGATTAAATTCGAGAAGCCATTTGCTGGACCAGGTGTCCAGTCTGTCCAGGTCTCTTTGAAGTCCTGCCTGGTCCTCATCAGATTTAATTCTCCTCATTAACTTCACATCATCTGCAAACAGGGACACTTCTGAGTCTAACCCTTCCATCATGTTGTTCACATATCCCAAAAAGCACTGGTCCTAGGACCGACCCCTGTGGGACCCCGCTCGTCACAGGTGCCCACTGTGATACATCATTACGTACCATGACTCGTTGTTGCCTCCCTGTCAGGTATTCTCTGATCCATTGCAGTGCCCTTCCTGTTATATGCGCCTGATGCTCTAGCTTCTGCACTAATCTCTTGTGAGGAACTGTGTCAAAGGCCTTCTTGCAGTCCAAGAAGATGCAATCAACCCACCCCTCTCTCTCGTGTCTTACTTCTGTTATTTTATCATAAAACTCCAGAAGGTTTGTGACACAGGATTTGCCTTCCGTGAATCCGTGCTGGTTGGCATTTATACTCTTGTTCCGTTCCAGGTGCTCCACCACTCTCCTCCTGATAATCTTCTCCATAATTTTGCATACTATACACGTCAATGACACAGGTCTATAGTTTAGTGCCTCTTTTCTGTCTCCTTTTTTAAAAATGGGAACTACATTTGCCGTCTTCCATACCTCAGGTAGTTGCCCAGTTTCCAGGGACGTGTTGAAGATTGTGGTAAGTGGCACGCACAACATATCTGCTCCCTCTCTAAGGACCCACGGGGAGATGTTGTCCGGTCCCATTGCCTTTGAGGTATCGATGTCCCTTAGCAGTTTCTTCACCTCCTCCTCATCTGTATGTATGTCGTCCAACACTTGTTGGTGTATTCCTTGCTGGTGTCCCCATCTGGTCTGTCCCCCCAGAGTCCTTCCTGTCTCTACTGTAAATACTTCCTTAAATCTCGTGTTGAGCTCCTCACATACCTCTTGATCGTTTCTTGTGAGTTCTCCACCTTCTTTCCTCAGCCTTATCATCTGGTCTTTGACTGTTGTCTTCCTCCTAATGTGGCTATACAGCAGTTTCGGGTCAGATTTGACTTTCGATGCTATGTCGTTTTTATACTGTCGCTGGGCCTCCCTCCTTATCTGTGCATACTCGTTTCTGGCTCTTCTACTAATCTCCTTGTTTTCCTGGGTCCTATGCCTCCTGTACCTTTTCCATTCTCTGTTGCACTTAGTTTTTGCCTCCCTACACCTTCGGGTAAACCAAGGACTCGTTTTGGTCTTCCTATTATTTCTGTTTCCCTTGGGAACAAAACTTTCCTCTGCCTCCTTGCACTTTGTTGCCACATATTTCATCATCTCGTTTACTGATTTTCCTACCATTTCTCTGTCCCACTGAACCTCCTGTGTGTGTGTGTGTGTGTGTATGTGTGTGTGTGTCCTCGGAGCTACCAAGGAGGCGTAAATAAGGAGAAACGGAGGTGTTATTTTTTTTTCCTAGGAGGTCGGTGGTGGAGGTTGTCACACCGCTGTTTTGCTCTGCGAGTTTAAACTTGCCCTTGAAGCCCCCAGGGCGAAGTTGTGGTAGCGATGCGTAGTCCCGGTGTTCATATTACTGCTGCTGCTATTGCCACCCCTGGTGTGACTGCTGCTGCCGCCGAAGCTCTTATGGCTGGTGTTCCTACTGCTGCTGCTTCTTATATGACCCCTCAACACGCTCAATTACGACCACCTTTCCTCTCACACTAGCATTATTTTGTGAATGAATCTCCTATATACCTGGAAGGTACTCGAGGGCCTGGTCCCAAATCTGCACACTGCCATAACAACATACTGGAGCGAGAGATATGGAAGGAAGTGCAAAATAAACCCAGTGAAGAGCAGAGGTGCGGTGGGCACAGTAAGGGAACACTGTATCAATATTTATGGCCCCAGATTATTCAACATCTTACCAGAAGATGTCAGAAACACTGCTAGAATAAGTGTAGACGTCTTCAAAAGAAAACTGGGCAAGTATCTTCACCAGGTGCCAAATCAACCAGGCTGTGATGGACATATGGGGCACCTGGCCTCCAGCAGCAGCAACATGATTGACCAGGCTAGCACTAGACGAGCCTGGCCCATGGGCGGGCTCCGGGAATAGAAAAACTCGAAACTCATCAAAGGTATATCCTTCAGGTATCCTATCTTGCCTACTTACCCTTAGTCTCTTACACTCTTATTATTCTATTGCCTTCGTAAAGTTGCCTCACATATACGAATATAGTACTTGCTTTAGTTATTATTATTATTATTATTATTATTATTATTATTATTATTATTATTATTATTATTATTGAACTCATTATGTAACATATTCCATGACTTTCTTTTCCTGCAGAGCCTTCTCTCCCTCCCTCCTTCCCTCCTACCTTCCCTCCTTCCCTCCTACCTTCCCTCCTTCCTTCCTTCCTTCCTTCCTTCCTTCCTTCCTTCCTTCCTTCCTTCCTTCCTTCCTTCCTTCCTTCCTTCCTTCCTTCCTTTCTCCCTTCCTCCCTCCTCTTATTATCTTCTCGGAGATTTTTATTAATTGACATGATTGAGTACACTGATGCCTTTTACCTAGCACTTAAATACTTCCAGCAGGTACTGGAGTGTCTTACACAGTGTGTGACATTCCAGCAGGTACTGGAGTGTCTTACACAGTGTGTGACATTCCAGCAGGTACTGGAGTGTCTTACACAGTGTGTGACATTCCAGCAGGTACTGGAGTGTCTTACACAGTGTGTGACATTCCAGCAGGTACTGGAGCGTCTTACACAGTGTGTGACATTCCAGCAGGTATTGGAGTGTCTTACACAGTGTGTGACATTCCAGCAGGTACTGGAGTGTCTTACACAGTTTGCGATATTCCAGCAGGTACTGGAGTATCTTACATAGTGTGTAACATTCCAGCAGGTACTGGAGTGTCTTACACGGTGTGCGACATTCCAGCAGGTACTGGAGTGTCTTACACAGTTTGCGATATTCCAGCTGGTACTGGAGTATCTTACATAGTGTGTAACATTCCAGCAGGTACTGGAGTGTCTTACACGGTGTGCGACATTCCAGCAGGTACTGGAGTGTCTTACACTGTGTGACATTCCAGCAGGTACTGGAGTGTCTTACACAGTATGTGACATTCCAGCAGGTACTGGAGTGTCTTACACAGTGTGTAACATTCCAGCAGGTACTGGAGTGTCTTACACAGTGTGCAACATTCCAGCAGGTACTGGAGTGTCTTACACAGTGTGTAACATTCCAGCAGGTACTGGAGTGTCTTACACAGTGTGTAACATTCCAGCAGGTACTGGAGTGTCTTACACAGTGTGTAACATTCCAGCAGGTACTGGAGTGTCTTACAGAGTGTGTAACATTCCAGCAGGTACTGGAGTGTCTTACACAGTGTGCAACATTCCAGCAGGTACTGGAGTGTCTTACACAGTGTGCAACATTCCAGCAGGTACTGGAGTGTCTTACACAGTGTGCAACATTCCAGCAGGTACTGGAGTGTCTTACACATTTTCCCTGGATACAGCGGTAGGCTAACACAGGTGGCTACTAATCTTTTACTGCTAGGTGAACAGGGGTGTAAGGAAGTTTGCTCATATGTTTCTCCGGCTAGGAAATCGAACCCAGAACCATGTGATTGTGATTTGGTCTCACCAGTGCTCTGATAGAAGCAAGGACCATGAGGGGAAGGGGGAGGGGGAAGTGCTGGTGTTTTATTATTCCTTCCGCAGGAGTAGGTGGTTTTTATTGGTGGAAGGCGGGGGGAGGGGATGGATCAACCTTGGTGCCCTGCGGCCCTCTGGTGGTACTGATGCGTGACACTCGCCCACAACCATCTCCTTTCCCCGTCCATCCTAACTCTTCCCATTACTTTACTTGTGGCTGGTTTCGAGGGCTTTTCTACACCTCCATAGCCCGACCTGAGACCAGGCTTCCGTGCTGACCAGCTGGTCTACCAGGCTGTTTGTGCTAGCAGCCCGCTGAGCCACATACCCATCACATCCCGGCTGGTACAGCAGTTGTAGAAGGAAGCTGTCCAGCTTCTTGAAAACTTTTGTCTTCGTTCCGGCAATGTTTCCGATATTTGCTAGTAATATGTTGAGTCTTGGGTCTTAGAAGTTGACAGTGTTCTCTAATTCTACCCATGCCCCTCTGTCCCTGCTTTTCACTCGGTTTATTTCTCATATATTTCACTCTAGTAAGTTATTATAGCAGTGTGGAGAATAGTGACCAGGTCCTCAAATATCTTTCAGGAATATACGTATTATCAGTTATCTTTCTATCCGAGTGATGCTGTGTTAGTGTCTGACCTTCGTGGGGAATTTTGACTTCCTGGAGCAACTTTATTTACTCACCTTATGGTGCGCTGTATTGTCATTCCTTTTTGCACTTACCTCATGTACCGCATGGTAGCATTGTGTATTGAATGCATGACATTCGTGTTTACACCGCGCAATTTGAGTAATGCAATTGTGTGTGACTCCTTTCTATAGTCTGGTGCACTTGTGTGCTGTTCCCTAGTCATACGTGGCGTCTCAGAGCTTCAACATTGATGTGTGGCTGCTTAGTGGAGCGACTGGTCGTGTCACTTTGTCATTCTGCACGCACCTAATCGTATATTTGACGTTTTTATTGCTTGCGTAGTTGTGACGTACCTTTTTAATTGTTGATTCTGTCTTGGTTTAGCATTATGAATGATGCTAACTACCTTCATGGTGGCCTGTAACTACTTGTCTGGTGCACTGCCTTCATGTGCTGCTGGTAGCGACTTAACCTGTGGTACTACTACTCGCTTCTCTATCGGTCCTGGTATAGCAAACTTTCTGGTGTACGTACCTTCGATAATGCGCTGTAGCCTTCTGGTAGAACGCTTCCATTTCTAGGTATGACGCTGGTACACTGCCTGTACTACCTACTTTCAAGTATATGCTGCCTGGCTAACTACTACCAGAACTAACGTGCGCTACCTTCAGGTGGTCCTTATGGCACTTTCTGTGGTTGCCGCCTAACAACTTCTGGTGGCCTGGTATGCACTGACTATTCGGTATACGCTACCTGCTGCTAACCTAACTAATTGCCTGGTATAGCATACTCTTGCTGGTACGTACCTACCGCTGCTTCAATTGGCGCTGGTAGCACTATTGTTGGTGGCGCTGGTAGCACTTGTGTGGTGCGCTACCTTCATGGTGGCGCTGGTAGCACTTGTGTGGGGCCCTACCTTCATGGTGGCGCTGGTCGCACTTGTGTGGGGCGCTACCTTCATGGTGGCGCTGGTAGCAGGTGGCGCTGGTAGCACTTGTGTGGGGCGCTACCTTCATGGTGGCGCTGGTAGCACTTGTGTGGGGCGCTACCTTCATGGTGGCGCTGGTAGCACTTGTGTGGTGCGCTACCTTCATGGTGGCGCTGGTAGCACTTGTGTGGTGCGCTACCTTCATGGTGGCGCTGGTAGCACTTGTGTGGTGCGCTACCTTCATGGTGGCGCTGGTAGCACTTGTGTGGTGCGCTACCTTCATGGTGGCGCTGGTAGCACTTGTGTGGTGCGCTACCTTCATGGTGGCGCTGGTAGCACTTGTGTGGTGCGCTACCTTCATGGTGGCGCTGGTAGCACTTGTGTGGTGCGCTACCTTCATGGTGGCGCTGGTAGCACTTGTGTGGTGCGCTACCTTCATGGTGGCGCTGGTAGCACTTGTGTGGTGCGCTACCTTCATGGTGGCGCTGGTAGCACTTGTGTGGTGCGCTACCTTCATGGTGGCGCTGGTAGCACTTGTGTGGTGCGCTACCTTCATGGTGGCGCTGGTAGCACTTGTGTGGTGCGCTACCTTCATGGTGGCGCTGGTAGCACTTGTGTGGTGCGCTACCTTCATGGTGGCGCTGGTAGCACTTGTGTGGTGCGCTACCTTCATGGTGGCGCTGGTAGCACTTGTGTGGTGCGCTACCTTCATGGTGGCGCTGGTAGCACTTGTGTGGTGCGCTACCTTCATGGTGGCGCTGGTAGCACTTGTGTGGTGCGCTACCTTCATGGTGGCGCTGGTAGCACTTGTGTGGTGCGCTACCTTCATGGTGGCGCTGGTAGCACTTGTGTGGTGCGCTACCTTCATGGTGGCGCTGGTAGCACTTGTGTGGTGCGCTACCTTCATGGTGGCGCTGGTAGCACTTGTGTGGTGCGCTACCTTCATGGTGGCGCTGGTAGCACTTGTGTGGTGCGCTACCTTCATGGTGGCGCTGGTAGCACTTGTGTGGTGCACTACCTTCATGGTGGCTACTACCTTCATGGTGGCGCTGGTAGCACTTGTGTGGTGCGCTACCTTCATGGTGGCGCTGTTAGCACTTGTGTGGTGCGCTACCTTCATTCATTGGTGGCGCTACCTTCATGGTAGCACTTGTGTGGTGCGCTACCTTCATGGTGGCGCTGGTAGCACTTGTGTGGTGCGCTACCTTCATGGTGGCGCTGGTAGCACTTGTGTGGTGCGCTACCTTCATGGTGGCGCTGGTAGCACTTGTGTGGTGCGCTACCTTCATGGTGGCGCTGGTAGCACTTGTGTGGTGCGCTACCTTCATGGTGGCGCTGGTAGCACTTGTGTGGTGCGCTACCTTCATGGTGGCGCTGGTAGCACTTGTGTGGTGCGCTACCTTCATGGTGGCGCTGGTAGCACTTGTGTGGTGCGCTACCTTCATGGTGGCGCTGGTAGCACTTGTGTGGTGCACTACCTTCATGGTGGCTACCTTCATGGTGGCGCTGGTAGCACTTGTGTGGTGCGCTACCTTCATGGTGGCGCTGGTAGCACTTGTGTGGTGCGCTACCTTCATGGTGGCGCTGGTAGCACTTGTGTGGTGCGCTACCTTCATGGTGGCGCTGGTAGCACTTGTGTGGTGCGCTACCTTCATGGTGGCGCTGGTAGCACTTGTGTGGTGCGCTACCTTCATGGTGGCGCTGGTAGCACTTGTGTGGTGCGCTACCTTCATGGTGGCGCTGGTAGCACTTGTGTGGTGCGCTACCTTCATGGTGGCGCTGGTAGCACTTGTGTGGTGCGCTACCTTCATGGTGGCGCTGGTAGCACTTGTGTGGTGCGCTACCTTCATGGTGGCGCTGGTAGCACTTGTGTGGTGCGCTACCTTCATGGTGGCGCTGGTAGCACTTGTGTGGTGCGCTACCTTCATGGTGGCGCTGGTAGCACTTGTGTGGTGCGCTACCTTCATGGTGGCGCTGGTAGCACTTGTGTGGTGCGCTACCTTCATGGTGGCGCTGGTAGCACTTGTGTGGTGCGCTACCTTCATGGTGGCGCTGGTAGCACTTGTGTGGTGCGCTACCTTCATGGTGGCGCTGGTAGCACTTGTGTGGTGCGCTACCTTCATGGTGGCGCTGGTAGCACTTGTGTGGTGCGCTACCTTCATGGTGGCGCTGGTAGCACTTGTGTGGTGCGCTACCTTCATGGTGGCGCTGGTAGCACTTGTGTGGTGCGCTACCTTCATGGTGGCGCTGGTAGCACTTGTGTGGTGCGCTACCTTCATGGTGGCGCTGGTAGCACTTGTGTGGTGCGCTACCTTCATGGTGGCGCTGGTAGCACTTGTGTGGTGCGCTACCTTCATGGTGGCGCTGGCACTTGCTGGTGGTGCGCTACCTTCATGGTGGCGCTGGTAGCACTTGTGTGGTGCGCTACCTTCATGGTGGCGCTGGTAGCACTTGTGTGGTGCGCTACCTTCATGGTGGCGCTGGTAGCACTTGTGTGGTGCGCTACCTTCATGGTGGCGCTGGTAGCACTTGTGTGGTGCGCTACCTTCATGGTGGCGCTGGTAGCACTTGTGTGGTGCGCTACCTTCATGGTGGCGCTGGTAGCACTTGTGTGGTGCGCTACCTTCATGGTGGCGCTGGTAGCACTTGTGTGGTGCGCTACCTTCATGGTGGCGCTGGTAGCACTTGTGTGGTGCGCTACCTTCATGGTGGCGCTGGTAGCACTTGTGTGGTGCGCTACCTTCATGGTGGCGCTGGTAGCACTTGTGTGGTGCGCTACCTTCATGGTGGCGCTGGTAGCACTTGTGTGGTGCGCTACCTTCATGGTGGCGCTGGTAGCACTTGTGTGGTGCGCTACCTTCATGGTGGCGCTGGTAGCACTTGTGTGGTGCGCTACCTTCATGGTGGCGCTGGTAGCACTTGTGTGGTGCGCTACCTTCATGGTGGCGCTGGTAGCACTTGTGTGGTGCGCTACCTTCATGGTGGCGCTGGTAGCACTTGTGTGGTGCGCGCTACCTTCATGGTGGCGCTGGTAGCACTTGTGTGGTGCGCTACCTTCATGGTGGCGCTGGTAGCACTTGTGTGGTGCGCTACCTTCATGGTGGCGCTGGTAGCACTTGTGTGGTGCGCTACCTTCATGGTGGCGCTGGTAGCACTTGTGTGGTGCGCTACCTTCATGGTGGCGCTGGTAGCACTTGTGTGGTGCGCTACCTTCATGGTGGCGCTGGTAGCACTTGTGTGGTGCGCTATCTTCATGGTGGCGCTGGTAGCACTTGTGTGGTGCGCTACCTTCATGGTGGCGCTGGTAGCACTTGTGTGGTGCACTACCTTCATGGTGGCGCTGGTAGCACTTGTGTGGTGCGCTGGTGGCGCTGGTAGCACTTGTGTGGTGCGCTACCTTCATGGTGGCGCTGGTAGCACTTGTGTGGTGCGCTACCTTCATGGTGGCGCTGGTAGCACTTGTGTGGTGCGCTACCTTCATGGTGGCGCTGGTAGCACTTGTGTGGTGCGCTACCTTCATGGTGGCGCTGGTAGCACTTGTGTGGTGCGCTACCTTCATGGTGGCGCTGGTAGCACTTGTGTGGTGCGCTACCTTCATGGTGGCGCTGGTAGCACTTGTGTGGTGCGCTACCTTCATGGTGGCGCTGGTAGCACTTGTGTGGTGCGCTACCTTCATGGTGGCGCTGGTAGCACTTGTGTGGTGCGCTACCTTCATGGTGGCGCTGGTAGCACTTGTGTGGTGCGCTACCTTCATGGTGGCGCTGGTAGCACTTGTGTGGTGCGCTACCTTCATGGTGGCGCTGGTAGC
This sequence comes from Cherax quadricarinatus, assembly GCF_038502225.1. Taxonomy (NCBI): domain Eukaryota; kingdom Metazoa; phylum Arthropoda; class Malacostraca; order Decapoda; family Parastacidae; genus Cherax; species Cherax quadricarinatus. Next base: position 37,246,819 of record NC_091295.1, on the reverse strand, counting down.
ACTTGTGTGGTGCGCTACCTTCATGGTGGCGCTGGTAGCACTTGTGTGGTGCGCTACCTTCATGGTGGCGCTGGTAGCACTTGTGTGGTGCGCTACCTTCATGGTGGCGCTGGTAGCACTTGTGTGGTGCGCTACCTTCATGGTGGCGCTGGTAGCACTTGTGTGGTGCGCTACCTTCATGGTGGCGCTGGTAGCACTTGTGTGGTGCGCTACCTTCATGGTGGCGCTGGTAGCACTTGTGTGGTGCGCTACCTTCATGGTGGCGCTGGTAGCACTTGTGTGGTGCGCTACCTTCATGGTGGCGCTGGTAGCACTTGTGTGGTGCGCTACCTTCATGGTGGCGCTGGTAGCACTTGTGTGGTGCGCTACCTTCATGGTGGCGCTGGTAGCACTTGTGTGGTGCGCTACCTTCATGGTGGCGCTGGTAGCACTTGTGTGGTGCGCTACCTTCATGGTGGCGCTGGTAGCACTTGTGTGGTGCGCTACCTTCATGGTGGCGCTGGTAGCACTTGTGTGGTGCGCTACCTTCATGGTGGCGCTGGTAGCACTTGTGTGGTGCGCTACCTTCATGGTGGCGCTGGTAGCACTTGTGTGGTGCGCTACCTTCATGGTGGCGCTGGTAGCACTTGTGTGGTGCGCTACCTTCATGGTGGCGCTGGTAGCACTTGTGTGGTGCGCTACCTTCATGGTGGCGCTGGTAGCACTTGTGTGGTGCGCTACCTTCATGGTGGCGCTGGTAGCACTTGTGTGGTGCGCTACCTTCATGGTGGCGCTGGTAGCACTTGTGTGGTGCGCTACCTTCATGGTGGCGCTGGTAGCACTTGTGTGGTGCGCTACCTTCATGGTGGCGCTGGTAGCACTTGTGTGGTGCGCTACCTTCATGGTGGCGCTGGTAGCACTTGTGTGGTGCGCTACCTTCATGGTGGCGCTGGTAGCACTTGTGTGGTGCGCTACCTTCATGGTGGCGCTGGTAGCACTTGTGTGGTGCGCTACCTTCATGGTGGCGCTGGTAGCACTTGTGTGGTGCGCTACCTTCATGGTGGCGCTGGTAGCACTTGTGTGGTGCGCTACCTTCATGGTGGCGCTGGTAGCACTTGTGTGGTGCGCTACCTTCATGGTGGCGCTGGTAGCACTTGTGTGGTGCGCTACCTTCATGGTGGCGCTGGTAGCACTTGTGTGGTGCGCTACCTTCATGGTGGCGCTGGTAGCACTTGTGTGGTGCGCTACCTTCATGGTGGCGCTGGTAGCACTTGTGTGGTGCGCTACCTTCATGGTGGCGCTGGTAGCACGTGGGTGGTGCGCTGGTGGCGCTGGTAGCACTTGTGTGGTGCGCTACCTTCATGGTGGCGCTGGTAGCACTTGTGTGGTGCGCTACCTTCATGGTGGCGCTGGTAGCACTTGTGTGGTGCGCTACCTTCATGGTGGCGCTGGTAGCACTTGTGTGGTGCGCTACCTTCATGGTGGCGCTGGTAGCACTTGTGTGGTGCGCTACCTTCATGGTGGCGCTGGTAGCACTTGTGTGGTGCGCTACCTTCATGGTGGCGCTGGTAGCACTTGTGTGGTGCGCTACCTTCATGGTGGCGCTGGTAGCACTTGTGTGGTGCGCTACCTTCATGGTGGCGCTGGTAGCACTTGTGTGGTGCGCTACCTTCATGGTGGCGCTGGTAGCACTTGTGTGGTGCGCTACCTTCATGGTGGCGCTGGTAGCACTTGTGTGGTGCGCTACCTTCATGGTGGCGCTGGTAGCACTTGTGTGGTGCGCTACCTTCATGGTGGCGCTGGTAGCACTTGTGTGGTGCGCTACCTTCATGGTGGCGCTGGTAGCACTTGTGTGGTGCGCTACCTTCATGGTGGCGCTGGTAGCACTTGTGTGGTGCGCTACCTTCATGGTGGCGCTGGTAGCACTTGTGTGGTGCGCTACCTTCATGGTGGCGCTGGTAGCACTTGTGTGGTGCGCTACCTTCATGGTGGCGCTGGTAGCACTTGTGTGGTGCGCTACCTTCATGGTGGCGCTGGTAGCACTTGTGTGGTGCGCTACCTTCATGGTGGCGCTGGTAGCACTTGTGTGGTGCGCTACCTTCATGGTGGCGCTGGTAGCACTTGTGTGGTGCGCTACCTTCATGGTGGCGCTGGTAGCACTTGTGTGGTGCGCTACCTTCATGGTGGCGCTGGTAGCACTTGTGTGGTGCACTACCTTCATGGTGGCGCTGGTAGCACTTGTGTGGTGCACTACCTTCATGGTGGCGCTGGTAGCACTTGTGTGGTGCGCTACCTTCATGGTGGCGCTGGTAGCACTTGTGTGGTGCGCTACCTTCATGGTGGCGCTGGTAGCACTTGTGTGGTGCGCTACCTTCATGGTGGCGCTGGTAGCACTTGTGTGGTGCGCTACCTTCATGGTGGCGCTGGTAGCACTTGTGTGGTGCGCTACCTTCATGGTGGCGCTGGTAGCACTTGTGTGGTGCGCTACCTTCATGGTGGCGCTGGTAGCACTTGTGTGGTGCGCTACCTTCATGGTGGCGCTGGTAGCACTTGTGTGGTGCGCTACCTTCATGGTGGCGCTGATAGCACTTGTGTGGTGCGCTACCTTCATGGTGGCGCTGGTAGCACTTGTGTGGTGCGCTACCTTCATGGTGGCGCTGGTAGCACTTGTGTGGTGCGCTACCTTCATGGTGGCGCTGATAGCACTTGTGTGGTGCGCTACCTTCATGGTGGCGCTGGTAGCACTTTTGTGGTGCGCTACCTTCATGGTGGCGCTGGTAGCACTTGTGTGGTGCGCTACCTTCATGGTGGCGCTGGTAGCACTTGTGTGGTGCGCTACCTTCATGGTGGCGCTGGTAGCACTTGTGTGGTGCGCTACCTTCATGGTGGCGCTGGTAGCACTTGTGTGGTGCACTACCTTCATGGTGGCGCTGGTAGCACTTGTGTGGTGCGCTACCTTCATGGTGGCGCTGGTAGCACTTGTGTGGTGCGCTACCTTCATGGTGGCGCTGGTAGCACTTGTGTGGTGCGCTACCTTCATGGTGGCGCTGGTAGCACTTGTGTGGTGCGCTACCTTCATGGTGGCGCTGGTAGCACTTGTGTGGTGCGCTACCTTCATGGTGGCGCTGGTAGCACTTGTGTGGTGCGCTACCTTCATGGTGGCGCTGGTAGCACTTGTGTGGTGCGCTACCTTCATGGTGGCGCTGGTAGCACTTGTGTGGTGCGCTACCTTCATGGTGGCGCTGGTAGCACTTGTGTGGTGCGCTACCTTCAGGGTGGCGCTGGTAGCACTTGTGTGGTGCGCTACCTTCATGGTGGCGCTGGTAGCACTTGTGTGGTGCGCTACCTTCAGGGTGGCGCTGGTAGCACTTGTGTGGTGCGCTACCTTCATGGTCTCTTGATCAATTGAATTAGTGATACCTTCTCCTTCCTTGGATCATATCTGATTACCTGGCATTCACCAGCACTGTAGGCCCCCTCCCTTACGGGTTTATCGTGTCCCCATGATAATGATAATCGTAGATAAATGGTTCAGAGAACCGACAAGTTGATAAATTAGACACATTTACCTTTGAAGAGTTTCCAGAGTTTATCTACATAGCTCATTCGATTATTATTATTTATTATTATTATTATTATTATTATTATTATTATTATTATTATTATTATTATTATTATCATCATTATCATCATCATCATATTCATGAGATATCGCTAAACCTCTAAGGATGATACAGCATCTGAAGAATGGGAGGTAATCGGGTTTGATCCGAGGAAGGTACCACCAGCGGGGTTGATGATACACCTTTGCCTCTTATGTACCTTGGAAGAGTTTCCAGGGTTTCCCTAGTCCCGTAGTCCGGCCCTGGACCAGGCTTGTCTGGTGCTTGATCAACCAGACTGTTACTGCCGGCAGCCTGCAGGCCCATATATCCATCACAGCCTGGTTGATCTGCGAGGGGAGGGGAAGGAAGAACCCTCGACAAAAGTCACTGGTAAATTACATATAAATCACTACAGTCAATTTAATAAGTAGTAACTTGTCTTCAAGAGGGAACTTGATATGTTCCTCAGGCTGGCTTCTGATTAGCCGGATTGTGGTGCACACGATGAACTGCGTGCTGCTAGCACCAACAGCCTGGTTGATCAGGCCATCAACCAGGAAGCCTGATCTGGGACCGGGGCACGGGGATCTTCTTCGGTTAGCCTTCAGGAGCTGTTGTTAATCTATTGTCACTTGTTTTGGTGGTCCCTGGAGCCTCGTTCACTCTCTGTGTTGACGTTTACTTTATTTCCTCACTAGAAGGTGTGTTCTCTCAGGAACACCTCTTGTGTTAGTGTGTTCTCTCAGGAACACCTCTTGTGTTAGTGTGTTCTCTCAGGAACACCTCTTGTGTTAGTGTGTTCTCTCAGGAACACCTCTTGTGTTAGTGTGTTCTTTCAGGAACACCTCTTGTGTTAGTGTGTTCTCTCAGGAACACCTCTTGTGTTAGTGTGTTCTCTCAGGAACACCTCTTGTGTTAGTGTGTTCTCTCAGGAACACCTCTTGTGTTAGTGTGTTCTCTCAGGAACACCTCTTGTGTTAGTGTGTTCTTTCAGGAACACCTCTTGTGTTAGTGTGTTCTCTCAGGAACACCTCTTGTGTTAGTGTGTTCTTTCAGGAACACCTCTTGTGTTAGTGTGTTCTCTCAGGAACACCTCTTGTGTTAGTGTGTTCTCTCAGGAACACCTCTTGTGTTAGTGTGTTCTCTCAGGAACACCTCTTGTGTTAGTGTGTTCTCAGGAACACCTCTTGTGTTAGTGTGTTCTCTCAGGAACACCTCTTGTGTTAGTATGGAGGTCATGCCTGTAAGTGTGGTGTTGTCAAGTATGGTGGTAGTACTTCTAGGTATTGTGGTGGTAGTGTTTTTAGGTGTGGTGGTGGTTTTGGTGGTGGTGGTGATGGTGATGGTATGGTCATTGAGAAAGTTTTGGTTAGTGAAGATAAGGTAGATCGTCTAAGAGAAGTGTTCTCTCTCTCCTTTGGTCTCCGTTGCTGTTATGTGAGTAATCAGGTAGTCTCGAAGTGCTTAAGAAGAGAGAACTGTTCTCTCTATTATGGGTCGCTGCCGCTGTTCACTGAGTGGACAGTTTTGTGTGCATGTGTGTACTTCAGAAGAAATCTTTGTGTGTGTGTGTGTGTGTGTGTGTGTGTGTGTGTGTGTGTGTGTGTGTGTGTGTGTGTGTGTGTGTGTGTGTGTGTGTGTGTGTGTGTGTGTCGGTGTCGTCCCTGGAGCACCCAGGACAATTGATCCAGCTAACTGCCTCGTTTCCACTAGTAATCTCTTTTTATCTCTAGCCACCACGATGCACTTTTATATTGCTTTTGTTAACTTCTGTGTGGGCGTACACACCAGGCTGTGTTTCCGGGGGGGTGGGGTTGAGGCACAGCTCCTGACCCTGCGTCTCGTGCTACATTGACAGACTTCTCTAGCCTCTCGGCAATGGCAAACTCAGTCTTGAAGCAGTGTATGTAGAGTACCTCATTCCCTAGACGCTATATGACCTCTGCGACCTTACTCTGTGTATGCTCTGTGCCTCCACCACCACCTCTTCGTCTAGTGTGTGTATTCACCTAAATGTGGTTGCAGAGGTCGATTCGCAGCTCTTTGTCCCGAGTGTGTGTGTGTGTGTGTGTGTGTGTGTGTGTGTGTGTGTGTGTGTGTGTGTGTGTGTGTGTGTGTGTGTGTGTGTTTCTGTGTGTGTGTTGCGTGTTTCCCTCTGTGCGTGTGGGCTGCCTTAATTGTTACGTTCATCTATTGTTTTTGTCATGACCATCAATACGGCATTTAGTGAGTTTTATCAGTTTTGCGGGGGAAGGTATCAGAGAAAGCTTTTGCTGTGCTGGGTCAACTTTTGTATCGATAATTTGTTTTTGATAGGATGTGTCCGTGGCGAGAGGGGGAGGATGTACGTGTGTGTGTGTGTGTGTGTGTGTGTGTGTGTGTGTGTGTGTGTGTGTGTGTGTGTGTACAGGGAGTTTCCATGGACGTTACTGGTGGTTGTGTGAGACAAGCATCAAGAGTATCTGTAGCTACAACAGCAGCAGCAGTAACAACTGCAGTCGCAGCAGCACCTCCATCATCATCAGCAGCAGCAACACTATCAACAGCACCGTCACAGCAACATCCGCAGTGGTAACGACAACATCAGCAGTAATAAGAGTACCAAGAACAGCAGTAGAACCAACAGCATTAGCAGTCTCAACAACAGCGGAAACAGTAGTATCAGCAACAGCACAGCAGCATTAACAACAAAAATAACAGTAGCAGCAATAACAAACAGAGGCAATAGCAGCGACAACAGCAGTAACAGAGGCAGCAACAGCGGTAGTATCAGCAGAAACAGAATCAACACTAACAGTGCCAGCAGTATCAGTAGTTGCAGCCGCAATGACAGCATTAATAACAGTAACAGTAATAACAGCATCCGCAATAACACAAACAGTAGCAGGAGTATTAATAACAGAAGCAACAGTAACAACAGCAGCAATAACAGCGGCTACAGTAGCAGCAGCAGTAACAGCAGTAAAGGTAACAATATCAACAGTAACGGTAACAATAGCAATAGTAACAAGAGCAGCAGTAGCGGTAGCAATAGCAGCAGCAGAAGCAATAGCGGTATCAACAGTAACGATAACAGCAGCATTAGCGGTGTTGGCAATAACGGTAACAGCAGCAGTGTTTGTATTAACGGTAAAAGCAGCAACAGCAACATTATTAGTATTAACGGTAACAGCAGCAGCAACAACAACAATATCAACATTAATGTTAATAGCAGCAGCAGCAACAACAATGGTATCAACATTAACGGTAACATCAGTAGCAGCGGTGGTGTTGGTATTAACGGTAACAGCAGCAGCAGCGGTGGTGTTGGTATTAACGGTAACAGCAGCAGCAGTAACGACAACAGTGATATTAACATTAACGATAACAGCAGCAGCAGCAGTGTTGGTATTAGCAGCAGCAGCAGCAGCAGTGATGTTTGGTATTAACGGTAACAGCAGCAGCAGTGGTTTTTGTATTAACGGTAACAACAGCAGAGCAACAGCGGTATCAGCATTAACGGTAATAGCAGCAGTAACAACAGTATCAACATTAATGGTAACAGCAGCAGCAGCAACAGCAGCAGGAGGGTTGGCGTGGGAGCCGGATTAAGAGGGACGTGGCTTGGGTGTGAAGACGTAAGAGTGGAAGAAGTGGACGATAATCTGGTGGAAAAAGTGGAGTAATGAGACGTTTCCTGAACTGGAGTGTCCCTCCGGCACCGCTGGAGTAACGCATGGAGTCGCAGGAAGCAGCAGGAGGAAAGAGGGAGGGGTGGGGGTCTTATTCTGGTGTCTCTCACCTAGTTAGATAAGAGGGAACGAGCAGATCTCACATAACTGGAGGGAGAGAGGAGGTAAATCTGACTTGACTGGAGGAAGGGAAGGGAAGGGTAAGTCTCACTTGACTGGAGGGATGCAGGGGTGAGTCTCACATGACTGGAGGAAGGGAGGGGGGTAAGTCTCACTTGAGTGGAGGAAGAGAAGGGGTGAGTCTCACTTGACTGGAGGGATGGAAGGGGTGAAAAGTATTTCTGGGCTCCATCATTAGTTGCCACCTCCATCACTAGTTAACTACACTAGTTGCCTCCTCCATCACTAGTTAGCTACGCTAGTTGCCACCTCCATCACTACTTAACTACACTAGTTGCCTCCTCCATCACTAGTTAACTACACTAGTTACCTCCTCCATCACTAGTTAACTACACTAGTTACCTCCTCCATCACTAGTTAACTACACTGGTTCCCTCCTCCATCACTTGTTAACTACACTAGTTACCTCCTCCATCACTAGTTAACTACACTAGTTACCTCCTCCATCACTAGTTAACTACACTAGTTACCTCCTCCATCACTAGTTAACTACACTATTTACCTCCTCCATCACTAGTTAACTACACTAGTTACCTCTTCCATCACTAGTTAACTACACTAGTTACCTCTTCCATCACTAGTTAACTACACTAGTTACCTCCTCCATCACTAGTTAACTACACTAGTTACCTCCTCCATCACTAGTTAACTACACTAGTTACCTCTTCCATCACTAGTTAACTACACTAGTTACCTCCTCCATCACTAGTTAACTACACTAGTTACCTCCTCCATCACTAGTTAACTACACTAGTTACCTCCTCCATCACTAGTTAACTACACTACTTACCTCCTCCATCACTAGTTAACTACACTAGTTACCTCCTCCATCACTAGTTAACTACACTAGTTGCCTCCTCCATCACTAGTTAACTACACTAGTTGCCTCCATCACTAGTTAACTACACTAGTTACCTCCTCCATCACTGGTTAACTACACTAGTTGCCTCCTCCATCACTAGTTAACTGCACTAGTTACTTCCTCCATCACTAGTTAACTACACTAGTTACCTCCTCCATCACCAGTTCACTACACTAGTTACCTCCTCCATCACTAGTTAACTAAACTAGTTACCTCCTTCATCACTGGTTAACTACACTAGTTGCCTCCTCCATCACTAGTTAACTACACTAGTTACTTCCTCCATCACTAGTTAACTACACTAGTTACCTCCTCCATCACTAGTTAACTACACTAGTTACTTCCTCCATCACTAGTTAACTACACTAGTTACCTCCTCCATCACCAGTTAACTACACTAGTTACCTCCTCCATCACTAGTTAACTACACTAGTTGCCTCCTCCATCACTAGTTAACTACACTAGTTACCTCCTCCATCACCAGTTAACTACACTAGTTACCTCCTCCATCACCAGTTAACTACACTAGTTACCTCCTCCATCACTAGTTACCTCCTCCATCACCAGTTAACTACACTAGTTACCTCCTCCATCACTAGTTAACTACACTAGTTACCTCCTCCATCACCAGTTAACTACACTAGTTACCTCCTCCGTCACTAGTTAACTACACTAGTTACCTCCTCCATCACTAGTTAACTACACTAGTTACCTCCTCCATCACTAGTTAACTACACTAGTTGCCTCCTCCATCACTAGTTAACTACACTAGTTACTTCCTCCATCACTAGTTAACTACACTAGTTACCTCCTCCATCACCAGTTAACTACACTAGTTACCTCCTCCATCACTAGTTAACTACACTAGTTACTTCCTCCATCACTAGTTAACTACACTAGTTACCTCCTCCATCACCAGTTAACTACACTAGTTACCTCCTCCATCACCAGTTAACTACACTAGTTACCTCCTCCATCTACCTAGTACTTCCTCATCCTAGTTAAGTGCAAGTGACCTCCTCCAGTCAGTTAACTACACAGTGCTCTCATCACTAGTTACTCACAGTTGCCTCCATCACTAGTTAACAGCACGTACCTCTCCCGTTATCATGTTACTCACCAGTTCCACTATTCTCATCACAGTTCTCCATCACCAGTAACTCCTAGTTACCTCATCCTGTTAACTACCAGTTACCCCTATCAAGTTAACTACATGGTGCTAGTTAATCCAGTTACCTTCCATCACTAGTTAACTACATGTTACCTCCACACTAGTTACTCCAGTGTTCATCAAGTACTCATAGTTACTCTCCATCACTTAATCACAGTTCATCAGCAGTAATGCACTGACCTCCCTCACAGTTAATACACAGTTGCTCATCACTAGGGTTAACTACACTGTTACTCTCCATCACCAGATAGCAGTTACCTCCTCATCATCAGTTAACTCACAGGTTCCTCACACTTGTTCCTTCATCACCAGTCACACTAGTTTCCTCCATCATGTTAACTGCACTAGTTACCTCAGTCACCAGTTATCACTAGTTACCTCCCGTCACTAGTTAACTACCAGTTACCCTTCCATACAGTTAATCACAGTTACCTCATCACTTGTTAATCACTAGTTGCTCTCCATCACAGGTTGAATCACGTTACTCTATCATAGTTAACTGCCTAGTTACTCTCCATCACCAGTACTACACTGTTACCCTCCATCACTAGTACTACCAGTTACTTTCATCACTGTTACTACAGTTACTCAGTCCAGTTAACTACACTGTCTTTCCATGCACCAGTTAACTACGCAGTACTCTCCATCCCAGTTACTACACTAGTTACCTCTCACACTAGTAACTACCTAGTCCCTCCATCACAGGTGCATGCTACACATATCTCTCACGTTACAAGGTCAGCTGCATCACTCAGTTCAGTGCTCTGCATCACCAGTTAACTACACTAGTTACTCTCACACGTCAGGTGCACACTAGTTATTTCAGTACAGTTGCTACACAGACTTCATCAGTTAATACACTAGTCCTCATACAGGTGCCAGTCAGCACTCTTCGTCACGTGTACATCAGTTACCACAGTTATACATGTTGCTCTATCAAGTGTACACTGCGTTCATCCTCCATCACCAGTTAATCACTAGTTATCTGCATCAGCCAGGTAACTTGTCATTTAGTCGTGCACTTGTCAGTGTTGCAAGGTGCAGGTGCAGCACTTGTCAGTGTTGCAAGGTGCAGGTGCAGCACTTGTCAGTGTTGCAAGGTGCAGGTGCAGCACTTGTCAGTGTTGCAAGGTGCAGGTGCACCACTTGTCAGTGTTGCAAGGTGCAGGTGTAGCACTTGTCAGTGTTGCAAGGTGCAGGTGTAGCACTTGTCAGTGTTGCAAGGTGCAGGTGTAGCACTTGTCAGTGTTGCAAGGTGCAGGTGCAGCACTTGTCAGTGTTGCAAGGTGCAGGTGTACCACTTGTCAGTGTTGCAAGGTGCAGGTGCAGCACTTGTCAGTGTTGCAAGGTGCAGGTGCACCACTTGTCAGTGCTGCAAGGTGCAGGTGTACCACTTGTCAGTGTTGCAAGGTGCAGGTGCAGCACTTGTCAGTGTTGCAAGGTGCAGGTGCAGCACTTGTCAGTGTTGCAAGGTGCAGGTGCAGCACTTGTCAGTGTTGCAAGGTGCAGGTGCAGCACTTGTCAGTGTTGCAAGGTGCAGGTGCACCACTTGTCAGTGTTGCAAGGTGCAGGTGCAGCACTTGTCAGTGTTGCAAGGTGCAGGTGCACCACTTGTCAGTGTTGCAAGGTGCAGGTGCACCACTTGTCAGTGTTGCAAGGTGCAGGTGCAGCACTTGTCAGTGTTGCAAGGTGCAGGTGCAGCACTTGTCAGTGTTGCAAGGTGCAGGTGCAGCACTTGTCAGTGTTGCAAGGTGCAGGTGCAGCACTTGTCAGTGTTGCAAGGTGCAGGTGCACCACTTGTCAGTGTTGCAAGGTGCAGGTGCAGCACTTGTCAGTGTTGCAAGGTGCAGGTGCACCACTTGTCAGTGTTGCAAGGTGCAGGTGCACCACTTGTCAGTGTTGCAAGGTGCAGGTGTACCACTTGTCAGTGTTGCAGGGTGCAGGTGCAGCACTTGTCGGTGTTGCAAGGTGCAGGTACAGCACTTGTCAGTGTTGCAAGGTGCAGGTGCAGCACTTGTCAGTGTTGCAAGGTGCAGGTGCACCATTTGTCAGTGTTGTAAGGTGCAGGTGCATCACTTGTCAGTGTTGCAGGGTGCAGGTGCACAACTTAACAGTTTTGCAAGGTGCAGGTGCACCACTTGTCAGTGTTGCAAGGTGCAGGTGCAGCACTTGTCAGTGTTGCAAGGTGCAGGTGCACCACTTGTCAGTGTTGTAAGGTGCAGGTGCATCACTTGTCAGTGTTGCAGGGTGCAGGTGCACAACTTAACAGTTTTGCAAATTGCAGGTGCAGCACTTTTTCAGTGTTGCAAGGTGCAGGTGCAGCAATTGTCAGTGTTGCAAGGTGCAGGTGCACCACTTGTCAGTGCTGCAAGGTGCAGGTGCAGCACTTGTGAGTGTTGCAAGGTGCAGGTGCAGCAATGTCAATGTTGCAAGGTGCAGGTGCAGCACTTATCAGTGTTGCAAGGTGTAGGTGCACCACTTGTCAGTGTTGCAAGGTGCAGGTGCACCACTTGTCAGTGTTGCAAGGTGCAGGTGCAGCACTTATCAGTGTTGCAATGTGCAGGTGCACCACTTGTCAGTGTTGCAAGGTGCATGTGCAGCACTTGTCAGTGTTGCAAGGTGCAGGTGCAACACTTGTCAGTGTTGTAAGGTACAGGTGCAGCACTTGTCAGTGTTGCAAGGTGCAGGTGCAGCACTTATCAGTGTTGCAAGGTGCAGATGCACCACTTGTCAGTATTGTAAGGTGCAGGTGCACCACTTGTCAGTGTTGCAAGGTGCAGGTGCACCACTTGTCAGTGTTGCAAGGTGCAGGTGCACCACTTGTCAGTGTTGCAAGGTGCAGGTGCACCACTTGTCAGTGTTGCAAGGTGCAGGTGCAGCACTTGTCAGTGTTGTAAGGTGCAGGTGCAGCACTTGTCAGTGTTGCAGGGTGCAGGTGCACCACTTAACATTTTTGCAAGGTGCAGGTGCAGCACTTGTCAGTGTTGCAAGGTGCAGGTGCAGCACTTGTCAGTGTTGCAAGGTGCAGATGCAGCACTTGTCAGTGTTGCAAGGTGCAGGTGCAGCACTTGTCAGTGTTGCAAGGTGCAGGTGCAACACTTGTCAGTGTTGCAAGGTGCAGGTGCAGCACTTGTCAGTGTTGCAAGATGCAGGTGCACCACTTGTCAATGTTGCAAGGTGCAGGTGCAGCACTTGTCAGTGTTGCAAGGTGCAGGTGCACCACTTGTCAGTATTGTAAGGTGCAGGTGCACCACTTGTCAGTGTTGCAAGGTGCAGGTGCACCACTTGTCAGTGTTGCAAGGTGCAAGTGCAGCACTTGTCAGTGTTGCAAGGTGCAGCACTTGTCAGTGTTGCAAGGTGCAGGTGCACCACTTGTCTGTTGCAAGGTGCAGGTGCACCACTTGTCAGTGTTGCAAGTTGCAGGTGCAGCACTTGTCAGTGTTGCAGGGTGCAGGTGCACCACTTAACAGTTTTGCAAGGTGCAGGTGCACCACTTGTCAGTGTTGTAAGGTGCAGGTGCAGCACTTGTCAGTGTTGCAAGGTGCAGGTGCACCACTTGTCAGTGTTGTAAGGTGCAGGTGCAGCACTTGTCAGTGTTGTAAGATGAAGGTGCAGCACTTGTCAGTGTTGCAAGGTGCAGGTGCAGCACTTGACAGTGTTGTAAGGTGCAGGTGCACCACTTGTCAGTGTTGTAAGGTGCAGATGCAGCACTTGTCAGTGTTGTAAGGCGCAGGTGCAGCACTTGTCAGTGTTGCATGGTGCAGGTGCACCACTTGTTAGTGTTGCAAGGTGCAGGTGCACCACTTGTCAGTGTTGCAAGGTGCAGGTGCACCACTTGTCAGTGTGTTGCAAGGTGCAGGTGCAGGACCTCTCTCTGCAGGTGCACGACGTCTCTCTGTATGTGAGCGATGTCTCTGCACGTACGGCCAGTAGTAACAACCTGGTTGATCAGGCCCTGATCCACCAGGAGGCCTGGTCGTGGACCGGGCCGCGGGGACGTTGATCCCCGGAATACCCTCCAGGTAGGTGAGGGACGTCTCTCTGCAGGTGTAGCATTAACCACAGCAGACTCTGTAGCATGGTAGACTGGCAAGTGCAGCGTTAACCACAGCAGACTCTGTAGCATGGTAGACTGGCAAGTGTAACATTAACCACAGCAGACTCTGTAGCATGGTAGACTGGCAAGTGCAGCATTAACCACAGCAGACTCTGTAGCATGGTAGACTGGCAAGTGCAGCATTAACCACAGCAGACTCTGTAGCATGGTAGACTGGCAAGTGCAGCATTAACCACAGCAGACTCTGTAGCATGGTAAACTGGCAAGTGTAACATTAACCACAGCAGACTGCAGTATGGTAGGCGGCAGGCGCAGGATTAATCACAACATTCTGCAGCATGGCAACATTAGCAGCAGGTGCGCATGCTAACTCTAAGGTTTCTCAACGTTATGTTCTGCGCCGTGGCAAGGAGGTGTAGCGGTGACCTCTGTTCACCTCCCTGGGTGACCTTGGTGACCCCAGGGCCTGACCTTGCTGTTAGGGTGGGAGGGGGCGAGGTGTAGTGCTCGAGGCTCAGAGTGCAGCCTCCCCCCCAGCCACATTGAGGCCAGTGAGAGTTTGTGTGTGTGTGTGTGTGTGTGTGTGTGTGTGTGTGTGTGTGTGTGTGTGTGTGTGTGTGTGTGTGTGTGTGTGTGTGTGTGTGTGTGTGTGTGTGTGTGCGTGTGTGTGTGTGTACGTGTGAGTTTTGTGTGCATGTGCGCACGCGCATTCGCTCACCTATTTGTAGGTGTAGGGGTTGTCTGCGTCTTATTAATCAGTAAAGGCACCCAGGTGTTGCACATGTCTTATTGATCAATAAAGACCCAGGTGTTGTACATGTCTTATTAATCAGTAAAGGCACCAAGGTGTTGCACATGTCTTATTGATCAATAAAGACCAAGGTGTTGTACATGTCTTATTAATCAGTAAAGGCACCAAGGTGTTGCACATGTCTTATTGATCAATAAAGGCACCCAGGTGTTGCACATGTCTTATTAATCAATAAAGGCACCCAGGTGTTGCACATGTCTTATTAATCAATAAAGGCACCCAGGTGTTGCACATGTCTTATTAATCAATAAAGACCCAGGTGTTGTACATGTCTTATTGATCAATAAAGACACCTTGGTGTTGTATACGTGTAGTATTCAAACTTATCGATATTATACACCTGTCATCTAGCGATGTATGACATTCTGAAGATGTTATCTGAAGGCGGATTCTTGGGCCACCGTCCCTGCTGCCCGATCCCAGACTAGGCCTCCTTGTTTTTGGAATAATTAACTAGTCCTCCTGTTTGCTGGCATAATTGACTAGGCCTCCTGGTTTCTGGTATAATTAACTAGGCCTCTTGGTTGCTGTCATAATTAACTAGGCCTCCTGGTTGCTGGCATAATTAAACATGCCTCCTGGTTGTTGGCATAATTATCTAGGCTGATGCCTATGCACCACAGTCCGGCTGATCAGGAACTGAGTGCGTGTGTACACACGCACTCTTTCACTGTGTGTACACACGCACTCGTTCAGTAATATTTTCTTCATTAACAAAAATTTTATAATTAAAAGGATTATCTTAGACCAATAAAGGTATTTGACCCCTGCGGGTTTAGTGTTTCCCATGTATTTAATAAGGTAATTATTGCAGGAACCCGGAGGGTAGACCATTGAAATTACCTACCTGTTGTCCACCTGTTGTCTACCTGTTGATGGTTCTGGCGATGATCTTCCTGACGGTTCACGTGGAGGTTGTCGATCTTCCAGACGGTTCACATGGGGGTTGTCAATCTTCCAGATCCAGACGGTTCACGTGAAGGTTGTCGATCTTCCAGACGGTTCACGTGAAGGTTGTCGATCTTCCAGACGGTTCACATGGGGGTTGTCGATCTTCCAGACGGTTCACGTGGGGGTTGTCGATCTTCCATGTTTATAATACCTTTCAGAACGACAAGTATACTGTGGCTACTAGCAGAGTTACACTAGTATTGTACCTGCCAGCAGTAGCAGCCTGGTTGATCAGGCCCTGATCCACCGGGAAGCCTGGTCAGGGACTGGTTCACGGGAGCGTTGACCCCCGGAACACTGCAGGTAGACTTCAGGCAGGTACTCCCATCACGTAACTCGCCAAATAAAAAGAGGGGATGTCGCACCTCCTTGGTATGTCATGCAGGGGTTGGCAGGCCTTGGAATTGGCAGAGGATAGGCAGGGATTAACAGAGGGTAGGCAGGTTCTGAATTTATCAGACCCTGATCCACCGGGAGGCCTGGTCATGGACCTGTCCGCGGGGGCGTTGATCCCCGGAATACCCTCCAGGTAGACTCCACATAGGGTAGCCAGATTCTGGGACTGGCAGAGGGTTGGCAGAAAGTAAGCAAGCAGGCAGAATTGACAGAGCGTAAGCAGGTCATGGAACTTTGTAGAGCGTAGGCGGGTCCTACAATGGGCAAAGGGTAGGCAGAAGGCAAGCAAACCTTTGAATGTAGATGTAGTAGATGTAGAGGCCTTGGAATTGACAGGAGATACGTAGGCCCTGGAACTGACAAGAAATACGTAGGCCCTGAAATAGAGAGGGGATAGGCAGGCCCTAGAATTTGTAAGAGGTAGTAAGTGGGGTCGTGGAGGGCAGGTGTTTGTGTGGTTAAGGGTCGCGCCACACAGCTGAAGAATTGTTTTGTCTTACTGTATTTTGACTTAACGTAACAAATGTTCCCTTTTTAACTTAATAATTTCCGTCATGCAGAAAGACAACCCTGCATTTTCTGTGAATACATCCGTTGCTTTCCTATTTTCTGTGAATATATTTGTTGCTTTGCAGTTTCTGTGAATACATCCGTTGCTTCCCTATTTTGTGAATACATCCGTTGCTTCCCTATTTTGTGAATACATCCTTTGCTTCCCTATTCATTGTTGATACATCCATTGCTTTCCAGTTTTCTGTGTAGGCAGTCATCGCTTCCCCGTTTTCTGTTCGTCCATTGCTTTCCCGTTTTCTGCGAAAGCATTCGTCTCTTCCCCCTTTTTTTTGTGTGTGTGAACTCGTCGTGTCTTTAATTTTCTTTGTCTATCGACAGGTCCTGAACTAGTGACATCAGGTCATGAAAGGTCACGTGATCGTTAACCCAGGAGGTCATTAGACCTGTTTATAGATGCCATAATTGTCCAGGGTGGTTGAACTGGAGAAAACTTGGGAGGGGGATGTGGGGTGTAGATTGTATTTTGTATTGGTAGATTATATATTGTATTGTGTATTGGTAGATTGTATTGTGTATTATTACACTGTATTGTGTATTGGTAGATTGTTTTGTGTATTATTACACTGTATTGTGTATTGGTAGAGTGTTTTGTGTATTGGTAGATTGTATTGTATATTGGTAGATTGTATTTTGTATTGGTAGAGTCCTTTGGATCGTGTATTACATCACATAAAACACTTTAGTGTAGCTTTGCTTGGTTCTTAAGTTTGATTTACAACATTTGTTCACAAACTTGGTTTATGACATTGATTTACAAGCTTGATTTACAACCTTGTTATACAAGCTTGCTTTGTTTTGTGTGTGTGTGTGTGTGTGTGTGTGTGTGTGTGTGTGTGTGTGTGTGTGTGTGTGTGTGTGTGTTAGTTACCATTTTGCCCTAGGCACATGTCGATTTGTCAGCATAGTTGCTGATCCCCTGTATATATACATGTATATGTTATCTGAGTATCGTAGTTAGTACCATCCATATGTTTTATATACACGACCCCTTGCTAGGCCCAGTGACTAGTTTGTGTGATGTCACGTGATGCCGCATGAGTGCGTGGGATGCGCTGCATCGGCCTCAGTTCCTCGTAGACCTAGCAGGCGACAGGACAGGCAGTTTGGGCTCTTCCTTATCACAGTCTGCAATATAAGCGTTAACACCCAACGACTTGTGTTAAACTCCAACCATCAAATCTCCACGAACCCTCACAACAGATTAGACATTAGGCCTTTTGTATGTGTGTGTGTGTGTGTGTGTGTGTGTGTATGTGTGTGTGTGTGTGTGTGTGTGTGTGTGTGTGTGTGTGTGAGAGTATGTGCGTGTGTGTGTGCAGCCTCTAAACACTGTCTTTTCCTATTTTCCTCTTTCATAATCACTTCGCCCTTTGTCCGGTCCATTAGGTGTACCTGTTTTTCCCCCATGAATGATATAATGCAGTCTTACCAGTGTGAGTTCGCATATTGTGCCACTCCCACTGTAGGTAATTCTGAAGTGAGTCTGCTTCAGTATTGCTGTGACTGCAGGTACTGGGTCTGGTAGTATCCTGAATGGTCTTAGAGGTAAGTTTATTTAGGCACAAGTCCACGTAAATATAGTAACACAAATTATCATACATAGTATGATAATTTATGTATGATAATGACAGTTGTATGATAATGCAGTTGTCACAAGGACCCCCGTGGGGTCCTTGTGACAACTGCAGTGTTGATGTCACTCTTGTGGAGGATATTAGGGTATTTGAAGTTATTATGGAGGGCATTGAAAGTTATTATGGAGGGTTTTGGAAATTTGGTTGGCGACGTCACCAGTTGGAAGAATGAGTCGCTGCTAGTTGTTTTGTTACCAGTTTTTGGGTTTTGTGCTTTCGTTTAAGAGTTGAAGAAGAAGTAGGGGATTTTAATTTCATGAAGGTATCGGGGATTGTATTGCAAGTCTGGAAATTCGTAACTGCACATTCTACAGGTATGCTTAACACTTCGCAAAGTGGCGTACTGAGAGATGTTTGTATTGTATAGGATAAACCTACATTTAGTGAGTTTGTTTTGGTGGGAGAAGAAATGAATAAGGTTATCTTATTCGTATGTTTTCTGTAGACTTGAAACCTCAAAAAGTGTTTGATTTTAGGGATTTTAGAATGCAATTGAGGAAGAGTTGTCCAAACTAAACTGGATCGAGGGATCCATAGAATTTATTTGAGGGAAAATTGGTCCCACCATATCCTCTATCGAGGTTTCTAATGTATTCCATCGTACTGTCTTCCCTCCAGCGCTCACTAATATAGAAACAAGTATTCCGCCCACTAACGGAACACTCATGCTTTGTTTCTGTACACCAAGGGAAATGTTTTTCCTGCATCTGTTTGGCAATTATTCGTGTTTTTTTTCCTCTCAATAGAAGTCCCCCCCTCAAGTCCCCCTCTAGAGGGAAATTTTTATTTTCTTGCTTTATCGGAAAAATGCTTCCTTTTTCCTACCAACAAAAAGTAATTGCATTTTTCATTCAGCCGGGAATAATCATTTAATTGTTTTTCCTCTACAAGGAAATGTGTTTTGGCTTTCATGTCTGGAAGCACAAAACATCAGCAGCTTCAGGGCCGGGGTGACATCGTCATATTTTACCCTGCATGCAAACTGTGATTTGGATAATAAACAAGAATAAATGTTGATGTGTCACATAAATCTTGCGGAGTCAGACGCGAGATATACACAGTTCTTTAGATTGTTTACAGTAACTTTACAAGATGAACACAATGAACTTAAGACGACAGTTTTATGGTAAAGATAGATCTTCACATAATCTGACTTTTGGCTTACTCATTTTTTCACTCAATCGCGACTTGATAATGGTCCAGGACAGACCGAAACGTCGTCTAAAGATTTAACACATGTACTATATATCATTTTCATAACCTGTATCAAAATTTACATTTTTATTAGTTCATCCAGCTTGGCAGGGGTAGACCGTACCTTCATCCAGCTTGGCAGGGGTAGACCGTACCTTCATCCAGCTTGGCAGGGGTAGACCGTACCTAGGATGTCTCAATCCAGCGTCTTGTGGAGAAGGAAGCTGCTTCCTCTGGATCTTTGGCTGACTTGAATAGGTTTATTACATCTCAGTGTGCACTTTTCCCATGATTTAACGTTCCTCAAACCTTTTTAATCGAAGCCGTGGCATTCAGCGAAGCCTCTGTATTTTAGATTTTTGGGGGATCGGGAGGTCCTTGAAGTTGGTGTCAGTACCTATTCTAGATCCACTATCCATTTGAGATACATTTATGCAGTCTCACACCATCTGCTCATCATTCGTCCAAGGTATCACAGTGACTCCATCTATAAACTTCTGGCTGCCGTTGGGTCTGCCTGGCTAGGGTTTATTACTGGGCACCAACCCGTGTTTAGGGTAATTCATTGAGACTCGTCTACCTGGAGTCTACCTGAAGGGCATTCCGGGGATCAACGCCCCCGCGGCCCGGTCCACGACCAAGCCTCCCGGTGGATCAGGGCCTGATCAACGAGGCTGTTACTGCTGGCCGCACGCAATCCAACGTACAAACCACAGCCCGGCTGATCCGGCACCGTCTTTAGGTATCTGTCCAGCTCCCTCCTGAATACAACCAGGGGTCTTTCCGTAATGCCCCTTATTGCTGGTGGGAGGCTGTTGAACAGTCTTGGGCCCCGGACACTTATTGCGTTTTCTCTTAGTGTACCAGTGACGCCCCTACTTTTCACTGGGGGTATGTTGCATCGCCTGCCCAGTCTTTTGCTTTCGTATGGAGTGATTGCTGTGTGCATATTAGGGACCAGTTCCTCCAGAATCTTCCAGGTGTAGATTATGATATCTCTCTCTCGTCTGCGCTCCAGTGAGTACAAGTCAAGTGCTTCCAGGCGCTCCCAGTAGTTAAGGTGTTTGATGGAACTTATACGTGCAGTAAAGGTTCTCTGTACCTTCTCTAGTTCTGCAATTTCACCTGCCTTGAATGGGGATGTTAATGTACAGCAGTATTCCAGCCTAGAGAGAATAAGTGAAGAGAGAATAAGTTCTCATTATCCATCCTGTCAGTTTCCTCGCAGATGTGATAGTGGCATTGTTGTGGTCCTTGAAGGTAAGGTTTTCGGACATTACCACACCCAGGTCCTTCACATTGCTTTTCTGTTTTATTGTGTGATTGGAGTTTGTAGTATACTCAGTCCTAGTTATTATTTCCTCCAGTTTTCCATAACGGAATAGTTGGAATTTGTCTTCATTGAACATCATATTGTTCTCTGTTGCCCATTGGAAAACTTGGTTTATATCTTCTTGGAGCTTTGCCGTGTCCTCAATGGATGACACACTTATGCAGATCCTAGTATCGTCTGCAAAGGATGATACAGTGCTATGGTTTACATCTCTATGTCTGATATGAGAATGAGGAACAGGATAGGGGCGAGTACTGTGCCTTGTGGGACAGAGCTCTTCACTATGGCAGCATCTGATTTAACTCTGTTTACCACTACTCTTTGTGTGCGATTGGTTAGAAAGTTGAAGATCCATCTGCCTACTTTGCCGGTTATCCCTTTAGCACGCATTTTGTGTGTTATTACACCATGGTCGCACTTGTCAAAGGCTTTTGCAAAGTCTGTGTATACTACATCTGCATTCTGTTTGTTATCCAGTGCATGTAGCACCATATCATAGTGGTCTAGCAGTTGCAAGAGGTGATTTAAGCAAAATGGAATAAATAATTAATGATACAGGAGTCTTCATTATAATGTAGGAGTGAAGGCAGGTAGGGGTAAGGCTTAGCTAACAGACTCCCCTCCCCTTCATCACACATCCTCTCCTCCCTTAACCCCCCCTCCATCCCCAGTTACCTGAAGGATACCTCAAAGATAGTTTCGGGGGTCAACCCCTCCCTCTACGCGGACAGGTCTCAGACTAGGCCTCCTGGTGGATCAAGGCCTAATCAGCTGGGCTGTTATTACTGACCTCAAGCAGTTCAAGGTACGAACCACAGCCCCGTTTGGTCAGGAACGGACTCAAGGAACTTATCAAGTTACCTCTTGAAGACAGCCGAAGGTGTGCTGGTAAACCTCTTATGTATGAAGGAAAGATGTTGAAAATTCTTGTGCCTCTTACACATAATGTGTTATCTCTTAGTTTTCTCATAGTACCCTTGTTTTTCATTTAGTGTGTTTTGCATCTTCTACCGACCTTATCACTTTCGTAGGGAGTCATTTCAGTGTGCAGATTCGGGTTCAGGTCCTGTAGGATTTTTCAGGTATAAAATGTCTGCGTTACATGGAGTACAGGTTCAGGGACCTCAAACGTTCCCAGTAATTTATGTACTTGACTCTGTAAGTGCAATGAAGGTTCTCTGAACATCCTCTAGATGTGCAGTTTCGCCTGCCTTAAAAGGGACTGTTAATATCCAGCAATATTCCAGCTTAAGGAGAACAAATGACTTAAAGAGAACCATCACTGACTTGACATCTCTTTATTTTGAAGGTTCTCTTATTTTGAAGGTTCTCTTATTTTGAAGGTTCTCTTATTTTGAAGGTTCTCATTATCCATTTTATAATTTTCCTCTCGGTTGTGATAATGACACTTGTTTATTCTTGAAAATGATATCCTCTTACATTATCGCTCTTAAGTTCTTAACTTTATTTTAGCTCTATTGAGTGGTTAGAATTAGTTTTATTTCCTCAATTTTTCCATAAAAGACGAACTGAAATTTGTCCATAGTGATCAAATTCTTTTGTGGCCCACTCGGAGTTTCACTGTGTCCTTAATGAATGCCACTCATACAGATTCTAGCATCATTTGCAAAGGATGAGAAAGCTTTATGATATGTGTACCTGTCGATCTGAAGCTGAGGGAAAGTATGGGCCGATGAGGGCACGTAGTGTGCCTTGTGGAGCAGAGCTGTTCGTTGTGGGATCCTCTCACTTAGCTCTGTTTATTATTATTATTCTTTGCATTCTGTTGGTCAGAAACTTAAAAATCCATCTACTCACTTTTTCAGTTATTGCTTTTGCTTGCATTATGTGCGCTAGTTCACCATGATCGCATTTGTCAAAGACTTTTGCGAAGTCTGTGATCACAGACCGGGCCGCGGGGGCGTTGAACCCTACGTATACTATATCTGTATTTTGTCTTCCATGTGTTAGTGGTCCAGTAGCTGCGAGAGGCAGAAGCGACCTGCTCTAAACCCATGCACCCTCTCTTCCCTTCACCCCTACACACTCTTCCCTTCACCCCTACACACTCTTCCCTTCACCCCTACACACTCTTCCCTTCACCCCTACATACTCTTCCCTTCACCCCCTCTCCATCCATATTTTGAGAACCTCCCCAAAACGTCACTGCAAGAAATTAGTTTTTATTGTTTTGCTAAAGGTGTTATGGTGTTAGGCTGTGGCCCTGGTGGGCTAACTGCTCTTACGCTCCTCCAACCACAAGGTCGACTTCCCTTAGGCTTCACTGTTTGAGCCTCGACCTCACGGATTGCTGGGGAAGTCATTAACCTGCTCCGATCACTCGATTTTTTACTTCCACTTTGATCGTATTTAAATAAAAAAATAGCTGGGTTTGCCAATTTGTTGGACAAATATTTTGGAGATGGGAGGAGGATGGTATCAATATTTGTGGAAAGAGTGAGAGCGAGTGTTGTTCTGATGAACCAGAGCAAAACTTGACTCAAAGCTTCTCACTCTCTTCAAAGGGAGAGACCAGAATGTCTTGTAGGGTGTTATTTTCTTGTACTGTTGCTGATGTGTGCTGGTGACTTTTGATGCTGCTGGCTGTCGGTGTAGTAATGGTTATATAGGGTGTTGGTGGTGGCGGTGGTTGTACTGGTTGTGTTGGGTGTTTTGGCTGTGGTAGTGGTGACCTCAGGTTGGGCTGCGAGAGTAGAAGCTGTCTCGAAAGTGGTCACAGGTTGTTTACCTGATAATTGCGGGGATACTCGCCCCCGCGGCCCGCTCTCAGACCAGGTGTCTATGTTGCTAGTCTTATCAGTTTGTCTAGTTATGGTAGCAGCATGTAGTCTAACATACAGTAAGAAGCACACCTTGGCTTATGGAGGAATGTCCCTTGGAAACTCTCAGTTTCCTCTTAAATACAGCCAGTGGTGTGTGTGTGTGTGTGTGTGTGTGTGTGTGTGTGTGTGTGTGTGTGTGTGTGTACTCACCTAGTTGTACTCACCTAGTTGAGGTTGCAGGGGTCGACTTCAAGCTCCTGGCCCCGCCTCTTCACTTGTCGCTACTAGGTCACTCTCCCTGAACCGTGAGCTTTATCATACCTCTGCTTAAAGCTATGTATGGATCCTGCCTCCACTACATCGCTTCCCAAACTATTCCACTTCCTGACTACTCTGTGGCTGAAGAAATACTTCCTAACATCTCTGTGATTCATCTGTGTCTTCAACTTCCAACTGTGTCCCCTTGTTGCTGTGTCCCATCTCTGGAACATCCTGTCTTTGTCCACCTTGTCAATTCCTCTCAGTATTTTGTATGTCCTTATCATGTCCCCCCTATCTCTCCTGTCCTCCAGTGTCCTCAGGTTCATTTCCCTTAACCTCTCCTCGTAGGACATACCTCTTAGCTCTGGAACTAGTCTTGTTGCAAACCTTTGCACTTTCTCTAGTTTCTTTACGTGCTTGGCTAAGTGTGGGTTCCAAACTGGTGCCGCATACTCCAATATGGGCCTAACGTACACGGTGTACAGGGTCCTGAACGATTCCTTTTTAAAATGTCGGAATGCTGTTCTGAGATTTGCTAGGCGCCCATATGCTGCAACAGTTATTTGGTTGATGTGGGCTTCAGGAGATGTGCCTGGTGTTATACTCACCCCAAGATCTTTTTCCTTGAGTGAGGTTTGTAGTCTCTGGCCCCCTAGACTGTACTCCGTCTGCGGTCTTCTTTGCCCTTCCCCAATTTTCATGACTTTGCACTTGGTGGGATTGAACACCAGGAGCCAATTGCTGGACCAGGTCTGCAGCCTGTCCAGATTCCTTTGTAGTTCTGCTTGGTCTTCGATCGAATGAATTCTTCTCATCAACTTCACGTCATCTGCAAACAGGAACACTTCGGAGTCTTCCGTCATGTCGTTCACAAATACCAGAAACAGCACTAGTCCTAGGACTGACCCCTGTGGGACCCCGCTGGTCACAGGTGCCCACTCTGACACCTCGCCACGTACAATGACTCGCTGTTGTCTTCCTGACAAGTATTCCCTGATCCATTGTAGTGCCTTCCCTGTTATCCCTGCTTGGTCCTCCAGTTTTTGCACTAATGTCTTGTGTGGAACTGTGTCAAACGCCTTCTTGCAGTCCAAGAAAATGCAATCCACCCACCCCTCTCTCTCTTGTCTTACTGCTGTCACCATGTCATAGAACTCCAGTAGGTTTGTGACACAGGATTTCCCGTCCCTGAAACCATGTTGGCTGCTGTTGATGAGATCATTCCTTTCTAGGTGTTCCACCACTCTTCTCCTGATAATCTTCTCCATGACTTTGCATACTATACATGTCAGTGACACTGGTCTGTAGTTTAGTGCTTCATGTCTGTCTCCTTTTTTAAAGATTGGGACTACATTTGCTGTCTTCCATGCCTCAGGCAATCTCCCTGTTTCGATAGATGTATTGAATATTGTTGTTATGGGTACACATAGCACCTCTGCTCCCTCTCTCAGGACCCATGGAGAGATGTTATCCGGCCCCATTGCCTTTGAGGCATCTAGCTCACTCAGAAGCCTCTTCACTTCTTCCTCGGTTGTGTGTACTGTGTCCAGCACTTGGTGGTGTGCCCCACCTCTCCGTCTTTCTGGAGCCCCTTCTGTCTCCTCTGTGAACACTTTGTTGAGTCCCTCACATACTTCAAGGTCATTTCTTGTTGTCTCTCTTCCTTCCTTCCTTAGCTTGATTACCTGGTTCTTGACTGTTGTTTTCCTCCTGATGTGGCTGTATAACAGCTTCGGGTCAGATTTGGCTTTCGCTGCTATGTGGTTTTCATATTGTCGTTGGGCCTCCCTTCTTATCTGTGCATATTCATTTCTGGCTCTACGACTGCACTCCTTATTCTCCTGGGTCCTTTGCCTTCTATATTTCTTCCATTCCCTAGCACACTTGGTTTTTGCCTCCCTGCACCTTTGGGTAAACCATGGGCTCATCCTGGCTTTTTCATTAATCCTGTTACCCTTAGGTACAAACCTCTCCTCAGCCTCCTTGCACATTGTTGCTACATATGTGTGTGTGTGTGTGTGTGTGTGTGTGTGTGTGTGTGTGTGTGTGTGTGTGTGTGTGTGTGTGTGTGTGCGTGTATGTATCCACCTAATTGTGGTTGCACGGGTCGAGTCATAGCTCCTGGCCCAATGTCTGTGTGAAGTCTCCCAGATTTTTCCACATCTTTTATATTTAAGTATAAAGACTTGAGACACTTTACACTTATAAATATTGTACTTGTTAGTGTATTTGTTGCATCCCTGGCTACAAGAATGCTAGGATATAACTTCAGTTTATTTGTTTTAAAAATTTGAAGGAGCTTGGTGAGGTCATAAAAATGATCTACATGCACTACCTACCTGGAGGGTATTCCGGGGATCAATGCCCCCGCGGCCCGGTCCATGACCAGACCTCCTGGTGGATCAGGGCCTGATCAACGAGGTTGTTGCTGCTGGCCGCACTGTATTAAGAATAAATAGGAAAGTGAATATACGGAAGTGAATGAATGCAAGCTTCATACATCGGTATGATACGCCCAGGAAAACAGGAATCAATAATGAAAATCAGTATAGATTATAAAGCGGGACCAGGAGCTGTGAAGTAATTCCTGGACATACTATGGGTAATTGAATTCACACACAGCGCATATTCACATTGTAGTGAGTGAGCGTCAGTGTGGACCATGAAATCAGCAGATGAATAAGGGCTATCCTAAGTGTTACCCAGACGACCATCAGAAGCGCCAGGGGTCAGAAGACGACTATTCATATTGATATTATCTTAACGGTTGGGAAAACTACCACCTCGTGTGCTCATCTTTATATCATCCCAAGCCAGTGCCACACACACACTCACCCACCACCACCACTACACATTAAGCCAGTGCTACACACACTCACAAACCCACCCCCACCACACATCAAGCCAGATCATACAGAGTGCAACGGACAAGTGTTTTAGTAGCAGCAGCAACACTCACAGCAAGAGGCATTCTTGAGCTTCCCCAGCGCTCGGGCTTAATGCCTAAAGCTGGGGTGTGGCTCCAAAAGGATCCTGTAGTGCTTGCTGCCTTTGCACCTTCTGACATCGTCTGCTGCTATGCAGCTGCCACACCCTTCGAGCCCAGTGTGGGCGGGGTTTGTGGCAGCCCAAGGTGCCTAGTTTCTCCATCTGAGCCCCGTTGGGGCTGGGAATGGGGCTAGGCCTAGGAACAGCTGGTCCCAGAAGATGAGGTGGAAGTATTAACACATAAGCAATACCTTCATTGTGTTGGTATTTTATACCTCCTCCCATGGCAGACATTGGTCTGAGACACTCACTCGACAGGGAGCCAAGGCCGGGCCACCTCTTGGAAAAAGCCTGGGCCGGGCGATTATACCGGCGAATCTGCAGCAGAACATCAAGCCAGTGCCACACTTACTAGTAAAACCACCACCACCGCACATCAAGCCAGTGCCACACACAAACCCACCACCATCACACCTCAAATATTGATCTTTTCTATGAATATATATTTAGGTCAGGAGCACTCATCATGGGAGTGCGTTAACTGGTCACCAGCACTCACCCTGGGAGTGCGTTAACTGGTCAGGAGCACTCGCCCTGGGAGTGTGTTAACTGGTCACCAGCACTCACCCTGGGAGTGCGTTAACTGGTCAGAAGCACTCACCCTGGGAGTGTGTTAACTGGTCAGGAGCACTCACCCTGGGAGTGCGTTAACTGGTCACCAGCACTCACCCTGGGAGTGCATTAACTGGTCACCAGCACTCACCCTGGGAGTGTGTTAACTGGTCAGGAGCACTCACCCTGGGAGTGTGTTAACTGGTCAGGAGCACTCACCCTGGGAGTGCGTTAACTGGTCAGGAGCACTCACCCTGGGAGTGCGTTAACTGGTCAGGAGCACTCACCCTGGGAGTGTGTTAACTGGTCAGGAGCACTCACCCTGGGAGTGCGTTAACTGGTCACCAGCACTCACCCTGGGAGTGCGTTAACTGGTCAGGAGCACTCACCCTGGGAGTGTGTTAACTGGTCAGGAGCACTCACCCTGGGATTGCGTTAACTGGTCACCAGCACTCACCCTGGGAGTGCGTTAACTGGTCACCAGCACTCACCCTGGGAGTGCGTTAACTGGTCAGGAGCACTCACCCTGGGAGTGTGTTAACTGGTCAGGAGCACTCACCCTGGGAGTGTGTTAACTGGTCAGGAGCACTCACCCTGGGAGTGCGTTAACTGGTCACCAGCACTCACCCTGGGAGTGCGTTAACTGGTCACCAGCACTCACCCTGGGAGTGTGTTAACTGGTCACCAGCACTCACCCTGGGAGTGTATTAACTGGTCAGGAGCACTCACCCTGGGAGTGTGTTAACTGGTCAGGAGCACTCACCCTGGGAGTGCGTTAACTGGTCACCAGCACTCACCCTGGGAGTGCGTTAACTGGTCACCAGCACTCACCCTGGGAGTGCGTTAACTGGTCACCAGCACTCATCCTGGGAGTGAACATGCCACCATAAAGACAGTACGATACCACTCATCCTGAAAACGATTTCAAGGGGAAGGGGGATCACCGCTCCCCGGGGCCCGGCCTGAGACCAGGCCTTGTTAACTGGTCAGGGGCTTGATCAAGCAGTTAGGTTTAGGTGCGGGTGAGGGGTAGCAGCGGTGGGGTGCGGCTGCGACTTGGGAGGGTAAGACTGGAAGGCGCTGCTGATGAATTCAGCAGCCCATGATTAATTAGGGCGACTGGGATCACCAGAATGGTCGGCGGCAACTCCTAAATGCTGACTTATTGACTCACTCTTCCACCCTTGTCCCTCAGTCTCTTGTTGAAGGAGGAGGGGCACGAGGAACAGCTGTGGGAACTAGATAGAGGGGAGGGGAGGGACATGAGGAGGAGCTGTGTGATCTGTATGGAGGAGAGGTAGAGACACAGGGAAGATACATGAAGGATGTTTCCGGGGAGGTCAATACCTCCGCGACCCACTGTCGCAGACTAGGTCTTTTAGTGGATCAAGGCCTTATCAACCAGGCTGTTACTGCTGGCCACACGCAGTTCAATGTACGAACCACAGTTCGGCTGGTCAGGCACTTATTTAAAGAATTTGTGAAGTTTTCCCCTGAAGAAAGAAGTTTGTTCGTAATTCTCCATATGCAGTGAGGGAGAGTATACCTGGAGAGGGTTTCAGGGGTCAACGTCCCCGCGGCTCGGTCTGAGACCAGGGTGTGAAAGAGTAGGGAACATTTGACACTCATCGAGTTCTCCCGATTTTTATTGGAGGTATTTTGCACTGTGTGCCATGTCTCTTGTTGTCACGCGGAGTGATTGTGGTGTTCAAGTTTGGAACTAGTCCCTCCAGGATTTTCCAGGTGTAACTTATGATGTACCCCTTTCGCCTACGTTCCAAGGAATACAGTTGAAGAGACTTCAAGAATGCCCTGTAGTTTAGATGTTTCAGTGCCCGTTGGCAACAACGTTGGTCAACTCTGCTTGGTAACAAACTTCATTCTATTAAACCGAGCATAGGTTACTGGCCGTCTTCTTGTCATCAGTGCCATGGTTGGGAGACCACTCTCTCCCGTCTTCGCATTGGCCACACTCGTCTTACTCACGGGTATCTCATGGAGAGGCACCCTGTACCTCTCTGTGAGCAGTTAGACTGCCCTCTCTATCAACGAGCACGCAGAATTTACCTCCAACGCCGTCTTCGTTCTACTACTCTCTCTTTACCTTCCCTTCTTGCTGATGGACCCTCCTTTAATCCTGACTCTCTCATTGACTTCTTGACAACGACTGATTTACTCCACAAACTCTGATGATGATACCTTACGCACTTCCCTCAGCCCTTTCTAGCTCAGTCTCTTGCTGCCCTTTACCCTTCCACTATCCACTGCTCCGCTGTTATCCGTAACCTATTACTCATCCACCTCCCTTTTGCCACCTGATGCCCTCGCTTCCTTCCTGCCCTGCAGCGCTGTATAGCCCTTGTGGCTTAGCGCTTCTTTTTGATTATAATAATAATAATTCAATGTACATGGGTAGTGCCACATATTTTCCAGCTCAATAACTTTGTCTGCCTCGAAGGAAAGTGTTAGTGAACCTCACCTGGAGAGAACAAGTTACTTAAAAAAATCATTGGCTCAGCATCTCTTGTCTTGAAAGTTCTAGTTATCCAGCGTGTCATTTTCCTTGCAGTAGCAATAACAACATTCTTGTTGTTCTTGATTGTGAGATCTTCTGACATTATCACTCCCAAGCATTGCACATGGGACTGTGTGGTCTCTACGGGGAAAAGGGGCACTAGGAGAAGCAGTATTATCTGTAGAGAGGGGAGGGGAGACGGGCAAAATGTAATGGGTAGGGGTGGGTTGAGCTAGAAATAAACAGAGAATAAAATTTATATAAATAAACTAAAGGATATACACTTCTCTGTGAGTGTATACACTTCTTTGTATGTACATTGATGTTTTCCTGGGTATATACCCTGAGATACATACGTCTGTTTTAATATACACTGAGAGATACACAACTTTCTGTGTATATACTGAGTTTCATAAACCTGTGTATAAAGTGAGAGATACACACCTGTATATATGCTGATATACACACCTCTGTATATACTGAGATACCTGTGTATATGCTGAGACACACATCTGTGTATATGCTGAGATACACACCTGTGTATATATCGTGACATGCTCACCTGTGTATATAGAGAAATACACACCTGCGTATATTTGCACATCTTCCTCCAGCCATACCATGTACTGTACTCAGAGGGGCACATGTATATACACTGCGTCTTCTCTGATCCACAAATCCCTGGCTACCTTTCACTGAGTAACAATGAATGACGTACATGAGATCATGGCCCCCGCGGCCCGGTCTCTCACCTGGACCCTCACCAAAACCCTCCCACCCCACACCCCAACACCCCCCCCACCCCACCCCACCCCACCCCACACCCCACACCCCCCGCCTTCCCTGGATGACAGCACTTTTTTTTTACTCTAGACAGGAACAGTTAAGTCTGATTATGCTCTTTACTTTGCATACTTTAAATTCAATGCGGATTAGAATTTCAATATGTGCTTTGTATTTATGTATATATGAATTTATACATGTCATACACGGAATTTTTATGTTTTTTTACACGAACTAGTTGCTAGCAGACTAATTCCTAGCAAATTAGTTGGGAGTGATATGGTAGACGTGTTTTGTTCACTAAACCTGTGTGTGTGTGTGTTGTGTATGTTATATATGTTGTGTGTTTGTGTGTGTTGTATGTGTGTGTGTTGTGTGTGTGTGTGTGTGTGTGTGTGTGTGTTGTGTATGTTATATATGTTGTGTGTTTGTGTGTGTGTGTGTGTGTGTGTGTGTGTTGTGTATGTTATATATGTTGTGTGTGTGTGTGTGTGTGTGTGTGTGTTGTGTGTGTGTGTGTGTGTGTGTTGTGTATGTTATATATGTTGTGTGTGTGTGTGTGTTGTGTATGTTATATATGTTGTGTGTGTGTTGTGTATGTGTGTGTTGTGTATGTGTGTTGTGTATGTGTGTTGTGTATGTGTGTGTTGTGTATGTGTGTTGTGTATGTGTGTTGTGTATGTGTGTGTTGTGTATGTGTGTTGTGTATGTGTGTGTTGTGTATGTGTGTTGTGTATGTGTGTTGTGTATGTGTGTGTTGTGTATGTGTGTTGTGTATGTGTGTTGTGTATGTGTGTGTTGTGTGTGTGTGTGTGTTGTGTATGTTATATATGTTGTGTGTGTGTTGTGTATGTGTGTGTTGTGTGTGTGTGTGTGTGTGTGTGTGTGTGTGTGTGTGTGTGTGTGTGTGTGTGTGTGTGTGTGTGTGTGTGTGTGAGAGAGAGAGAGTGTGTGGTGTGTGTGTGTGTGTGTTTGTGTGTGTGTGTGTGAGAGAGAGAGAGAGAGAGAGAGTGTGTGGTGTGTGTGTGTGTGTGTTGAAATTACTGTTTCCTGGTTACGAGAACATTGAGTGTAAGCGAGTGGAGGTATTTTAGGGTAACTATGTCTGCAGTGTACATTCATAAGTTTACTTTACTCTGTATTTTAGTAATTAAAGTAGTCTTGTGCAGTCGATTTGCCTTAATAAGTAAAGCGTAAGTAACTGGTGCTTTTTTAAATGTAGAAAAAATCATGGCGTTAGTAAGTGTAAAGGGACCGAGACTCTTCAGCATTTTACCTTCACACATACAGAAAATTATCACTAGACCCTAGCTGTTTTCAGTGGGGAGTTTAATAGGTGCAAGTCATTTCCAGACGAGCTTGGCCCATGGCCGGGCTCCGGGAGTAGAATGATTTTCGAAACTCATCAAAGGTTGTTGTGACTACGTTGGTCCACGGGAAAGCGATCACATCAGGACTGGGTTACTGGTAAACTACATATAGGTGATCAGGTAGTGTAAGAGTACATTTGTTCCTCTTGTCCAGCAGCGTCATTCCGTGACAGTTTAAACAAATATTAAAGGTGGTGCAGGGGCGACCACAGTCCTTTTAAGTCAACGTTAATGTTAAGACTGAGAAATACCACGCAGGCGCTAGTCTACCATTGTATTTATCAAGGTGACATTCCAATACTTAGATGTGAATATTTCCTGTTCAGTAGCACCCCAATGGAAATAAGTCACTCTGTCTGACTTTTTTGGGTTACCCCAATTTCTCTACACATATGCTGCCATGTACGATAATTCTATGTAACTGTATTTGTGTATACCTGAATGAACTTACTTACACCCTCCAGGTAGACTCAATGTAGGTAGACCACTCTATCACTACCATCCACCACCCATGCCATCACCCCACCATCACCATCACCCCACCATCACCACAACCCCGCCCTCATCACCACCCCACCCTCTTCACCACCCTGTCCTCATCACCACCTCGCCCCGCCTGTGGTGATGAGGACAGGGCTTTACTCAGACTGAGAGGCCTCAGCAGTTGTGTTGTAGAGGACTATTACTGTCTCAGACCTGCACAACACAATTGTCCTCAAAGGTTTATTAAGTTATACCATGAATTAAGGAAAGATCCTGGACTTCACTTTACGAAACAGACAAAGCAAATGTGATAGTAATTATGGACAGGGTAGATTATACTGGAAAATAACATATTATAAGACAGGGAAACTGACGTCCCCCTTAACTCTTAATGGAACACCTCATAATTCCTTCCCACTGTATACGTATAATATAGAGTAAGGTACATAAGAACATAATACAGGAGCACTGCAGCAGGCCTACTGGCCCATACTAGGCAAGTCCAAGTCTAGCCTAAGCTAGCAGCACACTGCTGATGTATCGAATTATTTACTTAAAATTTTACCCCTTCCCCCTCCACCACACTACCCCACCCCCCACCATCACCCAGCCATCATCACTATCACCTAGCCCTCACCCCCACCGCTACCATCACCCAGCCATCATCCCATTACCTAGCCCTCACCCCTACCGCTACCATCACCCAGCCATCATCCCATTACCTAGCCCTCACCCCTACCGCTACCATCACCCAGCCATCATCCCATTACCTAGCCCTCACCCCCACCTCTACCATCACCCAGCCATCATTCCATTACCTAGCCCTCACCCCCACCTCTGCCATCACCCAGCCATCATCCCATTACCTAGCCCTCACCCCCACCTCTACCATCACCCAGCCATCATTCCATTACCTAGCCCTCACCCCCACCTCTGCCATCACCCAGCCATCATCCCATTACCTAGCCCTCACCCTCACCTCTACCATCACCCAGCCATCATTCCATTACCTAGCCCTCACCCCCACCTCTGCCATCACCCAGCCATCATCCCATTACCTAGCCTTCACCCCCACCGCTACCATCACCCAGCCATCATCCTATCATGTGGGAGTTCGATACGTGGATTAGGGTAGAAATACTCACGTAGGCTGTTAATACTATAATTGCTGTTATGTGGAGGGAGCCCGCAGCCCCTATCTCACTGCTCACACAATACTGCCTAGCCGGCTGGCCAGTACCCCGTAGTGGGTACCTAGTGTCAACTCAGCACAATATGAAAGACCGTGACTCAAGAGACGGTTGATCGTTGAGTCAGACGGTACTGGTAACTGGTTACTACTACTGAGACCCACATGATAATCCCATTACCTAGCCCTCACCCCCACCTCTACCATCACCCAACCATCATCCCATTACCTAGCTCTCACCCCACCGCTACCATCACCCATCCATCATCCCATTACCTAGCCCTCACCCCCACCTCTACCATCACCCAGCCATCATCCCATTACCTAGCCCTCACCCCCACCTCTACCATCACCCAGCCATCATCCCATTACCTAGCCTTCACCCCCACCGCTACCATCACCCAGCCATCATCCCATTACCTAGCCCTCACCCTCACCATCACCTAGCCCTCACCCCCACCGCTACCATCACCCAGCCATCATCCCATTACCTAGCCTTCACCCCCACCGCTACCATCACCCAGCCATCATCCCATTACCTAGCCCTCACCCCCACCTCTACCATCACCCAACCATCATCCCATTACCTAGCTCTCACCCCCACCGCTACCATCACCCAGCCATCATCCCATTATCTAGCCCTCACCCTCACCATCACCTAGCCCTCACCCCCACCTCTACCATCACCCATCCATCATCCCATTACCTAGCCCTCACCCCCACCTCTACCATCACCCAGCCATCATCCCATTACCTAGCCCTCACTCCCACCGCTACCATCACCCAGCCATCATCCCATTACCTAGCCCTCACCCTCACCATCACCTAGCCCTCACCCCCACCGCTACCATCACCCAGCCATCATCCCATTACCTAGCCCTCACTCCCACCGCTACATCACCCAGCCATCATCCCATTACCTAGCCCTCACCCCCACCTCTACCATCACCCAGCCATCATCCCATTACCTAGCCCTCACTCCCACCGCTACCATCACCCAGCCATCATCCCATTACCTAGCCCTCACCCTCACCATCACCTAGCCCTCACCCCCACCGCTACCATCACCCAGCCATCATCCCATTACCTAGCCCTCACTCCCACCGCTACATCACCCAGCCATCATCCTATTACCTAGCCCTCACCCCCACCATCACCTAGCCCTCACCCCCACCATCACCTAGCCCTCACCCCCACCATCACCTAGCCCTCACCCCACCATAACCAAGCCCTCCCCGCTCCCATCAAAAGTGTTGTTGCATAACGACACAAGGCCCATATCATTATTTACCACGGGTTACGAGGGTAGTTAGCGAGGCCAGGCCAACACACACCTTAATACCTCCTCTCACACGGACCACCAGAGCATCGCCATCATAATTGTTGGGGAGGCACGTGTGGGGGTGGTGGGGGAGCTTCCTCCTCTCACCCCCCTGTGCTATCACTTTTATCTACCCCTCCCCCTTTCCACCTCTTCCTCACCTCGTCCTCTTCATTTGCTCCAGCCATCGTTTTCTCCACCGTCTGCACCCCCTCTCCACCACCTCCTCCCTCTCCACTACCTTCTCCATCCTCTCCTGCACCTCCATCACTTCTCCAGCACCCCTGTCCCCCTGCAGCAATCCCGCGCACTTGTCACGAGTCATTGCCTCTACAACAATGGCCTTTATGTTCTCTTCCATAAAGACCCCACATCTCTCAGCTCCACATTTTTCCCACCCCTCTCTCGTCCCCCACCTCCTCCCCCAGTCTTCTCTCTCTCTCTCTCTCTCTCTCTCTCTCTCTCTCTCTCTCTCTCTCTCTCTCTCTCTCTCTCTCCAGACTCGGTTTCATTATAAGACTTGTATAATGTTTCTGGCTGAGTGGGGAGGGGGGCCGTTGGGGAGGGGGATGATACATTAATGCATGATAGACTACGTGTTGCTAGCACCAACAGCCTTATTGATCAGAGCATCATCCAGATCTGATCTGGGATCGTGCTGCCGGGGTCATTACCCCCGGAATTAAAAAAAATAAATAAGAGGTAAGTGGGTAGGTAGATGGAGGTGATATGGGGGTCATAGTGCATGTTGTTGCGAGGGGGGGCTGGAGGGGGCGTTAAGTGGAGTAATGTGAGTAATTTGCTTGAATGATGATGAGATTCACAACATTGTTGATCATTAGATTCACAACATTGTTGATCATTATATTCACAACATTGTTGATCATTAGATTCACAACATTGTTGATCATTATATTCACAACATTGTTGATCATTAGATTCACAACATTGTGCTGATAATTTCCATTCTCAGTCTTCCTCCAGCACTGGAGTCACTTGGTCTTCCTCCAACACTGGAGTCACTTGGTCTTCCTCCAGCACTGGAGTCACTTGGTCTTCCTCCAACACTGGAGTCACTTGGTCTTCCACCAACACTGGAGTAACTTGGTCTTCCTCCAACACTGGAGTCACTTGGTCTTCCTCCAACACTGGAGTCACTTGGTCTTCCTCCAACACTGGAGTCACTTGGTCTTCCTCCAGCACTGGAGTCACTTGGTCTTCCTCCAACACTGGAGTCACTTGGTCTTCCTCCAACACTGGAGTCACTTGGTCTTCCTCCAACACTGGAGTCACTTGGTCTTCCTCCAGCACTGGAGTCACTTGGTCTTCCTCCAACACTGGAGTCACTTGGTCTTCCACCAACACTGGAGTAACTTGGTCTTCCTCCAACACTGGAGTCACTTGGTCTTCCTCCAGCACTGGAGTCACTTGGTCTTCCTCCAACACTGGAGTCACTTGGTCTTCCTCCAGCACTGGAGTCACTTGGTCTTCCTCCAGCACTGGAGTCACTTGGTCTTCCTCCAACACTGGAGTCACTTGGTCTTCCTCCAGCACTGGAGTCACTTGGTCTTCCTCCAGCACTGGAGTCACTTGGTCTTCCTCCAACACTGGAGTCACTTGGTCTTCCTCCAACACTGGAGTCACTTGGTCTTCCACCAACACTGGAGTCACTTGGTCTTCCTCCAACACTGGAGTCACTTGGTCTTCCTCCAACACTGGAGTCACTTGGTCTTCCTCCAACACTGGAGTCACTTGGTCTTCCACCAACACTGGAGTCACTTGGTCTTCCTCCAGCACTGGAGTCACTTGGTCTTCCTCCAACACTGGAGTCACTTGGTCTTCCTCCAACACTGTAGTCACTTGGTCTTCCTCCAACACTGGAGTCACTTGGTCTTCCACCAACACTGGAGTCACTTGGTCTTCCACCAACATTGGAGTCACTTGGTCTTCCTCCAACACTGGAGTCACTTGGTCTTCCTCCAACACTGGAGTCACTTGGTCTTCCTCCAGCACTGGAGTCACTTGGTCTTCCTCCAACACTGGAGTCACTTGGTCTTCCTCCAACACTGGAGTCACTTGGTCTTCCTCCAACACTGGAGTCACTTGGTCTTCCTCCAACACTGGAGTCACTTGGTCTTCCTCCAACACTGGAGTCACTTGGTCTTCCTCCAACACTGGAGTCACTTGGTCTTCCTCCAACACTGGAGTCACTTGGTCTTCCACCAACACTGGAGTCACTTGGTCTTCCTCCAACACTGGAGTCACTTGGTCTTCCTCCAACACTGGAGTCACTTGGTCTTCCTCCAACACTGGAGTCACTTGGTCTTCCTCCAACACTGGAGTCACTTGGTCTTCCTCCAGCACTGGAGTCACTTGGTCTTCCTCCAACACTGGAGTCACTTGGTCTTCCTCCAACACTGGAGTCACTTGGTCTTTCGCCAACACTGGAGTCACTTGGTCTTCCTCCAACACTGGAGTCACTTGGTCTTCCTCCAACACTGGAGTCACTTGGTCTTCCTCCAACACTGGAGTCACTTGGTCTTCCTCCAGCACTGGAGTCACTTGGTCTTCCTCCAACACTGGAGTCACTTGGTCTTCCTCCAACACTGGAGTCACTTGGTCTTCCTCCAGCACTGGAGTAACTTGGTCTTCCTCCAGCACTGGAGTCACTTGGTCTTCCTCCAGCACTGGAGTCACTTGGTCTTCCTCCAACACTGGAGTCACTTGGTCTTCCTCCAACACTGGAGTCACTTGGTCTTCCTCCAACACTGGAGTCACTTGGTCTTCCTCCAACACTGGAGTAATTTGGTCGTCCTCCAGCACTGGAGTCACTTGGTCTTCCTCCAGCACTGGAGTAACTTGGTCTTCCACCAACACTGGAGTAACTTGGTCTTCCTCCAACACTGGAGTCACTTGGTCTTCCTCCAGCACTGGAGTCACTTGGTCTTCCTCCAACACTGGAGTCACTTGGTCTTCCTCCAGCACTGGAGTAACTTGGTCTTCCTCCAACACTGGAGTCACTTGGTCTTCCTCCAACACTGGAGTAACTTGGTCTTCCTCCAGCACTGGAGTAACTTGGTCTTCCTCCAGCACTGGAGTCACTTGGTCTTCCTCCAGCACTGGAGTCTCTTGGTCTTCCTCCAGCACTGGAGTCACTTGGTCTTCCTCCAACACTGGAGTAACTTGGTCTTCCTCCAACACTGGAGTCACTTGGTCTTCCTCCAGCACTGGAGTCACTTGGTCTTCCTCCAACACTGGAGTCACTTGGTCTTCCTCCAGCACTGGAGTAACTTGGTCTTCCTCCAACACTGGAGTCACTTGGTCTTCCTCCAGCACTGGAGTCACTTGGTCTTCCTCCAGCACTGGATTCACTTGGTCTTCCTCCAGCACTGGAGTAACTTGGTCTTCCTCCAGCACTGGATTCACTTGGTCTTCCTCCAGCACTGGATTCACTTGGTCTTCCTCCAGCACTGGAGTAACTTGGTCTTCCTCCAGCACTGGAGTGGCTTACATGTACATTCTTTGGGATTAAGGAGGTATGATGGGAGGATTTATTTAACGTTTTCAGGTACACAGGTACCTATTAGGTAAGTAGGTAGACCCGATACTTGAATACTTGCAGCAGGTACTGGAGTGTCTTACACAGTGTGTAACATTCCAGCTGGTACTGGAGTGTCTTACACAGTGTGTAACATTCCAGCTGGTACTGGAGTGTCTTACACAGTGTGTAACATTCCAGCTGGTACTGTAGTTTTCTAAGTAATTTTCTCGTGGTTGCGACCCACAAGTCTGCTGACACACAAGTACATATTGGTACTGCTGGTGCAGGATGACCGGCCTGGCGGTAGGAACTTGCTAGGAAATCGAACACAAGACCTTGTGATTGTGAGTAGAATCTTCTCAGTGTAAGGGTAGAGGGATGTAGAGAGGGTGAGGGGGGATAAGAGAGATGCAGGTGGGGGTTATGAGGGGAAGAGGGACATAAATGGGGGTTGAGGGGCTAAAAGAAATGCAGGTGGGGTAGTGAGGAGGAGGGGTTAAGAGATGCAGGTGGAGGGTTGTGAAGGGAGGGGCGCAGGTGGGGGTGATTGCCCTTATGGGGGGGCGCGACACTGGACATAAGTCACCCCAACATGGAGAACACGTATGCGCAGTCTTGCTAAAAATCGTCCCTATTCCTAGGCTTAGTAAGGGCGCTTCATAGCTCTTCTAAAGGTCTCCCTGGAGCAGCCCGACTATCACCCTTACCACAAGGCGACGCAAAGGCCAGATTATACCAGAACCTCCCCTTTACTCGCTTTGTATCCAACTCTGGCCCTTACGCCACCGAGATCTGAGGCTCAGAGTCCCGTCCCATTTATTCTAATTAGAGATGAATGAAGTGTTTCCGATTGAGCTTTATTACGGCGCGGCTTAAAGGCGAGAGTCGCTTGCTGGTGCTGGCCGCCACCGGCCCTTCCTACCCACTACGTGAGGATTTTGTGAATAATTCGATCAAATAATGGAATAAAGGATCAGTAAAGAAAATGATCGATAATTTGTGCCGCGTGCAGTGTATGTACTGTGAGGGAGGGAGGGAGGGAAGGAGGGAGAGGAGGATGCATTCTGGAGTGTGGACCAGCAAGGAAGACGTGTGCGGAGGGAGGGAGGAACTGGTGTACAGGGATTAAGGGAATTGTATAGTGAGAGGGAGGGAATTGTGTGGAGGGAGGAATTGTGTAGTGTGAGGGAGGGAATTGTGTGGAGGGAAGAATTGTGTAGTGTGAGGGAGTGAATTGTGTGGAGGGAGGAATTGTGTAGTGTGAGGGAGGGAATTGTGTGGAGGGAGGAATTGTGTAGTGTGAGGGAGTGAATTATGTGGAGGGAGGAATTGTGTAGTGTGAGGGAGTGAATTATGTGGAGGGAGGAATTGTGTAGTGTGAGGGAGTGAATTATGTGGAGGGAGGAATTGTGTAGTGTGAGGGAGTGAATTATGTGGAGGGAGGAATTGTGTAGTGTGAGGGAGTGAATTATGTGGAGGGAGGAATTGTGTAGTG
Source organism: Cherax quadricarinatus (assembly GCF_038502225.1). NCBI lineage: Eukaryota > Metazoa > Arthropoda > Malacostraca > Decapoda > Parastacidae > Cherax > Cherax quadricarinatus. The sequence goes on along the minus strand of NC_091295.1, from coordinate 37,207,061 downwards.
TGAGGGAGTGAATTATGTGGAGGGAGGAATTGTGTAGTGTGAGGGAGTGAATTATGTGGAGGGAGGAATTGTGTAGTGTGAGGGAGTGAATTATGTGGAGGGAGGAATTGTGTAGTGTGAGGGAGTGAATTATGTGGAGGGAGGAATTGTGTAGTGTGAGGGAGTGAATTATGTGGAGGGAGGAATTGTGTAGTGTGAGGGAGTGAATTATGTGGAGGGAGGAATTGTGTAGTGTGAGGGAGTGAATTATGTGGAGGGAGGAATTGTGTAGTGTGAGGGAGTGAATTATGTGGAGGGAGGAATTGTGTAGTGTGAGGGAGTTAATTATGTGGAGGGAGGAATTGTGTAGTGTGAGGGAGTGAATTATGTGGAGGGAGGAATTGTGTAGTGTGAGGGAGTGAATTATGTGGAGGGAGGGAGAAAATTTTGTAGTGGTAGGGAGGTAAGGAGAAAATTGTGTAGTGTTGAGGTAATGGTATGTCATGTAGGGAAGGAGAGAATTGTACATTAGGAGGGAGTTATATGGCAGGGAGGGTAAATAAAAGGCTGTGGAGGGAGGAGGGAAGTCTTAATAAGATGGAAGTAATTATGTAATGGTAGGGAGCGAATGTTGAAATGGGTGATAGGGAGTAATTAGAGGTGCGAGGGAGCGTGCTAGTGGGATGGAGGAGAGGAAGATGGTAGGACGGGGGTAGAGATATAGAGCAAGGTAGACACATATGTACACAGGGGCGAGGAACTATGACTCTACCCCTGCAACCACAGATGAGTACACACACACACACACACACACACACACACACACACACACACACACACACACACACACACACACACACACACACACACACACACACATCAGAGGACAAAACAGCTAGAATAAGTGTAGCTATAAAGAAGAAAGTTGGGTGTAACAGTATAAAGCAATATGGTGGAATGTGGTGCAGGAACACTCGCTGAGTATGACGGAGAAGTGCCTTTGATACACCTTTGTGAGTTCCGCGAGTTTTTCTACTCCCGGAGCCCGGCCATGGTCCAAGCTCCTAAATGAAGAACTTAACACAGGATTATGATTTTAGCATTCTATATGTTAATTATATATACAAAATTAGCACAAGCTTCATGGAGGTGTTGAGAGAAGAACTTGGGGCAGCTACATAGTACCTTACCTTACCTTTGATATGCCTTTGAAGAGTTTCGAGAGTTTTTCTACTCTCTGAACCCGGTCATGGGTCAGGCTCGTCTGGTGCTTGTCTGGTCAACCAGGTTGTTGCTGCTGGAGGCCTGCTGCCCCACATATCCATCACAGCCTGGTTGATCTGGCACCTGGTGAAGATACTTTTTCACTTTCCTCTTGAAGACTTCTACGCTTGTTCCAGAAGGGTTTCTGATATCTTCTGGTAAGATGTTGAATAGTCTGGGACCCCGGATGTTGATACAGTGTTTCCTTATTGTCCCCACCGCACCCCTGCTCCTCACTGGATTTATTTTACACTTCCTCCCATATCTCTCACTCCAGTATGTTGTTATGGCAGTGTGCAGATTTGGAACCAGGCCCTTGAGTACTTTCCAGGTATATATTATCATGTATCTCTCTCTCCTCCTCTCCAATGAGTACATGTTCAAGACTTGAAGACGCTCCCAGTAGTTTAGGTGCTTTACTGGCTCACTGTGAGCCATAAACGATCTCTATTTGTTCCAGCTCTGATATTTCTCCTGCTTTGAACGGTGCCGTCAGCACTGAGCAATATTCTAAATGAGGGAGCACTAGCGATTTCAAGTGTGTCACCATCGGCATTATTTCCCTTGTTTTGAAAGTTCTCAGTACCCACTCCGTCATCCTCCTGGTCAGGAGGATATTGTAACCAGATAACATTTTTCCATGGGTACTGAGAGAATTAAAAAGCACTTTTTTATCCGCATTTTATATCCCTATGGTAAATGTCATATACCAGCCATTTGAGATGGGACAACTGCCGGATAATTGATATTTTCATCTTCTCACTCGTAGACTGTACTGTTTCCAGTCTACCCTCTACTTCCCTGATTTTCATAATCCTGTAAACACTTGTTAGCCTTCTCCTGCAATATACAGGTTTCCCATGTCTAGATTTCTGCCTTCTCCTGCTCTTATTATCAAAAACTTCACATCATATGCAAACAAAGACACACATGATTCGAGCTCCCGTGTCAGATCATTAACTTAAATCAGGAAGAGTGTGGCCTCAGTATTGATCCTTGGGGACCTCATGCTGTCAGTGCCTACCAGCCTGTCACTCTCTGCCTTGTCTTTCGGTTACTTATTGATCCATTAGAAGACTTAGTGGATCAGTATCTGGTAGGAAATAGTGGCAAATACTTTCGTGCAGTCCACCTATCACAGTGTCTCCTACTTTATCTCAGTAACCTGTCATAGAGCACAGGTTCATCAGACAGACTCTCCCATCCGTAAGTCAGTGTTGGTTTTCACTTGATTAAGCTGCTCTTCCGCTCCTGACAATCTTCTCCTTTATTTTGGATAGCGCATGCCATGGATACACAAAAGAATTTAGCATTTCACATAAAATAGTCACTTTATCAATCAGTAAACAACAAATCTATTGTTTTGTTGAATCAAGCCTACAGAGTCGCACACTGGAAATATTTGTGCGCGTATTTTAAAGAAGACCTGCCAGGGAAAACAGTGCAACAAATAAAAGAGGATTTATATATAAGAAACCCATCAAAGATATATATCAAGGGTAAAGGCATCCTTGCACTCACTCCTCTCAAAATAGAGCAAGTAGAGTTTATTTCACGATTTTCAGGCTGGTTGTTGCCAGGCTGTCACAATCACATTAAAATAATGAGACGCTATTACACCAGTTAATCTGCTCTGTTCCCATATATTTTGATATATTCTTAGATATCATTAACATAACTGCGGCTAGCCAGGATTCAATCCTGCGTCACCATGCCCAGCTCTGTTGAGAATTGTTGGTCCAGTGGATATAGTAATGCATACATTGCCCTGTTCTCACAGGGCTGGGCATGGTGACGCAGGATCGAATCCTGGCTAGCCGTAGTTCTGTTTATGATTCGAAATCACTTGTTTCCTGATTTCATTAATTCTTAGATATATAAAGCAATCCAAATTTCTCTCCTCCCCCCCCCTCCGTTTTCCAACTATCTTGGGTTATTTACTCTCTATATGATTATTATTTAGAAGACGGAGGAGAGGTTGTTGAGGTGGTTTAAATATATAAAAAGGATGGAAAAAAAATAAGATGACTAGGAGGGTGTATAAATCTGGAGTGGCATGAAGGAAGGGTAAAGGTCGTCCTAGGAATGGTTGGTGGGAGGGGGTAAAGGTTTTGAGTGCTAAGGGCTTGGACATCTAACGGACTTGTGTGAACGTGTTAGACAGGAGTGGAGGTAAGTGAGTTTTATGAATTGATGTGTTGTTAGAGTATAAACAAGGTAACATTTATGAAGGGATTCAGGGTAAACCGGTTAGAGGTGGGAAGTACAGTGCCTTCCCTCAAGAAGCGATGGGGATAGTACAGTTTCAAGGGTGTCGGCACGCTTCTGGCATGAGTGATTGAATGGATGATGGTTAAAGTGTTTCTTCTTTCTCGGGTCATCTTGCCCTAGTGGGAGACGGCCGATGAGTTAAAAAAAATTCTTGTCTCGTTCTGTGATGATGTAAATACATATCTTCATAAAAATTCCTGTGTATGGAACAAAACCTTTGAATGTGTCGTAGCTGTTAAACCCTTTGATGGGATACTTGACGATATCCTCTGTGATTTACTAAACTTAACCAGCTCAGACTGACACATATCAACATCATGTATAAACCCACCTTCTGTGTGATGGAATATGACAGGGTAACACCTGCTCTTGTGCCAACTATGTAACTATTATATAGAATAGTGTTGCAGCATGTTGTGGTTGTATGCAGTTTTGCTAAAAAAATTACGTCTCTCTCTCTCTCTCTCTCTCTCTCTCTCTCTCTCTCTCTCTCTTCCCTTCCTCCCTCCCTCCCTCCGTCTCTCCCTGCTTCTTCATTTCCGCAACCAACAACTCTGGGTTATCCTCGGCCACTCACCAACTCTACAAACATTGTTCCATTTAGGTGCGTAGCTCATCGGGTGTTTCCCCGTGCACCACTGCCACTCTGAGAGCTGAGTGAGACTTCCTCCAGCAGTGCGTCTTGCACTCTGGCCCCCCACTCTTAGTCAAGTCCAGACTGCGTGAACACCCGGAGAGTTGCCTTTCCCATCGCGAAGGGTTTGCTTGCATACACTCACATAATGAAAGATGATTTTTCCGTTGGCGTTGTCTGTGGAGTGTCTTCTGGGGCAGTGTTTATGAGGTGAACACACTCCGTGAGCTTACACTTTTCGAGCCTGGCCCATGGCCGGGCTCCAGGAGGGGAAAGACTCTCGAAACTCATCATAGGTAAGAACACTATGAGAGAGGAGGTTCAAGGGGGGTTCGGAGTGATGATCATAACATACACAATGCTCAGTGCTTACAGGGGTAGATAGGGACGGAATGTTTAAGATGCGAGGAGAGGGAGCCGGGGCACACTGATGCCAGCCGAAGATGTAATATAAGTCGAAGGGAAGTTAGGCACTGTTTTGATTGTTATTGTCTTAGGTAGGATGCAGTAGACAGAGACGTAGTAGAGGCCAGCACCATACGCTGTGTCAAGTGGAGGCCGGGACCATACCTGGTGTCAAGTGGAGGCCAGGACCATATCTGGTGTCAGGTGGGGTCCAGGACCATACCTGTTGTCAAGTGGGGGCCAGGACCATACCTGATGCCAAGTGGAGGCCAGGACCATACATGGTGTCAAGTGGGGGCCAGGACCATACCTGGTGTCAAGTGGAGGCCAGGGCCATACCTGGTGTCAAGTGGAGGCCAGGACCATACCTGGTGTCAAGTGGAGGCCAGGACCATACCTGGTGTCAAGTGGAGGCCAGGACCATACCTGGTGTCAGAAGAAGGCCAGCACCATATCTGGTGTCAAGTGACGGCACGACCGGGCCCTGGAGGCCAACAATCAGCTTTATGGTATCGCGCGCGCGCGCGCGCGTGTGTGTGTGTGTGTGTGTGTGTGTGTGTGTGTGTGTGTGTGTGTGTGTGTGTGTGTGTGCAGCTAAGGTATTTGTATGTAATAGGAGGAGTGGCGCCAGAGACCTCCCCATCTCTCACTCTTGTTGAGCTGACTTACATTCTCTTGTTATTGGATTTGAGTGGAAATAAACATCAGTGCACATTCCTCATTGATCAGGGTTGTGGGAGGGAGGTTAGGTGGGGGCTTGAACTGTATCAGTCCTTATTCTCACTCTTCTGGTTGGTAGGACTGGGTAGATGGGACACTGGGTGGATGGGACATAGCAACCATTCAGGGAGGTACTACCTGGGTCTGAAATGGAAGCCTCTTAACTGTTTCTAGTACTCTGGCAGCGTTGCTCTTTTTTTATTTTGTCTCGTGAGCATGTAAGGTGACACATATTATAATATGAACATGTAAGATGACAATATAAGGTGACATGTTACAGTGTGAACATGTAATATGACAGAGATGTTACACACTTCTATTCACTATACACCTATCTTTACTTTCGCTCCTTACAGTGTATTTACCGAGTTGTTTGTGTTTTCGGGGCGGGGGGTTGAGACTCATCTCCTGGCCCCTGCCTCTTAATCTCCATATTTACTTACTCTTGAAACTACGGACTTTGTGATTGTATAACCGAGGCGGGAATGTGTGTATATGAGGTGAGAATGGATGTACCTGGGTCGGGAATGTGTGTATATGAGGTGGGAATGGATGTACCTGGGGCGGGAATGTGTGTATATGAGGTGAGAATGGCTGTACCTGGGGCGGGAATGTGTGTATATGAGGTGGGAATGGCTGTACCTGGGGCGGGAATGTGTGTATATGAGGTGGGAATGGATGTACCTGGGGCTGGAATGTGTGTATATGAGGTGGGAATGGATGTACCTGGGTCGGGAATGTGTGTATATGAGGTGGGAATGGATGTACCTGGGGCTGGAATGTGTGTATATGAGGTGGGAATGGATGTACCTGGGTCGGGAATGTGTGTATATGAGGTGGGAATGGATGTACCTGGGTCGGGAATGTGTGTATATGAGGTGGGAATGGATGTACCTGGGTCGGGAATGTGTGTATATGAGGTGGGAATGGATGTACCTGGGGCTGGAATGTGTGTATATGAGGTGGGAATGGATGTACCTGGGTCGGGAATGTGTGTATATGAGGTGGGAATGGATGTACCTGGGTCGGGAATGTGTGTATCTGAGGTGGGAATGGATGTACCTGGGGCTGGAATGTGTGTATATGAGGTGGGAATGGATGTACCTGGGTCGGGAATGTGTGTATATGAGGTGGGAATGGATGTACCTGGGGCTGGAATGTGTGTATATGAGGTGGGAATGGATGTACCTGGGGCTGGAATGTGTGTATATGAGGTGGGAATGGATGTACCTGGGGCTGGAATGTGTGTATATGAGGTGGGAATGGATGTACCTGGGTCGGGAATGTGTGTATATGAGGTGGGAATGGATGTACCTGGGGCTGGAATGTGTGTATATGAGGTGGGAATGGATGTACCTGGGTCGGGAATGTGTGTATATGAGGTGGGAATGGATGTACCTGGGGCTGGAATGTGTGTATATGAGGTGGGAATGGATGTACCTGGGGCGGGAATGTGTGTATATGAGGTGGGAATGGATGTACCTGGGGCTGGAATGTGTGTATATGAGGTGGGAATGGATGTACCTGGGGCGGGAATGTGTGTATATGAGGTGAGAATGGATGTACCTGGGCCGGGAATGTGTGTATAGGAGGTGGGAATGGATGTACCTGGGGCTGGAATGTGTGTATATGAGGTGAGAATGGATGTACCTGGGGCGGGAATGTGTGTATATGAGGTGGGAATGGATGTACCTGGGGCGGGAATGTGTGTATATGAGGTGAGAATGGATGTACCTGGGGCGGGAATGTGTGTATAGGAGGTGGGAATGGATGTACCTGGGGCGGGAATGTGTGTATCTGAGGTGGGAATGGATGTACCTGGGGCTGGAATGTGTGTATCTGAGGTGGGAATGGATGTACCTGGGGCTGGAATGTGTGTATATGAGGTGGGAATGGATGTACCTGGGGCTGGAATGTGTGTATATGAGGTGAGAATGGCTGTACCTGGGGCTGGGGCTGGAATGTGTGTATATGAGGTGGGAATGGATGTACCTGGGGCTGGAATGTGTGTATATGAGGTGGAATGGATGTACCTGGGGCTGGATGTACCTGGGTCGGGAATGTGTGTATATGAGGTGAGAATGGCTGTACCTGGGGCGGGAATGTGTGTATATGAGGTGGGAATGGATGTACCTGGGGCGGGAATGTGTGTATATGAGGTGGGAATGGATGTACCTGGGGCTGGAATGTGTGTATCTGAGGTGGGAATGGATGTACCTGGGGCTGGAATGTGTGTATATGAGGTGGGAATGGATGTACCTGGGGCGGGAATGTGTGTATCTGAGGTGGGAATGGATGTACCTGGGGCTGGAATGTGTGTATATGAGGTGAGAATGGATGTACCTGGGGCTGGAATGTGTGTATCTGAGGTGGGAATGGATGTACCTGGGGCTGGAATGTGTGTATATGAGGTGGGAATGGATGTACCTGGGGCTGGAATGTGTGTATATGAGGTGGGAATGGATGTACCTGGGTCGGGAATGTGTGTATCTGAGGTGGGAATGGATGTACCTGGGGCTGGAATGTGTGTATATGAGGTGGGAATGGATGTACCTGGGCCGGGAATGTGTGTATCTGAGGTGGGAATGGATGTACCTGGGCCGGGAATGTGTGTATATGAGGTGAGAATGGATGTACCTGGGGCGGGAATGTGTGTATATGAGGTGGGAATGGATGTACCTGGGGCGGGAATGTGTGTATATGAGGTGAGAATGGCTGTACCTGGGGCGGGAATGTGTGTATATGAGGTGGGAATGGATGTACCTGGGTCGGGAATGTGTGTATATGAGGTGGGAATGGATGTACCTGGGGCGGGAATGTGTGTATCTGAGGTGAGAATGGATGTACCTGGGGCTGGAATGTGTGTATATGAGGTGGGAATGGCTGTACCTGGGGCTGGAATGTGTGTATATGAGGTGGGAATGGATGTACCTGGGGCGGGCATGTGTAAGGTGTGTGTATATGAGGTGGGAATGGATGTACCTGGGGCTGGAATGTGTGTATATGAGGTGGGAATGGCTGTACCTGGGGCGGGAATGTGTGTATATGAGGTGAGAATGGCTGTACCTGGGGCTGGAATGTGTGTATATGAGGTGGGAATGGATGTACCTGGGGCTGGAATGTGTGTATATGAGGTGGGAATGGATGTACCTGGGGCTGGGTGTGTAATGTGTGTATCTGAGGTGAGAATGGATGTACCTGGGGCCGGGAATGTGTGTATATGAGGTGGGAATGGATGTACCTGGGGCTGGAATGTGTGTATATGAGGTGATGTACCTGGGGCTGGAATGTGTGTATCTGAGGTACCTGGGGCTGGGTAATGTGTGTATATGAGGTGAGAACCTGGGGCTGGATGTACCTGGGGCTGGAATGTGTGTATATGAGGATGTACCTGAGAATGGATGTACCTGGGGCGGGAATGTGTGTATATGAGGTGAGAATGGCTGTACCTGGGAATGTGTGTATAATGTGAGAGTGAGAATGGATGTACCTGGGGCTGGAATGTGTGTATCTGAGGTGGGAATGGATGTACCTGGGGCTGGAATGTGTGTATATGAGGTGAGAATGGATGTACCTGGGTCGGGAATGTGTGTATATGAGGTGAGAATGGATGTACCTGGGGCTGGAATGTGTGTATATGAGGTGAGAATGGATGTACCTGGGTCGGGAATGTGTGTATATGAGGTGAGAATGGATGTACCTGGGGCGGGAATGTGTGTATATGAGGTGAGAATGGCTGTACCTGGGGCGGGAATGTGTATATATGAGGTGAGAATGGATGTACCTGGGTCGGGAATGTGTGTATCTGAGGTGGGAATGGATGTACCTGGGGCTGGAATGTGTGTATCTGAGGTGGGAATGGATGTACCTGGGGCTGGAATGTGTGTATATGAGGTGGGAATGGATGTACCTGGGTCGGGAATGTGTGTATCTGAGGTGGGAATGGATGTACCTGGGGCTGGAATGTGTGTATATGAGGTGGGAATGGATGTACCTGGGGCAGGAATGTGTGTATATGAGGTGGGAATGGATGTACCTGGGGCTGGAATGTGTGTATATGAGGTGGGAATGGATGTACCTGGGTCGGGAATGTGTGTATCTGAGGTGGGAATGGATGTACCTGGGTCGGGAATGTGTGTATATGAGGTGGGAATGGATGTACCTGGGGCTGGAATGTGTGTATATGAGGTGGGAATGGATGTACCTGGGGCGGGAATGTGTGTATCTGAGGTGGGAATGGATGTACCTGGGGCTGGAATGTGTGTATATGAGGTGGGAATGGATGTACCTGGGGCTGGGATGTGTGTATATGAGGTGGGAATGGATGTACCTGGGGCGGGAATGTGTGTATATGAGGTGGGAATGGATGTACCTGGGGCTGGAATGTGTGTATATGAGGTGAGAATGGATGTACCTGGGGCTGGAATGTGTGTATATGAGGTGGGAATGGATGTACCTGGGGCGGGAATGTGTGAGGGGCTACCTCTCACCCACAACTTTATAGCTTTTGCATTAAATAATGTAAGTCTACATTTCAACATTCGTCATTCCCAACAAACATAACACAAGCGATTTTAACAGACAACCTTTCAAACGTCCTGACATGTAACTCATTAAATTACCTTACATACACAGGTATAAAATACATAGCTTCATAAATATCAAGAAATTTAAATAATTCATAGAAGATATTGGGTATTTGTGTGTGTGTGCTTTATACCTCTTGTATTGACCAGTTTGGCTCTATTTGGCAGTTTATTTACTAGGGCAGCAACACAGGTGAGTCAGACAAGACAGGTAGCGTGTGCTCTGGGACAAGTTTTTCTAGAGTTTCTTTACTACACTAGCATATTTACTCTCATGTTTACTTCATGTGCTTTTTCTCTCTCTGGCCGCAGGTGAGTGTGGGGTGCCTACACTAGACACACAGCAGGTGAATACCAGGTCTAGGTGGCTCTACGGGAGACCTGGCGGTACGGTGACCAGGTGAGGTGGTTGTATGAACAACAAGTGAGGTGTCTGCATGAACAACAGGTGAGGTGTCTGCATGAACAACAGGTGAGGTGGTTGCACCTTTATTTGTGTTGTGGTGTAACCTTAGTGTTGAGTGGAGCAACGTCAATGCAGGACTGGCGGCAGTATCCTCAGGTACTGCTAATGCAGTAATGATTTTCAACATGCGATCACATCCCTAGTCTCGAATTATTCCCCGATAAGGTCATCATAAACTACCCGAAAGTTACTTGATGAATTAATTGCTTTCATTTAGTAATCAATCACCTTGAAAAAATCATTATTCAATGCAAAATTGACTTGAGGAAGCTTGTTTAGAAGTGGAACTTGTGAGTCTGACACGCGTGCACAGAACCCGACTTCCACAACAACTAGCGCTATATAGCACAACCCAGTTTACTGCTTTATAGAAATATAATAATGCTGATAATAATAATAATCATAAAGGTATTGCCACTACTACTATTATTTTTACTACTACTACTATTACTAATAATAACAATAATATATTATTGTTATTGTCATTATTTAATATAAGATTGATGCTTTACGAGAGAGAGAAATCGTATGTTAAAAGTTTGCTTTCATTTTGTGTTACTATGATACATTGAAATGTATGTGACGTAGTGAATACCGGTAAATATTATAATACTGTTTATTTTGAACCAGTGTTAAGACACCTCCAGGCTGCAGAGTAAGCTTCACTGTACGAGAGTATGTGGTGTGGTAGGTCTGTCATGCTTCACCACTACCCTCAACTTACCCTTTGGACTCACTAGTGAGAATTTAAAATCTGGATGTTACCAGCGCAATTAACATTAGGTAACGTGACACGCGTAAATGATAGTAGTGTTTTTTTTTTTTTTTGCTGGTAATAATGCTGCACGAACAAGATGAGCAAAGGTTGATTCTCGCAGTGCAGAAACACGCTGAGATCGATACTTCTATACTTGAGTATAGTATCAAAACTCTTCGGGAAGAAACTTGCGTCACAGTGGAGGAATTACCAACAAACCTCTGGTTGTCTTCAGGAGGAAACTCGACATATTCCTCAGATCAGCTCTTGGTCGGCCGGGCTATGGCTGCATAGTTTGGACTGCGGGCGGCGGGCACCAAAAGCCTGATTTGGGAGGCCTAGTTTAGGTCCGGACTCTTGGAACGGTGACTTCCAGAAGCGGCTACAGGTAACCTACCTCAGCAAAGTGCCACATCAACCAGGCTGTGATGGTTATATGAACCAGCGGTTCGCATAACCATCACAGGTATATTACAGGTATAACACAGGTATAACACAGGTATATCACAGGTATAACAGGTATAACACAGGTATATCACAGGTATAACACAGGTATAACACAGGTATATGACAGGTATATCACAGGTATATCACAGGTATAACAGATATATCACAGGTATATCAGATATATCACAGGTATAACACAGGTATATCACAGTTATATAACAAGTAATGTTATAAGCCATGAGGACACGTTTAAATAAAACCTTCATCAACATTGATTTTGTGATACCAAGAAAAAGGCTGGATCAACATTACGATAATCACTAGAAAAAGAATAACAGTAACTATGATAAAGAGAAGGATGATGGTGGTGATCATAATAACCAGGTGAAGAGGTATGATGAGAATGTCGATGATGATGATGATAGGGGTATAATCGAAAAGAAATAAGTCGGAAGTAGAAGGTGGACTCTGGGATGAGCAGTGATATATGAGGTACCAGAGAGGCGACAGTGTGCAGTGTTGTGTCGCCGCAAAGCAATGCTTACACACTTGCACATGTACATTTGTACGCACGTTCACATAGCGTGTACACGCTCACACGCATCACAAGCTTGTGCACGCTAGCACGCATACATCATTCTGATCATGTACGTTAGTTGTTTACGTCAAACGTGCACTTGTTTTCGACACAGTCTTGTTTGACGAAATATTATTTTTTCGTAAATAAGAAAGTTGTGTGTTTTCGGGGTTCAGGTCTCAGCTCCTGGTTCTCACCTCGGAACATTCGCTTGACTACCTATCTGGAGGATTTTCCGGGGGGCAACGCCCCCGCGGTTCAGTCCTTGACTAGGCCTCCCGGTGGATCAGGGCCTGATCAACCAGGCTGTTGCTGCTGGCCGCACGTAGTCCAATGTACGAACCACAGCCTAGCTGATCAGGTACTGACTTTAGGTATCTGTCCAGCTCCCTCTTGAAGACTGGCGAAGTTGGGCAAATATTTTTTTATTGGCTTCGGGAAGAACATGCCTAGTATGAGCCAGTAGGTCTGCTGCAGTGTTCCTCCTTTCTTATATTTACCATATTAGGCTTAATTCTCCTAGTAAGTCTTATATCCGTGGAAGACGTCTGTACGTTGTCTCGGGAGTGGGCAAGTCTGCCGACACAGGTCACAGGTAAACACAGGTAGGTGCGAAAACCTTGCTTTGCTGGGGATGTTGTCGACTTCAATAACATGTTGGCGAGTTTCCTTCATTCTGCAGGGGATTTGTTAGCGGAGTTTTACATGGTGTGGGTGGGATAACAGGGATTATCGCGGATTTGCAGTGTTTTCTGGGATTTGTTGAGGCGGCCTGGGAGGAGTGGAGGCAGGCGTAGAGGGAGGGAGCTAGGAATGAAAGGAGGGACAGAGGGTGACGTTGTCTTATTCGGCAACGCTCTTCTTGCCGAATAAGGTACGCTAAAATTTGTACATGCAATAATTTCGCAAAAATCATTCTGAACATAACGAAAAAAATATATTTCATTGTGTTTGTTAATTATTAAATTATTGTAAACTTCTCTAAAATATATTTAGTTGGATTAGGCTAAATTAAATTGAGCTTGTTATAATAAGGTTAGGTAAGTTTTCTAAGGTTCTTTTGGTACAAAATTATTAATTTTTACATTAACATAAATGAAAAATATATATCTTTATTTTTTTTAGTTTTCAATGAATTCTTGCTAATTAACCAATTTTACCTATTCGGCACGACACACACACACACACACACACACACACACACACACACACACACACATATGAGAGAGAGAGAGGAGACTGATGAAGAGTCTTAGTGAAGTATGAAGTTGTGTATAAAAAGAGAAGAAAAGAGTTAGAGAGAGAGTGAAGAACACGGACTTGCCTTAACTAGCAGGAAAGTGAAGAGGAGTGTTCCTCCATCTTGGTGTGTCAGTGTAGCCAGCCCTCTTGCCCAATAAATGTTTAAACAGTTATTATTATTATTATTATTATTATTATTATTATTATTAGTAGTAGTAGTAGTAGTAGTATTAGTAGTATATTTATGGGAAGCTATAAACTTCTAGAGCAGAGCTAATACAGTGTCTAAGAAATGGGAGGAAATCAGGTTTGATGTGAGGCAAAGGAGAGATATTCAAATCCTTTGGATCAAGAGCTTTTCACCAGCTTGAAGGCACCACCGTAAAGGGGCTAATGCAACAATGAAGACAAACATACCCTGCAGTTTGACAGTGTGTGATGCAAGCACGACTGTTGGATGGCCTAGTAAATACTCTTGTTTGGTTAACAACATTACTTGATCATACAGTGTTGCTCTCTCAGTGGCAACTGAGAAACTCACCAGTAAACAAAATGATACTACAAACGAAGGGAGAGACTGTATATTTCTACAGTCTGGGACCGGTGATCGGGGGCATTGACCCCCGGAAACATTCTCCAGGTGTCCTTCAGGTTTGTGCTTAGAGTGAACTTCTCATTGTGCCGTGCCCTTACGGAGGTACTTTTGAGAAGTATGTTCGTGACTGACCTGAAGTTCTGTGTATCGTACATGGTAGAAGAATACCACGAGTATCCTCATTGGCTGGGTATACCTTGTTCTGAAGAATCTGATTCCCAGTGATTCCTAGTGTATCTCCTTCTCTATTACAGGTGTGTGTGTGTGTGTGTGTGTGTGTGTGTGTGTGTGTGTGTGTGTGTGTGTGTGTGTGTGTGTGTGTGTGTGTGTGTGTTCGTGAGCGCGCATGTTTGTATCCAAGCTCTCGTTTGTTTGCATGTGGGAGCGCCTGTGTGTCTTCACGCGCGCACTCGTGTGTTTGTGTGTATTTGTACTAACTCACCTATATGTGGTTGCAGGGGTTGAGTCACATCTTTTCCGCCTCTTCGCTGGTCGCTCCTAGGTCCACTCTCTCCCTGCTCCAAGAGTTTTATCGAACCTCTTCTTAAAGCTATGTATGGATCCCGTGTGTGTGTGTGTGTGTGTGTGTGTGTGTGTGTGTGTGTGTGTGTGTGTGTGTCCGTGCGTGCGTGCGTGCGTGCGTGCGTGCGTGCGTGCGTGCGTACATGTGTGCGTGTTCAACTTTGCGATGGGAAAAGTAAACTTGGCGTTAAGTTCGAATTTGAGCCATGGGTGACACGTGACACCGTGGATGTCTATAAGGTCGAGGAGCGCCAAGGTGACCCTCTAGAGCGACGACCTTAGTGCCCTGACTCACTCTTCCTGCATATCGAATGGCAGATCAATAGAGCTTTGTTTGGACGGCAGCGATGCTTCCATGTTGGCGTTTTCCAGTCCTTCTTCCTCGTGTGTGTGTGTGTGTGTGTGTGTGTGTGTGTGTGTGTGTGTGTGTGTGTGTGTGTGTGTGTGTGTGTGTGTGTGTGTGTGTGTGTGTTTGCAATATCGCGTTAAGCGCTGAAAACACCTGGTCGTCTCCAGAAGGAAATTTGATAAGCTCCTCAGGTTAGTTCTTGATCAGCCAGGCTGTGGTGCTTACGCTTGCTGCTAGCACCCACAGCTTTACTGATTAGGTCATCAACGAGGAGCCTGGTCTAGAACCAGTCCACGGGGACTAAGACCTCTTGAATTTGCTTCAGGTAGACTACCTGGGGAGTGTTGCGAGGGTGAAGGCTCCCTGGTCCTGGTCTCACACCAGGCATCCGGTACCTTCTTCTCCATGTTTAAAAAGCACCAAGAAGTGGAAAATTTTCTACTGGAATATAAAATGAAATGACGATGACAAATAAATCGTTATTATTGATTTGGATGTTGATAATTTCAGAATAAGGTGAAGATGAGCACAATTAACAAATATTTGACCACAGTTATTATAAACATTTCATCATCTACTGAAGAAGACCTCAGTTAAGTGAGTTAGTTCACTTGTAGTAACTGACAGAACTACTTCTAAATAATACCAACTTATTATGTTCTTGAGTAGCATAAAACACTGTATGATGTATTGGCTTAAGGTAAACACCACGAGCATCCTCACTGGCTTGGTGTTACTGTGGATGTGTGTGTCAGCGGACCCCCAGCAGCAACAGCCTTGTTGACCAAGCAAGCACCGGACGAGCCTGCCGCATGGTCGGGCTCCGGGAGTAGAAAAACTCTCAGAACTCATCAAAGGTATATCAAAGTTGTAAAGGTATAATTACTGTATACCCTTCTATGTTACTCCACTGTATGTGTGTGTGTGTGTGTGTGTGTGTGTGTGTGTGTGTGTGTGTGTGTGTGTGTGTGTCTGTGTTTGGATGTGTGTGTGTGTGTGTGTGTGTGTGTGTGTGTGTGTGTACTCACCTATTTGTACTCACCTATTTGTGGTTGCAGGGGTCGAGTCCTAGCTCCTGGCCCCGCCTCTTCACCGGTTGCTACTAGGCCCTCTCTCTCCCCGCTCCATGAGCTTTATCAAACCTCGTCTTAAAACTGTGTATGGTTCCTGCCTCCACTGTGTGTGTGTGTGTGTGTCTGTGTGTGTGTGTGTGTCTGTGTGTGTGTGTGTGTGTCTGTGTTTGGATGTGTGTGTGTGTGTGTGTGTGTGTGTGTCTGTGTGTGTGTGTGTGTGTCTGTGTGTGTGTGTGTGTGTCTGTGTGTGTCTGTGTCTGTGTTTGGATGTGTGTGTGTGTGTGTGTGTGTGTGTGTGTGTGTCTGTGTGTGTGTCTGTGTGTGTGTCTGTGTGTGTGTGTGTGTGTGTGTGTGTGTGTGTGTGTGTGTCTGTGTGTGTGTCTGTGTGTGTGTCTGTGTGTCTGTGTGTCTGTGTGTGTGTGTGTGTGTGTCTGTTTGGATGTGTGTGTGTCTGTGTTTGGATGTGTGTGTGTCTGTGTTTGGATGTGTGTGTGTGTGTGTGTGTGTGTGTGTGTGTGTGTGTGTGTGTGTGTGTGTGTGTGTGTGTGTGTGTGTGTGTGTGTGTGGTGTTAACTAACATCCCTGTAACTCGTCTGTGTTTTTAACTTACGTTTGTACCTGCCGTTGTATTATAAAATTCTCTTTATCAACCTTATCAATTATCTTAATATTTTATGAGTCATGATTACCTTCCGTCGTGTCCCCCTGTCTTCCAAGGTCGTTTACGTTTAAGTTTAGTCTCCCTTCATACTGTACCTCTCTTAGCTCTAGGATTAATCTGGTTACAAACGTGTACACGAGCCTGGCCTATGGCTGGGCTCCGGTAGTAGAAAGACTCTGGAAACTCATCAAAGGTAAGGAGGTAGACCTTTTAAACTTGGGTGGTGTACATTCTAAGATAGAATGAGACACTTGTGCAGCATTTAGGAATCTTTAGTGAGGAAACGTTTCGCCAGCCAGTGAGTCCTTCAGTCCCATGCAGAGAAAGTCAGTGGAAGATGAGGAAGAGTTTAAGGTAATCAGTCCCTCAATAAAGATTCCCGAATGTTGCACAAGTCTCTCATTCTTCAACTTGTCGGTTTTCTAATCCATTTACATCACATTGTAAGATAGGCCTGAAGTACCTGAAGGATACCTGAAGGATGTTTCCAATGGTCAGCGCTCCTGCGGCCCGGTCCCAGACCAGGCCTCCTGAAAAAAAAAAAACGTCATTTTGAGATTTGCTATCCTCTCACGGTCTGCCGAAGTCATACGGTGTATGTGCTCTTCTGGTGATATGTTCGGTGTGATGTTGACCCCGGATAGTTTAATTACTTCGAAACGTGTAGCTTCTTACCTTGCAGTGTGTATTCTTGTTTCGGTTTGTCCTTGTATAAAAACTGTCGTGGCTATCAAGGTGGTTACAGGTGTGGTGGTGATCAAGGTGGTTACAGGTGTGATCAAAGTGGTTACAGGTGTGATAATCAGAGTGGTTACAGGTGTGGTGGTAGTTATGGTGGGACTAGTGGTAACGGTATTGGTGGGGGTAGTAACAGGTGTTGGTCGGTAGTGATGATTATAGTTACAGGTGTTTAGTGTTGACAGTGTGGTGATGGGTGTAGTGGTGAGGTTGACAGTGTGGTGATGGGTGTAGTGGTGAGGTTGACAGTGTGACAGTGTGGTGATGGGTGTAGTGGTGAGGTTGACAGTGGTGATGGGTGTAGTGGTGAGGTTGACAGTGTGGTGATGGGTGTAGTGGTGAGGTTGACAGTGGTGATGGGTGTAGTGGTGAGGTTGACAGTGTGGTGATGGGTGTAGTGGTGAGGTTGACAGTGTGGTGATGGGTGTAGTGGTGAGGTTGACAGTGGTGATGTGTAGTGGTGAGGTTGACAGTGTGGTGATGGGTGTAGTAGTGAGGTTGACAGTGGTGATGGGTGTAGTGGTGAGGTTGACAGTGTGGTGATGGGTGTAGTAGTGAGGTTGACAGTGGTGATGGGTGTAGTGGTGAGGTTGACAGTGTGGTGATGGGTGTAGTAGTGAGGTTGACAGTGGTGATGGGTGTAGTGGTGAGGTTGACAGTGTGGTGATGGGCGTAGTGGTGAGGTTGACAGTGTGGTGATGGGTGTAGTGGTGAGGTTGACAGTGTGGTGATGGATGTAGTGGTGAGGCTGACAGTGTGGTGATGGATGTAGTGGTGAGGCTGACAGTGTGGTGGTGGGTGTAGTGGTGAGGCTGACAGTGTGGTGGTGGGTGTAGTGGTGAGGCTGACAGTGTGGTGGTGGATGTAGTGGTGAGGGTGACTGTGTGGTGATGGATGTAGTGGTGAGGTTGACAGTGTGGTGATGGATGTAGTGGTGAGGCTGACAGTGCGGTGATGGATGTAGTGGTGAGGCTGACAGTGTGGTGGTGGGTGTAGTGGTGAGGCTGACAGTGCGGTGATGGATGTAGTGGTGAGGCTGACAGTGTGGTGGTGGGTGTAGAGGTGAGGCTGACAGTGTGGTGATGGGTGTAGTGGTGAGGCTGACAGTGTGGTGATGGGTGTAGTGGTGGGCGTGGTAGTCGGTGTGTTGGTGGGCGTGGTATTGGGTGGTGGCCATTGTAGTGGGTGGGGTGGTGGGCGTTGTTGTGGTGGTGGGCGTGGTAGTGGTGGTGGCCGTGGTAGTGGTAGTGATGGGTGTGATGGCGGTAGTGGACGTGGTGGTGGTGGGCGTGGTAATAGTGGTGGTAGTGGTAATGTTGGTGGTGGGCGTGGTAGAGGCCTCCTTGCTGGCTTGCTGGAGATGAATGAGAGGGCGGCAGGCAGGTGTGGGCGGCGGAAGTAGGGTGGGCGGGGCAGCAGCAGCAGGTGTCTGGAAGCGGAAGAGGGAGGTTAGGAAGGTGAGGGTGGGGAGAGGGGGTAAGTAGGGGGCCACCATTGTGAGGGCAGGGGGTGAGTAAAGTAGGGGGTGGGGTAGGTTATGATGGAGGTGTGGGAATAGGGGTGCGAGGTGATGTCAGGTGGGGAGGGGATGGGTTGTGGAGGGACGGACAGCTGATCAGCTGAGGGAGCAGGTGTCTTGAACCTTTGTCTAATCGCTGATGACTGGAGGGAAAGGGAGGGGGTGCCAGGGAGGGGGGTGAGAAAGGGGGTGCCCCCATCAGAATAGGGAAGGGAGGAGAAGCCCCATGAGAGTGAAGGAAGAGTGCTGGAGGTGCCCCAGTCAGTGATGGGATGATTTTGGAGATGTCCTATAGAATTATGGGAGGATGGAAGTGGTGCCTGGGAGGGTGGAGAGGATGGAAGGGGTGCTGGGAAGGTGGGGAGGATGGAAGGGGTGCTGGGAGGGTGGAGAGGATGGAAGGGGTGCTGGGCGGGTGGGGAGGAGGGAAGGGGGGCGGGGAGGGTGGAGAGGATGGAAGGGGTGCTGGGAGGGTGGAGAGGATGGAAGGGGTGCCTAGGAGGAAAGTTGTTGCGGATTCTGAAGTGTTTGAAGTGGGGGAGGAGTTGTGGGGGAGGCGGTGGAGAGCACTGTGGGGGAGGTGGTGGAGAGCACTGTGGGGGAGGTGGTGGAGAGCACTGTGGGGGAGGTGGTGGAGAGCACTGTGGGGGAGGTGGTGGAGAGAGCACTGTGGGGGAGGTGCTTTATTTACCAAAAGTGGATACATCAGTAATGTGCTGCCACACTATTCTATTGTGGCAACAAAAGCCAGCAGTGTTTTCCTCTCGTATTCCATCACCCAGGATGAATTTCATATGGTGTTGAAATTTTTCAGCCTGAGCTGGGAGGCTTCAGTAGAGTCAGCCGCCTGAGCTGGGAGGCTTCAGTAGAGTCAGCCGCCTGAACTGGGAGGCTTCAGTAGAGTCAGCCGCCTGAGCTGGGAGGCTTCAGTAGGGCAAGGAGTACTTCAACAAGAGTTCAGGAGCCACGGCAGTTTTGTAAGGTTTGGTTCTAGCAGAACTGAAGGTACTGTTACTTAGGGATTATATACAGTGTCTCTGTATGACAGTCCCACACACAGCAGCAAGTTTATGAACGTATTTTCGTCACGGAGCAGGAGACAACAGGAAGGTGATGGAAAGGACACTGTGAGGAAGGTGATGAAGAGGACACTGTGAGGAAGGTGATGGAGAGGACACTGTGGGGAAGGTGATGGAGAGGACACTGTGGGGAAGGTGATGGAGAGGACACTGTGAGGAAGGTGATGGAGAGGACACTGTGAGGAAGGTGATGGAGAGGACACTGTGAGGAAGGTGATGATGGAGAGGACACTGTGAGGAAGGTGATGGAGAGGACACTGTGGGGAAGGTGATGGAGAGGACACTGTGGGGAAGGTGATGGAGAGGACACTGTGAGGAAGGTGATGGAGAGGACACTGTGAGGAAGGTGATGGAGAGGACACTGTGAGGAAGGTGATGGAGAGGACACTGTGAGGAAGGTGATGGAGAGGACACTGTGACACTGTGAGGAAGGTGATGGAGAGGACACTGAGGAAGGTGATGAAGAGGACACTGTGGGGAAGGTGATGGAGAGGACACTGTGGGGAAGGTGATGGAGAGGACACTGTGAGGAAGGTGATGGAGAGGACACTGTGAGGAAGGTGATGGAGAGGACACTGTGAGGAAGGTGATGGAGAGGACACTGTGAGGAAGGTGATGGAGAGGACACTGTGAGGAAGGTGATGATGAGGACACTGTGAGGAAGGTGATGGAGAGGACACTGTGAGGAAGGTGATGAAGAGGACACTGTGAGGAAGGTGATGGAGAGGACACTGTGGGGAAGGTGATGGAGAGGACACTGTGAGGAAGGTGATGGAGAGGACACTGTGAGGAAGGTGATGGAGAGGACACTGTGAGGAAGGTGATGAAGAGGACACTGTGAGGAAGGTGATGGAGAGGACACTGTGGGGAAGGTAACCTACAATTTTGCCTGCCTTAGTGTACTACAATATCCTGAGAGACTCACATGTAGCAGAAACCTTCACCGGGACAAGGTTTACCTGGAGTTTACCTGGAGAGAGTTCCGGGGGTCAACGCCCCCGCGGCCCGGTCTGTGACCAGGCCTCCTGGTGGATCAGAGCCTGATCAACCAGGCTGCTGCTGCTGGCTGCACGCAAACCAACGTACGAGCCACAGCCCGGCTGGTCAGGAACCGACTTTAGGTGCTTGTCCAGTGCCAGCTTGAAGACTGCCAGGGGTCTGTTGGTAATCCCCCTTATGTATGCTGGGAGGCAGTTGAACAGTCTCGGGCCCCTGACACTTATTGTATGGTCTCTTAACGTGCTAGTGACACCCCTGCTTTTCATTGGGGGGATGTTACATCGTCTGCCAAGTCTTTTGCTTTCGTAGTGAGTGATTTTCGTGTGCAAGTTCGGTACTAGTCCCTCTAGGATTTTCCAGGTGTATATAATCATGTATCTCTCCCGCCTGCGTTCCAGGGAATACAGGTTTAGGAACCTCAAGCGCTCCCAGTAATTGAGGTGTTTTATCTCCGTTATGTGCGCCGTGAAGGTTCTCTGTACATTTTCTAGGTTTCAGCAATTTCACCTGCCTTGAAAGGTGCTTGAAAGGTGGTTTGGCTCTAAGAAGAGTTTTATCAAGTCACGATTTTAAGAAGTGTTGTTGTATTCACTTCTGTGGTCAGGAATCAACACCGGAACATCATGATGATGCCTTCTTCAAGTTCCCTAATTACTTTCATAACATTTCATCCATATTTGTCACTGAAACACCTAGATTTGTTCCTTGTTATCTTCCCCGGCGCTTCACAGAGTGCATGTATGATGAGAGGTGTGGTAGATCATCCAGATCAGGAAACAGCATGCGCCCAACGCCCAAGATTCTACCTTGTTAAGGAGTCAGTGTAAGAGTAAAGCAGACCTAGGGACGACGCCCACACGCAGGGACGACGCCCACACTTAGGGGCCAGAGAGCGAGTGTGGGTGGAGTTCTGGAGATGAGACCAGGTGTGGCAGTTGTGGTGAGAAGTGTGTGTGTGTGATGGGTGGGAATGGGTGGGGAGTTGGGTTGATGGTGGTATGATAGGATGTGGTGTAAGATGTAGCGGTGGTAATGTAGGGGGTGTTCTACTACGGGCGGTGGGTGTGATGCTCTACTGTAGATGATGGTGGTGCTTCACTATTTGCGGTGGTAGTGGTGGTGCTTCTCTACTGGTGGTGGTAATGGTGTTTCTCTACTGGCGGTAGTAGTGGTACACCACTACTGATGGTGGTGCTCCACTACTGGTAGTGATGCCTCACTACTGGTGGTGTGGTGCTACACTACTGGTGGTGGTAACTCACTACTGGTGGTGGTGCTGTACTGGTGTCATCACTTAAGTATAAATATTCAAAGGACGTGCTCATTAGTATTCATATCCCGCCATTACACCGCCCTCCCCGGGCTCTTTGTCCATTTAAAATTTATACATTTTTTCAGGACCATTTGTATTATTAATTTTTTTCGTATTTTGGGTCAATGCCTTTTTTCAGTGGGGATTATGCTGTTATTTATCACATTTTCGAGTTGGTGGTCTGAGACTTGGGAAGGTGAGTGTGCTTCGGGCCACTCTTCCAGATGCTGGAAGGTAAGCAGGGTTTATTAACGTTGTGGCAGAGTTGACAGTGGTTAGGTGCCCGGAGTAGCCAGACGCGAGGTGGGTGTATCAACTGGGAAAATAGGACACATAAGTGGTAGGTTCGCATTACGGGGGCTTACCAGCAGCTCCCTGACCCCCGTCAAGACGACACTGATTAAGTTCAAAAACTTGTTTTCCATGCAGCGCTAAAGCCTTGTGGGTCAATGAGAATAAGGAGTGTTTGGAGGCTTGAACCTCCGTCAGGTAATCACTGCCTGGTTTCTGTTTTACTCACCATCGACCTGTGAGCGGCAAGCAACAACAACAACTTGGAGAAAAGATGCATTGTGGAACAAGTTGCACTGCAACGTATGTCTGTTCTTCAATATGGTGGACAGTGCGACATGGGTGCACCAACAGGGAGATAGCACAGTTGCAAAAAGGAACAGAAGTGACATACCTTCCTCATATAGCTAATAAAACATGTAAACACTTGGATCATTCTCTTTGGAACGGAGAAGAGAAAGATAGCTCATAAAATATATCTGACAGATACTTTAGAGCCTGCGTGCTGACACTCTCATCTGAGACAAATGAGATAAATAAACTCGGAAAAGAACAGAGGGACATGACTACAATTAGAGTCTACATGTATGGTCCAGGTGGAATGGGTGTAGGTGATACATCAGGTCAGTTGGAGGGAGTAGAGGTGGCAGCAGGTCAGATGAATTGGGTTTAGGTGGGTGGAGAGGACAGTACAGGATTATACTGGAGGATAACGAAGACTGGGATTAACGAGGATGATACGTTAAGGTCTGTCTGCACGTACTTGTATTGTTGTGGTGGTGGTGGTTGTTGCCTGAGTGGTCAGTAGTGGCGGTGGTGGTACATATTGTGGTTGTAGTGGTTGTCTACATACCAGGCCTCAGATGGTTGATGCGAAGGTTTTAGTAGTGGTGGAGGTGAGTGGTACATGTTTTGGTTGTATTGGCAGGTGGTGTGGTTGTAGTAATGGTGATGTTCATCGACTGTCGCAGTGATAGTGGATATGGTGGTACACGTTGTGGTTATGCTGGTAGTGGTAGTGGTATACCTACTTGAAGTCTACTTGGGGGGTCACCACCCCCGCATCCCGGTCCCAGACCAGTCCTAACGGTTACTAACCTGATCGACCAGGCTGTTGGTACCAGCCGCACGTAGTGCAAAGTATACACCACAGTTCCTTTTTGAAGACAGCTAGGAATTTGTTGGTAATCCCCCTGCTGTACGAAATAAGCGCGATGAAGAGTCTTGGTCCCCATACACTTCCTGAGGTCTATCTTAGTGCACTTTGTGGTGCTTAATGATAAGGTTGTAAAATGTAAAAAGTACTTGACAGGGAAATCGGATTCCTCCATTTACCTGGAGTTTACCTGGAGAGAGTTCCGGGGGTCAACGCCCCCGCGGCCCGGTCTGTGACCAGGCCTCCTGGTGGATCAGAGCTTGATCAACCAGGCTGTTGCTGCTGGCTGCACGCAAACCAACGTACGAGCCACAGCCCGGCTGGTCAGGTACCGACTTTAGGTGCTTGTCCAGTGCCAGCTTGAAGACTGCCAGGGGTCTGTTGGTAATCCCCCTTATGTATGCTGGGAGGCAGTTGAACAGTCTCGGGCCCCTGACACTTATTGTATGGTCTCTTAACGTGCTAGTGACACCCCTACTTTTCATTGGGGGGATGTTGCATCGTCTGCCAAGTCTTTTGCTTTCGTAGTGAGTGATTTTCATGTGCAAGTTCGGTACTAGTCCCTCTAGGATTTTCCAGGTGTATATAATCATGTATCTCTCCCGCCTGCGTTCCAGGGAATACAGGTTCAGGAACCTCAAGCGCTCCCAGTAATTGAGGTGTTTTATCTCCGTTATGCGCGCCCTGAAGGTTCTCTGTACATTTTCTAGGTCAGCAATTTCACCTGCCTTGAAAGGTGCTGTTAGTGTGCAGCAATATTCCAGCCTAGATAGAACAAGTGACCTGAAGAGTGTCATCATGGGCTTTGCCTCCCTAGTTTTGAAGGTTCTCATTATCCATCCTGTCATTTTTCTAGCAGATGCGATTGATACAATGTTATGGTCCTTGAAGGTGAGATCCTCCGACATGATCACTCCAAGGTCTTTGACGTTGGTGTTTCGCTCTATTTTGTGGCCAGAATTTGTTTTGTACTCTGATGAAGATTTAATTTCCTCGTGTTTACCATATCTGAGTAATTGAAATTTCTCATCGTTGAACTTCATATTGTTTTCTGCAGCCCACTGAAAGATTTGGTTGATGTCCGCCTGGAGCCTTGCAGTGTCTGCAATGGAAGACACTGTCATGAAGATTCGGGTGTCATCTGCAAAGGAAGACACGGTACTGTGGCTGACATCCTTGTCTATGTCGGATATGAGGATGAGGAACAAGATGGGAGCGAGTACTGTGCCTTGTGGAACAGAGCTTTTCACCGTAGCTGCCTCGGACTTTACTCTGTTGACGACTACTCTGTGTTCTGTTAGTGAGGAAATTATAGATCCATCGACCGACTTTTCCTGTTATTCCTTTAGCACGCATTTTGTGCGCTATTACGCCATGGTCACACATGTCGAAGGCTTTTGCAAAGTCTGTATATATTACATCTGCATTCTTTTTGTCTTCTAGTGCATTTAGGACCTTGTAGTGATCCAATAGTTGAGACAGACAGGAGCGACCTGTTCTAAACCCATGTTGCCCTGGGTTGTGTAACTGATGGGTTTCTAGATGGGTGGTGATCTTGCTTCTTAGGACCCTTTCAAAGATTTTTATGATATGGGATGTTAGTGCTATCGGTCTGTAGTTCTTTGCTGTTGCTTTACTGCCCCCTTTGTGGAGTGGGGCTATGTCTGTTGTTTTTAGTAACTGTGGGACGACCCCCGTGTCCATGCTCCCTCTCCATAGGATGGAAAAGGCTCGTGATAGGGGCTTCTTGCAGTTCTTGATGAACACGGAGTTCCATGAGTCTGGCCCTGGGGCAGAGTGCATGGGCATGTCATTTATCGCCTGTTCGAAGTCATTTGGCGTCAGGATAACATCGGATAGGCTTGTGTTAACCAAATTTTGTGGCTCTCTCATAAAAAAATCATTTTGATCTTCGACTCTCAGTCAGGTTAGCGGCTTGCTAAAAACTGAGTCATATTGGGACTTGAGTAGCTCACTCATTTCCTTGCTGTCATCTGTGTAGGACCCATCTTGTTTAAGTAGGGGCCCAATACTGGACGTTGTTCTCGACTTTGATTTGGCATAGGAGAAGAAATACTTTGGGTTTCTTTCGATTTCATTTATGGCTTTTAGTTCTTCCCGCGATTCCTGACTCCTATAAGATTCCTTTAGCTTAAGTTCGATGCTTGCTATTTCTCTGACCAGTGTCTCCCTAGCTCTAGATTCGAATAGGTTATATAACAATAAACGGTTTGGATAAGGTTGTGTTCAAGAGGATACTAGTGCCAAGGCGAGCCTGGACGAGCCTGACCCATGGCCGGGCTGCGAGAGTGGTAAGACTCGAAACTCATCAAAGGTATATCAAAGGTAAAATCATAAGAGGCGGAGAGGAGTGCCATGGGGGAAGTAGAATACTTAAGGGGAGTGCACCCCTTCCTTCACTTCCTTCCCCTGAGACATATGATACCTGTGACTGGTTTCTAGGAGTCCTGAGTCCTGGCTTTCTCCCCTTACCCCCCCCCCTTCTCAGTCTGTCTCCTGCAATCATCATGCCATCTGTTTACTCCACCCATCACTCCACATACTCCATATTAATCTCCATGTATTCACTCCTTAGTCCATCCACTACACCCATTACTCTACATATTCACCCCTTCATTCCCCACACCCATTACTGAGGAGATTTATATCTCGCCCATTCATCCCTCACTAACCTAACTTAGCCTTACCTAGCTTAACATCACTTAAGTTAAAGTAACCTAGCTTAACCTAACTCAGCTTAACCTAACTTAGCTTAGCCTAACCAAACTAGCCTAAGCTAACTTAACCTATCCTCGATAACGTTTTTAGAGAAATTTTAACTGCTTAATTATGTAATAAATATGTGAGGTATGTGTGGTGTATGTTGCATGTCTCACTAACATGTATGTTGCATGTCTCACTAACATGTATGTTGCATGTCTCACTAACATGTATGTTGCATGTCTCACTAACATGTATGTTGTATGTCTCACTAACATGAATGTTGCATGTCTCACTAACATGTATGTTGCATGTCTCACTAACATGTATGTTGTATGTCTTACTAACATGAATGTTGCATGTCTCACTAACATGAATGTTGCATGTCTTACTAACATGTATGTTGCATGTCTCACTAACATGTATGTTGCATGTCTCACTAACATGTATGTTGCATGTCTCACTAACATGTATGTTGCATGTCTCACTAACATGTATGTTGCATGTCTCACTAACATGTATGTTGTATGTCTCACTAACATGAATGTTGCATGTCTCACTAACATGTATGTTGTATGTCTTACTAACATGTATGTTGTATGTCTTACTAACATGAATGTTGCATGTCTCACTAACATGTATGTTGTATGTCTTACTAACATGTATGTTGTATGTCTTACTAACATGTATGTTGCATGTCTCACTAACATGTATGTTGTATGTCTTACTAACATGTATGTTGTATGTCTTACTAACATGAATGTTGCATGTCTCACTAACATGTATGTTGCATGTCTCACTAACATGTATGTTGTATGTCTTACTAACATGAATGTTGCATGTCTCACTAACATGTATGTTGTATGTCTTACTAACATGTATGTTGCATGTCTCACTAACATGTATGTTGTATGTCTTACTAACATGAATGTTGCATGTCTCACTAACATGTATGTTGTATGTCTTACTAACATGTATGTTGCATGTCTCACTAACATGTATGTTGTATGTCTCACTAACATGTATGTTGCATGTCTCACTAACATGAATGTTGTATGTCTTACTAACATGAATGTTGCATGTCTTACTAACATGTATGTTGTATGTCTCACTAACATGTATGTTGCATGTCTCACTAACATGTATGTTGTATGTCTCACTAACATGAATGTTGTATGTCTCACTAACATGTATGTTGTATGTCTTACTAACATGAATGTTGCATGTCTCACTAACATGAATGTTGCATGTCTCACTAACATGTATGTTGTATGTCTTACGAACATGTATGTTGTATGTCTCACTAACATGTATGTTGTATGTCTTACTAACATGTATGTTGCATGTCTCACTAACATGAATGTTGTATATCTCACTAACATGAATGTTGTATGTCTCACTAACATGAATGTTGTATGTCTCACTAACATGAATGTTGTATGTCCCACTAACATGAATGTTGCATGTCTCACTAACATGTATGTTGTATATCTCACTAACATGAATGTTGTATGTCTCACTAACATGAATGTTGTATGTCTCACTAATATGTATGTTGTATGTCTTACTAACATGAATGTTGCATGTCTCACTAACATGAATGTTGCATGTCTCACTAACATGAATGTTGCATGTCTCACTAACATGAATGTTGTATGTCTCACTAACATGAATGTTGTATGTCTTACTAACATGAATGTTGTATGTCTCACTAACATGAATGTTGCATGTCTCACTAACATGTATGTTGTATATCTCACTAACATGAATGTTGTATGTCTCACTAACATGAATGTTGTATGTCTCACTAATATGTATGTTGTATGTCTTACTAACATGAATGTTGCATGTCTCACTAACATGTATGTTGCATGTCTCACTAACATGAATGTTGTATGTCTCACTAACATGAATGTTGCATGTCTCACTAACATGAATGTTGCATGTCTCACTAACATGAATGTTGCATGTCTCACTAACATGAATGTTGCATGTCTCACTAACATGAATGTTGCATGTCTAACATGAATGTTGCATGTCTTACTAACATGAATGTTGCATGTCTCACTAACATGAATGTTGCATGTCTAACATGAATGTTGCATGTCTTACTAACATGAATGTTGCATGTCTTACTAACATGAATGTTGCATGTCTAACATGAATGTTGCATGTCTAACATGAATGTTGCATGTCTAACATGAATGTTGCATGTCTAACATGAATGTTGCATGTCCACTGCGGTGAGCACAGGTGTGTAGGGTTCTTGCAGCACCAAAGGGATGAGATGTAGTCACGGTTGATCCAAGGCGAGCGTGCCTCGAAGTCCTTGGATCTAGAGTGCTTCACTATCATCAAGGAACTTCCCTTGAGGGGCTGCTTCAAGGTGGGTGCCCTGATGCTGGAGATGGGCTCTATATTCAAGGCTCTGGAGCTGTTCCTCTCCAGCCGTTCCTGATTGCCTTTCATTCCTAGGCTGTGTATGACCCCTACCGGTTTAACGCATCTCCATGATTGTAATAGTTATAAGTAATAATAATAATAATAATAATAATAATAATAATAATAATAATAATAATAATAATAATATACAATATGGACAACAGCCTCTTATCTTAAAGATAGCCGCTGATTGCCCTTATCTTGTTTCATGATGACGTCACCATCTTTATTCCGAATGAGCGAAACTTGCGCGAGACGCTGCGGTAAGCAACACTTCACACTAGGTGGGCCGCTCCACCACCACCACTGGTGATGGTGGTGTTTTGTCAGGAAACAAGTGTCTCCTGAAACGGGTCTTGGTCGGAGGTTGACCCGTCAAGTGGTTAAGCATCAGCTGGTCTGCCGGAGTTAAATCCCAGCCCGGTGGCCTGGTGGCTAAAGCTCCCGCTTCACACACGGAGGGCCCGGGTTCGATTCCCGGCGGGTGGAAACATTTCGACACGTTTCCTTACACCTATTGTCCTGTTCACCTAGCAGCAAATAGGTACCTGGGTGTTAGTCGACTGGTGTGGGTCGCTTCCTGGGGGGACAAGATTAAGGACCCCAATGGAAATAAGTTAGACAGTCCTCGATGACGCACTGACTTTCTTGGGTTATCCTGGGTGGCTAACCCTCCGGGGTTAAAAATCCGAACGAAATCTTATCTTCTTATCTTATCTTAAGTGAGAAGGGGAAAAAAATAGATGAAACTGGGTGGGCTGTCTCCGTGTAGTTATATTTTACTATGTAAAGTAGTGCGAAACAATGGTGACTACATAGTCGAGTTTTATGATGGTCCCAGATGGCCCTTGCATTTCTCAGGTGGGCCTAACATGGTCCTAGATAGTCCTAACATTGTTCCAGATGGTCCTAATATAGTTCCAAATGGTCCTAACATTTCCCAGTGGCCGTAAGATGGTCCCAGATCGTCTTAATATTTTCCAGGTGGTCGTAAGATGGTCCCTGATGGTCTAAACATTGTCCCAGATGATCGTATGATGGTTCCAGATGGTTTTAAGATGGTCCCAGATACTGGAGAGGCTCTACTGCTCCTGGGTATAGAGAGAGAAATAAGAAAACTAATGCAGAAAATCTTTAATGTCTCTGGAAAGACTTTAGAAGCCTTTGGCTGTTGTGAAAATTCGGTTATGGAAATGCTAAGGAAACAAAGTGTAAAGTTTGGTGAGATAGTTACCACAAGTGAGAGAATAATTATCTCAGTAGCGAGAAGAGTGAGGGACCCCCCCCCCTCCTGACTCTGCTAGTGTAGGGGTAGGCAGGAGCAGGAGGAGGATAAAGGGCACAGAGAGTAGGAGGAGGAGGAGGAGGAGGAGGAGGAGGGAAAGGAAGATAAGGGAAGGAGGAGGGGTGGGAGTATAAGAGGAAGATAGGTAGGAAGAGGAGGAAGGAGCAGGAGGGGTACCAGCAGTAGGATTAAGAGGAGGAAGATGGAGGTAGAAAGAGGAAAGACGAGGGAAGTAGGATGAGGACTAAGAGAAAGAGAAGGATGGTGGGGGGGAGAAAGAGGATGAGGGTAGGTAGGTTGTTTTGAGATTAGAAGAACACTTTGACCTGGTAGATCACTCAGTGCTCCGAGCAGTAAAATAATATACACAACATACGAAAGAACATCAAAGATAACTTGAAGAAATAAAGCACAATTATTAGCATGAATAAAAAAACGCAAATAAATATCGTCCTGCAAAATTAAAATAATCACCATCAGTTTAAAATCCCATTAAATTACTAGTGGCAAATTCTTCAAAAAGCTTCCCGAGGTCCCAACAGACACCCCGGTAATTATAAAAGCCATGACAATAGTGGAAAGGCTTAAGTCCTGGGCAAATATTTGAAATGTGTTGCACAGTTAGCTGCACAAGTTACATAGAGGGAAGGAGCACCTGCAAACAGGTGACTGTAGTTGAGATGTGTGTGTCTGATCCTCAGTCAACGGAGGCTCGTCTCATAGTGACGATTGCTGTTGAGGGAGGGCTGCTGAGCACTGTGTAGTTTGCTTCTTGTCTGTAGGGCCTACCAGGCCCGAGGAAGAGGAGGAACAGGAATAATGGAGAGTGCGTCTGGACATGTATAAGTGAACGGTAGTGATGCGTTACTCGGGACCACAGCTCCCTTGTGTCCCCCCCCCTCACACACAACCTTTCTTGTGGCCGGTTTTAGTTCTGCTGTCGTAGCCCCCAGTCTGATAAGCTAGGCTATTGCTGCCAGGGTCTGTAGGTCCCCAGAGTCATCATAACCTGACAAATGAGTCATCTTCCGCAATAACAGGTACAGTTTCCTCTTAAAAACATCTACTTCTGTTCTGGTAACACTGCTTATATATACTGGTAGTGAGATGAAGACTGGTCGACAAGATAAGTTGATTTGCTGTTGTCTAAATGTTCTTATAAGAGAAGTGGTCAAGTCAGAGTGTAGATTGTGGATCAAACCCTCAGGTATTGTTAATGCAAGACCTGCCACGGAGGGGGGGGGAGAAGTCTTTAGCTCAAGTATTTTCATACTCCTCAGTGCATCATCAGGAGCTATGCAAAGTTGCAAGGCAGCAGCTGAAGGAGTGAGGGGAAGTT
Organism: Cherax quadricarinatus; assembly: GCF_038502225.1. NCBI lineage: Eukaryota > Metazoa > Arthropoda > Malacostraca > Decapoda > Parastacidae > Cherax > Cherax quadricarinatus. The sequence goes on along the minus strand of NC_091295.1, from coordinate 37,175,633 downwards.
TTCCTCAGAGTAGCGCAGTGCGGGTTGTCACCTGACGCAGCCTCTCAGAGACTACGGCAGGTGTCAACCCGCACTGCATTACTCTGAGGGAAAAAAACTTCCCCTCATTCCTTCAGTTATTATCCTGCAACATTGTACAGCTCCTGATGACGCTAAAGGTCCCCCCCCTCCCGTGGCTTGTCTTGCATTGTTAAGATTGCCTGTCTGCGATTGTTTACATATTGTTAATGTATAACTGTCTTTCTACCCGTTTATGGTTCTGTTAACTAGTTTGATCTCTCTTTAATTTTTCTTAGGAACATTCATTTTTATGCATTTCGATGCATTAATTTGGGGTTAGGTTGCTCAGGAGACTTTCCTGTTGTCTGTCAAGTGCAACTATGGTTACACAAGAGGAATAACACGGGGAAAACAACACACAGGGAGCTGGCTTCATGAGTTCTTCCAGTCAGTTGTTGATCAGCTAGGCTGTGGTATTTGTTACTAGCACCAACAGCATGACTACTCACGCCATTAATCAGGAGGCCCGGTCTAGAACATGGTAGAGAGATGAATCAGAATTCCTACAGCGTGGGTATTCTGCTTCGTGTGTGTGTGTGTGTGTGTGTGTGTGTGTGTGTGTGTGTGTGTGTGTGTGTGTGTGTGTTAGTTACCCTTTTGTTCTAGGCACATGTCAATTAGACACTAGGCCTGTTGTGTGTGTGTGTGTACTCACCTAGTTGTACTCACCTAGTTGAGGTTGCGGGGGTCGAGTCCGAGCTCCTGGCCCCGCCTCTTCACTGATCGCTACTAGGTCACTCTCCCTGAGCCGTGAGCTTTATCATACCTCTGCTTAAAGCTATGTATGGATCCTGCCTCCACTACATCGCTTCCCAAACTATTCCACTTACTGACTACTCTGTGGCTGAAGAAATACTTCCTAACATCCCTGTGATTCATCTGTGTCTTCAGCTTCCAACTGTGTCCCCTTGTTACTGTGTCCAATCTCTGGAACATCCTGTCTTTGTCCACCTTGTCAATTCCTCTCAGTATTTTGTATGTCGTTATCATGTCCCCCCTATCTCTCCTGTCCTCCAGTGTCGTCAGGTTGATTTCCCTTAACCTCTCATCATAGGACATACCTCTTAACTCTGGGACTAGTCTTGTTGCAAACCTTTGCACTTTCTCTAGTTTCTTTACATGCTTGGCTAGGTGTGGGTTCCAAACTGGTGCCGCATACTCCAATATGGGCCTAACGTACACAGTGTACAGGGTCCTGAACGATTCCTTATTAAGATGTCGGAATGCTGTTCTGAGATTTGCTAGGCGCCCATATGCTACAGCAGTTATTTGGTTGATGTGCGCTTCAGGAGATGTGCCTGGTGTTATACTCACCCCAAGATCTTTTTCCTTGAGTGATGTTTGTAGTCTCTGGCCCCCTAGACTGTACTCCGTCTGCGGTCTTCTTTGCCCTTCCCCAATCCTCATGACTTTGCAGTTGGTGGGATTGAACTCCAGGAGCCAGTTGCTGGACCAGGTCTGCAGCCTATCCAGATCCCTTTGTAGTTCTGCCTGGTCTTCGATCGACTGAACTCTTCTCATCAACTTCACGTCATCTGCAAACAGGGACACCTCGGAGTTTATTCCTTCCGTCATGTCGTTCACAAATACCAGAAACAGCACTGGTCCTAGGACTGACCCCTGTGGGACCCCGCTGGTCACAGGTGCCCACTCTGACACCTCACCACGTACCATTACTCGCTGCTGTCTTCCTGACAAGTATTCCCTGATCCATTGCAGTGCCTTCCCTGTTATCCCTGCTTGGTCCTCCAGTTTTTGCACTAATCTCTTGTGTGGTACTGTGTCAAACGCCTTCTTGCAGTCCAAGAAAATGCAATCCACCCACCCCTCTCTCTCTTGTCTTACTGCTGTCACCATGTCATAAACTCCAGTAGGTTTGTGACACAGGATTTCCCGTTTCTGAAACCATGTTGTCTGCTGGTGATGAGATCATTCCTTTCTAGATGTTCCACCATTCTTCTCCTGACAATCTTTTCCATGATTTTGCATGCTATACATGTCAGTGACACTGGTCTGTAGTTTAGTGCTTCATGTCTGTCTCCTTTTTTAAAGATTGGGACCACATTTGCCTCAGGCAATCTCCCTGTTTCGATAGATGTATTGAATATTGTTGTTAGGGGTACACATAGCGCCTCTGCTCCCTCTTCTCAGGACCCATGGAGAGATGTTATCTGGCCCCATTGCCTTTGAGGTATCTAGCTCACTCAGAAGCCTCTTCACTTCTTCCTCTGTTGTGTGTACTATGTCCAGCACATGGTGGTGTACCCCACCTCTCCGTCTTTCTGGAGCCCCTTCTGTCTCCTCTGTGAACACTTCTTTGAATCTCTTGTTGAGTTCCTCACATACTTCACGGTCATTTCTTGTTGTCTCTCCTCCTTCCTTCCTTAGCCTGATTACCTGGTCCTTAACGGTTGTTTTCTTCCTGATGTGGCTGTATAACAGCTTCGGGTCAGATTTGGCTTTTGCTGCTATGTCGTTGTCATATTGACGTTGGGCCTCCCTTCTTATCTGTGCATATTCGTTTCTGGCTCTACGACTGCTCTCCTTATTCTCCTGGGTCCTTTGCCTTCTATATTTCTTCCATTCCCTAGCACACTTGGTTTTTGCCTCCTTGCATCTTTGGGTGAACCATGGGCTCATCCTGGCTTTTTCATTATTCCTGTTACCCTTGGGTACAAACCTCTCCTCAGCCTCCTTGCACATTGTTGCTACATATTCCATCATCTCATTAACTGGCTTCCCTGCCAGTTCTCTGTCCCACTGAACCTCATTCAGGAAGTTCCTCATTCCTGTGTAGTCCCCTTTCCTGTAGTTTGGTTTCATTTGTCCTTGCCTTCCTGCTTCCCCCACCACTTGTAGCTCTACTGTGTATTCGAAGCTCAAAACCACATGATCGCTGGTCCCAAGGGGTCTTTCATATGTGATGTCCTCAATATCTGCACTACTCAAGGTGAATACTAAGTCCAGTCTTGCTGGTTCATCCTCTCCTCTCTCTCTTGTAGTGTCCCTTACGTGTTGGTACATGAAGTTTTCCAGTACCACCTCCATCATCTTAGCCCTCCATGTATCTTGGCCCCCATGTGGCTCCAAGTTCTCCCATTCGATCTCCTTGTGGTTAAAGTCGCCCATGATCAGGAGCTTTGTCCTGCATGCATGAGCTCTTCTGGTCACTGCAGCCAGTGTGTCAACCATCGCTCTATTGCTCTCATCATACTCTTGCCTTGGCCTCCTGCTGTTCTGTGTTGGGTTATACATTACTGCAATTATCACCTTGGGACCACCAGAGTGAAGCGTTCCCGCTATGTAATCACTTTCTTCTCCGCTGTCTCCTCTCTCCAGCTCATCAAAATTCCATCGGTGTTTGATCAGCAATGCCACTCCTCCACCCCCCCTGTTCCTTCTGTCTTTTCTCAGGATCTGGTATCCCGCTGGAAAGATGGCATCTGTTATCATACCTGTAAGCTTGGTTTCTGTGATCGCTATGATGTCTGGTGATGCCTCTTTGACTCTTTCGTGCCACTCCTCCCACTTGTTTGTTATTCCATCAGCGTTTGTGTACCATACCTTCAGTTTCCTTTCCAACACTGTGGTTTGGGGGCCTGTGGGGGTGGGAGACCTGGTAGCTTACTGTGGGATTCTATGGTTGGGGGTTGGGTGGAAGCTGTGGGTATGGATTGTATTGTGTTGGGATGGTGTGATAGGTTGTGGGGTTCTGAGGATAGTTGTGTGTGTGCTTGCCCTTGCTGCCCTGTTCTACTCTGACCTCTGCTGGTTCCATTCTTGTCTCCTTTCCTAGCTCCTTTCGCTTTTTTGTCCTCTCCCTCAGCTGCTTTCTCTCTGTTTGTGTTCTCTGTCTAGGAACACCTTCTTGTACTCTTCCGAACTTTTCAACCATGGTTTCTCTTGGAGGATCCTGTTCCGCACTGTTTCTGTCCTGAGAATCAGCTTGATCGGTCGGTTTCTCCCCTTCAAGTACCCCCCTATTCTCTGAAAATTTACAATCTCATCCATGTCTTCTCCCCCTATTTCCGTGATGATTTTCTCAATCTCAATCTCGCCGTCTTTCAGTGTGTGTCCTTTCCTCTCTCTCCCGAAGCCCATGGATAATCACTGATTTTGCCCTTTCCTCCTCCCATTGCCTCTTCCTCTGTGACTCTGGTTCCTGTCTGTATGTGGTCATTTTCTCCCTTGATTTTTCCAGTGGCTCTTGATAGCATGGTTGTGCCTCAGCATTCGACCTATCTCCCTCTCCATCTGCTCTTCCCTTCCACTCACTGGCCCTTCTTTGCAGGCTGATATGACCTTAGCATAATTCATATCTCCTTCCTTCCTGTTCAGCCTCTCATCATCGTATGGTGTGTCTTCTCTGGTCACTACCCCTGAGACTTGCTTCAGCCTGTTTACCTCAAATTCTAGGACCTTTACCCTGGCTACTGCAGTTTCGACTTGTGCCTCCCATTTTTTCGTCTCCTTCTCCAGCCTCTTTTCCCATTTCACAGAGAGCTCTTTCTCCATTTTTTCAGAAAGCTCTCCTAATTTTCTCTCCCATTCTTGCTCTATCCTTTTCCACTGTTCCTCCATCCATTCCTCCCTACCAGTACCATTGTCATCTGATCCCTGATTCCTGCGAGTCCCAACCATTTTTTTTTTATGAAAGAGAGAGAGAAAGGGAAAAGGAAAAAGGGGGAGAGAGTGAGAGATAGGGAGAGAGAGAAGGGGAGCCTAGAAGGAGGGGAAAAGAAGGAAAAAGGGGGAGAAAGTGAGAGAGGGAAAAGGTAAGAGAGAGGGGGGAGTGACAAGGGAAGAGAGAGAGAGAGAAAAGAAGAGGAAGAGAGAGAGGGAGAGGGAGAGAGAGGAAGAGAGAGAGAAAGTGAAAGGAAGAGAGAGAGGAAGAGAGAGAGGATGAGAGAGAGGCTGAGAGAAAGGGGGAGAGAGAGAGATATAGAGAGAGAGAGAGAGAGAGAGAGAGAGAGAGAGAGAGAGAGAGAGAGGAAGAGAGAGGAGAGGAGAGGGAGAGAGATGGGGGGGGGGAAAGGAAGGGTTATAGGGTCACTTCACAGGAAGGTGTAAATCCTGTATTTGTGTGTGTGTGTTAGTTAGTGTCTATATATGTGTGTGTGTGTCTGTATGTGTGTGTTTATGTGTGTGTGTGTGTCAGTATGTGTGTGTGTGTGTGTGTGTTTATGTGTGTGTGTGTGTGTGTGTGTGTGTGTGTGTGTGTGTGTGTGTGTGTGTGTGTGTGTGTGTGTGTGTGTGTGTGTGTGTGTGTGTGCTACAGCTATTCAAGTGCCTAACAACAGTACTGTTCTCACCAAGTGTGCATGCATATGTTTATGTAAACAGTCCTTATTTCCTACGTATGTACTACATATGTATTGCATATGTACCCGATCTCTTGGTTCCCACTGTAGTCTTATGCGTTTAAAATTACGTTCAAAAATAAATACACTAGGCTTCGCCTATATGCCGCTACCTCTAAATTCTATTAAATGCCAGTAAATGCTGCTTATTCTAACTCTGATAGCTCGAGGAGAGTGACCCCCAATTCCAGCTAGAGACAGGTACTATTGACCCCATACAACTCAAACTAGGTGAATATTACTTGCGGCTGGCAGTGCAGTAACGTTGCTGGTAGGTCCTGTGTCCCAGAAGTTGATGTTTGATGCTTCTCGGTAATTTTTCCACTAACTTCCTGTTTGCTCTATATTCTCTAGCTCTTCTAATTTTTTTCACTCACTGTATTTACTGACACATCTATACATATCTCTTATCTCCCTGGTCTTGAGTCGCACTTATTCTTCAAAATAGCCCACTGCGTTATTATGGCAACACTATTTAGGCCTGACACAACCGTTCACCCTTCCAACGGCCTCCACTAAACACTCAGCAACTATTTCCTTTGTTTTCTTTTCTGTGATTACTTATATTTCCTTTTTTCGGGTCTTAAGTGATTATATGCACTCTCATGCGTGCACACGCCTATATCCCACACTCTATTCCTTATGGCACAGTCAGAAATTATCACCAAAACACGAGCTCAAACCGCGTGACTCCTCCACGAGTGTGTGTGCGTGTGTGCGTGTGTGTGTGTGTGTGTGTGTGTGTGTGTGTGTGTGTGTGTGTGTGTGTGTGTTTGTGTGTGTGTGTGTTTGTATCACTGGCATGGCGTGTGTCACCGCTCAGTGACAGGTTCCTTCAATATTGTAGACACAACGAAGTGCAGAAATCTCATTCCCATCATCATGTAAATTTACACCCGTGTTCCCTCTCTCCCCTTACAAATGCCTTTTTCCTATAACTATCACTTGATGGTTTTGGGGTCGTCATCGCCTCCTCGACCCGGTCGAAGACCAAACTTCCTGATTCCTGTTCTCATTAGTCAAGCTAATGGTATTAGCAGCATTTAGTCAAACGTAGGCACCACATCACGGCTGATCAGGAAAAGTCTAGAGGAACTCGTCACGTTTCTTTTATTAATAATTTAAGATAGCCTTCCCCTCGAGTCATTACCCAGGGAGGGAGGAGGGTGAGAGAACCTAACTTTCGTCCTTCTTACCTACCTACCTACCTACCTACCTACCCTGGATCGCTTAAAATCCCATGTAACTACTCTCAACACCTTCAGAAAGTACAACTTTTCCCCAAGAGTCGATATCATGAGGAAGAACTTCCACTTAACTACCTGGGGAAGAACTATCTAACCACCCAGGGAAGACCTTGCCAAACTGCCCGGGAAGAACTACCACTTAACTATCCTCTAGTGTTTACGATTTGTAATTCAGGAGCACAAAACACCCGTAAATTCTGTGTTAACATAATGTCTAGTTACAGATGGTAATACTGGTGGTAATATTAGTGGGACAGCATCACTAGACGCTGGATGGTTGACAACATACACAGGTACTGTCAGCATAGTTGCTGATCCCCTACATTTGTTGTATAGCTTATCTGAGTATCATAGTTAGCACCATCCATATGTTTTACATACACGACCCCTTTGCTAGGCCTAGTTACTATTTTATATGACGTCACATAATGCAGCATGAGTGCGTGTGACGCGCTACATCGGCCTCAGTCCACACATAGGTCTACAACAGGCAACAGGGCAGTTTGGGCCCTCTCCCTACACACTCTGCAATATAGTGTTACCATCCAACAAGTGTGTTTATCTCCAACCTTCATATCTCCTACGAACCCGCCACCACAGTACGCCCTGTCATATGCTGCATTTTGGCAGCATTAGTTCAGGGAAACCGGCAGGCCGGACTTGAGTTGGAGATGGGAAGTACAGTGCCTGCACTCTGAAGGAGGGGTGTTAATGTTGCAGTTTAAAAAATGTAGTGTAAAGCACCCTTCTGGCAAGACAGTGATGGAGTGAATGATGGTGAAAGTTTTTCTTTTTCGGGCCACCCTGCCTTGGTGGGAATCGGCCGGTGTGATAATAATAAAAAAAAATAATAGTGAGTTTTTTCCTTTTTGCTTCACGAACGCGTAAGATGACAGGTTAATCTCAGGGACTTGTATTTGCGTCCACTGTAACATACCTTAACCTTTCCGACCACGGAGGTCTGGTTTGCGACCGGGCAGTTGGAATTATCTGGGGAAGATAATCCCCAGAACCACTTACCAGAAAACAGATATTGGTGCATACACAAATAACCCGTACATAGGAGAAAGTACCTAATGACGTTTCGGTCCGACTTCGACCGTTGGCTCCTTTACCTTCGTGTGTTACTGTGACTTGTAAATGGTCCAAGTCGGACCGAAACGTTGTCATAAGCTTCTTTCTCCTATGTGCGTGTTGTTTGTGTATTCCGGTTACGGTATTGTGACTTTTTGTTCTTAATAGCATATAGTTGAACTTGGTAGAACTCAAGGTACGACATACAGTTCCTACTGTACAAAACGACAAGAACAGTCAACCTCGAATGTCAGAAACTAGTACCTGAGATAACAAAGCAAAATATAACTCAATACAAGAAAATTAAAATATGTGGTGTGTGTCAGTGCGGAAGACAACGCTAGCCACACGCCGCAGCTACGGAGAGAAAACACGAGCAAGTTGAGACACGGTATACGTGCATTTGAAAAGGGAATCGCAGGTAAGATCAAAACTTACACAGTGCGCACGTTGTGGGACGATGAAGAAAAGGTAACTTTCGCCAGTACGAGAGGTGACCCCAAGACTTCCAGGCTGTGGTAATGTGGGCCGTGGACTCGCTTCCCTGCTGACCCCCTCTGACCTCACGTGACCTCCGACCGACCCCCGCCATCACACTTCAAGCTGCAGGTGTAGCTGCAGGGTTTAGCGCAGGTGTGACATTCGCTTTAACATGGCCCTGGAGGCATAGCTTCCGGGGCGTAGCACAAGATACAACACTGCCTTACAACACCACTCTGCGAGTGTACCTGAAAGTACACTTTCTTTTAAATGCTTAATGGTGATACATTCCAACTCTTTAGATACGAAACTAATAAAAAACTCAGCACGAACACAGAGCACAAAACACAGGTAGACCATTTCGTAGAACGGGAAAAAAATGTTAAATGTTATAATGATGTCAGATGATCTATCGTATAGAGAACACAAAGCAAATGCAACAAATACCAGGATAATGATAGTGTGAATTATGATAATTTTTAAAATAGAGAAGTCAATGATGATACTATTCAAATACATTGTCCTCTGAGTCTGGAATATTGTGCTGTACTCGCGGCATATTTCAAGGCAAGAGAGATGTCGCATAGAATAAACAAAACATCTGAACTACTGGGATCGCCTCCAAGCACTTGTCATGTACTCTGGAATAGAGATGAGACACCTGATAATAATGAAAAGTACTTAGTCATATCCCCAATCTACAAAGTATCATAACAACTTACTAGTGTGCAAGGTAGAGCTGGAAGTGTAGGATAAACACACTGAAAAGCAGGAGAGTATTAGGAACAAAAGAAATCAGGGTCCAAGACTCTTCAACCTGCTGCCAACAGATGTCAGAAATTGTCGAGCAAGTGTCGAAGTTTTAAAGCCTGGCAGATCTGGCACTTGAAGCAGGTTTACCAGGTTGTGATAGTTATGCAGGCCTGCGGGCCGTTAGTAGCAACAGCCTCCTTGATCAGGCAGTCGTCTAAAAATTCTAACCTCAAGCCTTGCTGTGAGGTTAAAAACACTCTTGAAACCAGTCACAGGCACTCACAAATCTCACGATAACATTTACTCGGCACATTTGCCGAGTAAATGGCAGGTTTGGAACCCATGAGAAATCAGTCCAGGCCCATACTTGCACCAGTGGTACAGTCCAGGCCCATACTTGCACCAGTGGTACAGTCCAGGCCCATACTTGCACCAGTGGTACAGTCCAGCCCCATACTTGCACCAGTGGTACAGTCCAGGCCCATACTTGCACCAGTGGTACAGTTCAGGCCCATACTTGCACCAGTGGTACAGTTCAGGCCCATACTTGCACCAGTGGTACTGTCCAGGCCCATACTTGCACCAGTGGTACAGTCCACGCCCATATTTGAACCAGTGGTACAGTCCAGGCCCATACTTGCACCAGTGGTACAGTCCAGGCCCATACTTGCACCAGTGGTACAGTCCAGGCCCATACTTGCACCAGTGGTACAGTCCACGCCCATACTTGCACCAGTGGTTCAGTCCAGGCCCATACTTGCATCAGTGGTACAGTCCAGGCCCATGCTTGCACCAGTGGTTCAGTCCACGCCCATACTTGCACCAGTGGTACAGTCCACGCCCATACTTGCACCAGTGGTTCAGTCCAGGCCAATACTTGCACCTGTGGTCCATTTCAGGCCCATACTTGCATCACTGGTCCAGGCAGGTCAGTGCTCGCATCACTGGTCCAGGCCAGGTCCATACTCGCACCACTGACTGGTCCATTCAGGCCAGTGTTACACCTCTGGTCCACTCCAGGCTCATATTCGCATCACTGACTGGTCAGTGCAGGCCAGTGCTCACACCACTGGTCCAAGCCAGGCTCATACTCGCACCACTGGTCCAGTCCAGGCCAGTGCTCGCACCACTGGTCCACGCAGGCTTAGTAAGATTCATTCAACCAGTTATATATTTGTATACACAGAGGTTAACGTGGGTCTGACGCTGGCCACAAATACAAATTATTATTGACAAATTCCCCAGACACATTCCAGCGTTGAGATGTATATCAAACCTCTGTATGGTCGAGAAATATATACCTAGTTGTGTGACACTAAGCCGCTTGCGTGCGCCAGTGGTCATTATTAGTCTTCTATTTTCACCAATGGTTGGCCCAGGTCCTAGGCCGGACTTCGGGAGTAGGAAGACTCTGGAAATCAAGAGAGGTAGTTGAAAAGTCGGGGACCTCTGACACTTATCGAGTTTTATCTTAGTGTACTTGTTGCGCCTCTGCTTTTTAGTGGAAATATTTTGCACCGTCTGCCAAGTCTCTTTTTGAGCTGTTGCATATGCCTCTTACCCACTAAGTCTCTTTTTGTCATACGGAGTGATTTCTCTGTTCAGGTTTGAGACCAGTCCTTCCAGGATTTCCCAGGTGTATATTATGTGCCTTTCTTGCCTACGTTTCAAGGAATACAGTTGAATGAAGTTCAACCGTTACCAGTAATTCAGATGCTTGATTGACTGTATACGAGCAGTGAAAGTGCTCTGCACGTTCTCCAGCTCAGAAATCTCGCCTGTCTTGAAGGGGACCGAAAGTATACAGCAGTATACTAGCCTGAAGAAAACAAATGGCTTAGAATATCATCATTGGCTCAGCATCTCTTGTCTTGAAAGTTCTGATTATTCTCTATCATTTTCTTTGCAGTAGCAATGGCAGCATTGTTGTGATCCTTGAATGTGAGATCTTCCGAAATGGGACTTTCTCGCTCATGGGACTTTCACTCCATTGAATTATTTGTCCTGTACTCCGTTAGTCTTTATTTCTTACATTCTTCAATACCGGAGCAATTGAAACTTGTCCTCGTGAAATTTCATATTGTTTGAGGCTCACTGGAAGATTTGATTTATATCCGTCTGAAGTGTCGCTGTGGCTTCGACGGCCAACTCTCTCTTAGGATAGTAACAAGTTGGTAATAATAGTAGCAACTTGATAATGATAGTAGCAAGTTAATATCCTATCCTGTGAGAGTGTACAGCGAATCTTCAGGCGGATATAAATCAAGTCTTCCAGCGAGCCTCAAACAATATGAAGTTTTTATGATGAAATCAGTAAATAACCAAACAGTTGTAATGTTTTATTCATCACACACATAAATGTATTCATCTTCTTGCAGGTTTCCACCTCTCCGGGACGGTGATGTGTACTCGGAGCTCCGTGGGTCCTCTCGCCGCTGCTGCCACCACCACCACCACCACCACGGCCGTCGACTCCACCACCACCTCCACAACCACCTCCACCACTACCACCACCACCACCACCAACACCACCTCATCCACCAACACGGCCCCACAAAAGTGCCAAGTCTCCATATCTTTCGACAGGTAAGACGCCATTCTGAGGCGAGTATCTTTTCAGGTGGGTTTTACCGCCTAGTTTTTCGTGTGCACTCTTGGCTGACCCCTTCTTCGACCCTCACTTTCCATATTTCCTCTACCCTGACCCTCTTGCCTCTGCCTAACCTCTTGCCCTCTCAGGGCTGCCCAATATGCCCACCTCACGAGCCAGACATTACCCTATCCTGGCCTGGTTCTCTTCTGCACCAACTGCTGCTGAAGGAACAGCTGTGGTGGCCCAAGTAGCAACAGAAGTAGCAACGGCTGCAATAGTATCAACAACACTGTTCGACCCATACGGTTTTAACGCTCGTTTTCGAGTACATATAGTAATTATAGTATTAACAGCAGCAGCGGTTGAAATAGCGGTAGTAGCAATAGAGGCGGTAGTATTAAGAACTGAGGCAGTTTAGCAGCAGCAGTATTTGTAGCGGTAGTGGAAATAGTAATAATAGTAATAGTAGTAGTATGGACGGTACAACAGCAAGAGTGACAAAGAAAATCTTTTTGTTGCTATCTTGTGTGAGGGGAAAGATTGTAGATGTGGTGGATCACCTACAAACAACCACTTGTTTCCACTTGCACTTCACAACTTGCACACACCACTTTATACAAGCAACCACAAACCACTTGTTTCCACTTGCACTTCACAACTTGCACACACCACTTTAACAAGCAACCACAAACCACTTGTTTCCACTTGCACTTCACAACTTGCACACACCACTTTAACAAGCAACCACAAACCACTTGTTTCCACTTGCAGGCCACAACTAACGCAGCACATTTCTAAACTGACGGAAATGTTAAGTCTTACATCATATGATGAGATAACAACCAAGTTGTAGGCTGTGTGTGTATACTCACCTAGTTGTACTCACCTAGTTGTGGTTACAGGGGTCGATTCATAGCTCCTGTCCCCGCCTCTTCACTGGTTGCTACTGGGTCACTCTTCCTCCTCCATGCACTTTATCATACCTCTTCTTAAAGCTATGTATGGATCCTGCCTCCACTACATCACTTCCCAGACTATTCCACTTTCTGGCAACTCTGTGATTGAAGAAATACTTCCTAACGTGTGTGTATTCACCTATTTGTGGTTGCAGGGGTCGAAACTTAGCTCCTCGCCCCGCCTCTTCACTGATAGCTACTAGGTCTCCCTGCTCCATGAGCTTTATCATACCTCGTCTTAAAGCTATGTATGGTTCCTGCCTCCACTACATCACTTGCTAGACTATTCCACTTCCTGACAACTCTGTGACTGAAGAAATGCTTTCTAACATCCCTTTGACTCATCTGGGCCTTCAACTTCCAATTGTGACCCATTGTTTCTGTTGTTTCTGTGCCCCCTCTCTGGAACATCCTGTGTGTGAGAGAGAGAGAGAGAGAGAGAGAGAGAGAGAGAGAGAGAGAGACAGACAGACAGACAGACAGACTCGAGTGTGGAAATGTTCGTATAGCATAATATCAACGAAATAAAGTCAGATAATCAATTGAAATTGCTGGTCCACAGATGGCCCGAACTCCATCCTTTTTCCATATTTGTATTTCAATTGAGCTGTTGTAAGCAACAGCTCTTTGCTTGTAAATAAAGTTTGGAGTCTTTAACCTAACCTTGTAAAACACCGTGTTAAAAAGAGAGAGAGAGAGAGAGAGAGAGAGAGAGAGAGAGAGAGAGAGAGAGAAAGAGAGAGGGCACTTCCCACTCTCATTAACCTGGCATAAGCGTCACTTTACCAGTAATTCTGTATTCTCCATACTTTCATTATTAGTATGATAAACAACTATATTCTCTCGTATGTTTGTATGCAGTTTTTAACCCCATCCCCCCCCCCGGTATATTATTTGCCGGAATTATAAAGTGGTGATTAAGTGGAGTATAAGTAGTGTAAAGTGTTGTGTCGGGAGGTGAAGTGGGAGTTCTCACACCCCCTGGTATGTTAGAATTGAGAATTGTTTGGTCGTTGTTTTGTGGTCTGGTTGAGTATTGTGTGCTTCATTTAGAGTACCGAACGTTGTTTTAGGGTAGCTTTCGTTTTAGGCTACTTAGCGTTGTTTTCAATTAGCGTTGTTGTAGGCTAGTTAGCGTTGTTTTCGGGCAGTTAGAGTTGTTCGTGTGTTGCTAGCACAGTTATCACCACCAAGATGGCGGTGGTCGCTGTGCCGCGTATTTTATACACCAAATTTATATTGTACTGAACATCGTTTCGTGCTGTTGTTGTTAGTGACTTAGTGTTTTTAGTGGCTGATTAGCTGAGGTGGCCTCTAGCAGTCTGTCGTCAGTGATGTCTGTTGTCAGTGCTTCTGATTGTCGTCAGTGCTGTCTGTTGTCAGTGCTTCTGATTGTCGTCAGTGCTGTCTGTTGTCAGTGCTTCTGATTGTTGTCAGTGCTGTCTGTTGTCAGTGCTTCTGATTGTTGTCAGTGCTGTCTGTTGTCAGTGCTTCTGATTGTTGTCAGTGCTGTCTGTTGTCAGTGCTTCTGATTGTTGTCAGTGCTGTCTGTTGTCAGTGCTTCTGATTGTCGCCAGTGCTGTCTGTTGTCAGTGCTTCTGATTGTTGTCAGTGCTGTCTGTTGTCAGTGCTTCTGATTGTCGTCAGTGCTTCTGATTGTCGCCAGTGCTGTCTGTTGTCAGTGCTTCTGATTGTCGCCAGTGCTGTCTGTTGTCAGTGCTTCTGATTGTCGCCAGTGCTGTCTGTTGTCAGTGCTTCTGATTGTCGCCAGTGCTGTCTGTTGTCAGTGCTTCTGATTGTCGCCAGTGCTGTCTGTTGTCAGTGCTTCTGATTGTCGCCAGTGCTGTCTGTTGTCAGTGCTTCTGACTGTCGCCAGTGCTGTCTGTTGTCAGTGCTTCTGATTGTCGTCAGTGCTGTCTGTTGTCAGTGCTTCTGATTGTCGCCAGTGCTGTCTGTTGTCAGTGCTTCTGATTGTCGCCAGTGCTGTCTGTTGTCAGTGCTTCTGATTGTCGCCAGTGCTGTCTGTTGTCAGTGCTTCTGATTGTCGCCTGTCTGTTGTCAGTGCTTCTAATTGTCGCCAGTGCTGTCTGTTGTCAGTGCTTCTGATTGTCGCCAGTGCTGTCTGTTGTCAGTGCTTCTGATTGTCGCCAGTGCTGTCTGTTGTCAGTGCTTCTGATTGTCGCCAGTGCTGTCTGTTGTCAGTGCTTCTGATTGTCGCCAGTGTTGTCTGTTGTCAGTGCTTCTGATTGTCGCCAGTGCTGTCTGTTGTCAGTGCTTCTAATATAGTCGTCTGTAGTCTCTGAGGTTGACCCTGACGTGAAATATTTGTACCCTCTTCGTAAATGGATGACAAGTGTTTGCACTCTCTGGCACTCACTGGCATCCCCTGGCACTCATTGACCCCTTCTGGCACTCACTGGCAACCTCTGGCACTCACTGGCACCCTCCTGCATTAAGCAAATTATGCTTATCAAGATGGTTTCTTATATTATCAGCTATAATTGACTAATAATTAAGTCCTTTCTAAAATTTTCTCTTGTACTTTTAAAGATATATTTTTTCATTTATGTTAATGTAAAAATTAATAATTTTGTCCAAAAGAACCTTAGAAAACTTACCTAACCTTATTATAACAAGCGTAATTTAATTTAGCCTAATCCAACTAAATATATTTTAGATAAGTTTACACTCGCTAGCAACCTCTGTCACTCGCTGGCAGCCTCTGGCACTCACTGGCACCCTCTGGCACTCCTTCCAGCTTCTAATATCTTAACTGCTGTTCCTCGTCCCTATTATGTTTTCACGCCGTCATTCATTATTCCTCACCCCCTCCCTTCAATAATGTCTCCCAGACCGTGTGCAGCTCTCCTAGCCTGCCCTCTTTCTCTCTCTCTCTCTCTCTCTCTCTCTCTCCTCTCCTCTCTCTCTCTCTCTCTCTCTCTTCTCTCCTCTCCTCTCCTCTCCTTCATTAACTTCACTCTTTTGATTCCCTTCTTTTCCTCCTCCATTGCTTTCCTATCTTCTTTTCAATTCCTACGTTCCTTTCATCCTCGATGTAATCTCTTCCTTTTGGTTTGCTCTCTCTTCGTCCACTCTCTTCGTCCCCGCCCTAACCTAGTCAGTCATTTCTATCCCTTTCTTATTCTTCCTATTCTCTTGTGTCGCCCTTCTTGCCTCATTCTCTCTCTCTCTCTCTCTCTCTCTCTCTCTCTCTCTCTCTCTCTCTCTCTCTCTCTCTCTCTCTCTCTCTCTCTCTCTCTCCCTCCCTCCCTCCCTCCCTCCCTCCCTCCAGGTTTCCTAGGCCTCTTCCCTAGACACTTAGTTACCTCCGACCTACTAAATATTTTGTGCAGGAGGATAGAACAGGAAGCTATCCCATGATCCTCTCTCTCTCTGTGTGAAGAAGAGGGATGGGGGAATCAGACCCATTGCAGTTGGAAACACTCTTCGCCGTCTCGTTGCCAAAGCAGCAGTGAGAAACATTCGCCACACCAACTGGGCTTTGGGGTCTCTCAAGGCAGTGAAGCTGCAGCTCATGCGGCAAGGGCCTACATCAGGGACCTACCAGAAGACAAGGCCATAGTCAAACTTGATTT
>NC_091295.1:37132014-37154514 GCF_038502225.1 Cherax quadricarinatus | reverse complement strand
GATCATCATTGGCTTGGCATCTCTCGTTTTGAACGTTCTCATTATCCATCCTATCATTTTCTTTGCACGTGCGATCGTGGCACTGTTGTGATCCTTGAAAGTGAGATCCTCAGACATTACTGCTCCCAGGTCCCTTACATTATTTTTCCGCTCTATTGTATGGCCGGAGTCAGTAGTATACTCTGTTCTAGTTATCTCCTCCAGTTTTCCATAACGGTGACAATTTCAGATGCTTAGGTACGGGAGGAATGAGAACCTTAAAACGAGCACATGGTACGGAACGCAGGCACACTGTATTATACAACATAAGAAACAAATTTATCTGGGGTCGCTTCCGGAGGTCATTGCCCCCGCGGCCCGGTCCCAGACAAGGCCTCCTGGTTTCCAAATTGTTAGTGACCGCCGCCCTCAGTCCAAATTATGCGCCACAGCTCTGCTGATCAAGAACTGTTTTGAGGACTCTGTCGAGTTCCATCGTGATGACAGCTAGGTGTTTGTTGGGAATCCCCATTATACATGCAGGAAGGGCGTTGAAGAGTCTTGGTCCCTTAACACTTATTGAGTTCTCTCTCCCTGATTTTGAGGGTCATCGCCCCCCACGGCCAGGTCGAAGACTAGGCCTCCGGGGTGCCAACCTGATAGACCAGGCTGTTGGTTCCAACCTCGTGCAGTTCCTGGTCAGTCCGGCTGACCATGAACTAGCTGGCTAGAGGAACCTGTTAGGTTTCTTCTTGAAGACAGTCAGAAATTTGTTGAGTTTCCTTTATGCATGAAGGGAAAGTGTTGAAGCCTAGGTCCCCCCTTTTTTTTTTAGTTTTCTCTTAGTGTACTCATCGCGTCCCTGCTCTTCATTTGAGGTATTTTACAATGCCTGCTAATTGTTTGCTTTCATACAGAATGATTTCGGTGTGCAGGTTTTGGGGCCAGTCCCTTCATGATTTTTCCATTTGTAAATTATGATGTACATTACTCGCCTACGTTCCAAGGAGTACTCAAGCCATAGGCACAACATTACAATATTGGTATACAATACCGACGAGATGAAGAATTAGATATATGTGAAACGCTTGGCTATATGAAGACAGTGGAAGATGAGGTAATTAGTCCCTCAGTCTGGAAACCATAGGTTGAGCATAAACAGGTGGAGAGGGAAGGGAAGGAGGTTTACTTGTTGTTTTATCGTTGATGGTGATGTGTACCTGTTGATGTTGTTAACGTATCTGTTGATAGCGGTAGTGTTCCTGTTGGTGTTACGTACCTGTTAGTGGTGTTAGTTTACCTGTTGATGGTGTTACTTTACCAGTTGATGGTGTTAGTTTACCTGTTGATGGTGTTAGTTTACCTGTTGATGGTGTCGTGTACCTGTTCATGAATGATGATTACACCCGCGGCTCAGTCTCAGTTCAGGTCTCCAGGATGAAAGTCTGGTTGGGAGGGGGGAGTGAGTGGAAGGGAAGGGAAGGGAGGGGAATGGAGGGAAGTGAATGAAGGGGGAAGGAGGGATATACATTACGTCATCTCATGACCAAAACAGAAACAGCTGATGCCAGCTTGAAGGTTTCCAGGTCAGAGGTCGCCCGCACACCTTAATCGAGGTCACCTCCTCCTCTTCTATTGATCTATTTTACTCTTTTTTTACTCTCTCTCTCTCTCTCTCTCTCTCTCTCTCTCTCTCTCTCTCTCTCTCTCTCTCTCTCTCTCTCTCTCTCTCTCTCTCTCTCTCACCTGGTTATAGATGGTAAGGTTGTCAGTGTCACGTGTCATGGTCATGTACTCTTGCCCCTTTTGTTGCTCTGGAGATTTAAAAAAAAAAGTTATTCGTTTTGTTCTTGTCTATGTGTCAAGGTTTTGTTTATGTTTGGCTGCTGTGAGCTGAGAGAGAGAGAGAGAGAGAGAGAGAGAGAGAGAGAGAGAGAGAGAGAGAGAGAGCGTGGTCACAGCAGCAAGAAGAGCAGGTCTCACCTGCTCTGGTCTCCACATAGTCACCATACTCTTACCAGTGACCGAGTCTTTCATTCATTAAAGTTGACAGCACCTCGTGAATTCTGCTCAGGGCAGAGCTGTGGATTTTGTTGTGCATCCTTCCTCCTCGCTCCTTCCTCCTCTCCTCTCATCTCCACTCTTCTTTTCTTTCCCCACTCTCTTCTTCTCCCACTCCTCCGTCTCTCATCTACTTTCTCTCCCTGTTCTCTCTCTCCCTCCCTCCCCCTCCTTTCTCTCTCTCTCTCTCTCTCTCTCTCTCTCTCTCTCTCTCTCTCTCTCTCTCTCTCTCTCTCTCTCTCTCACTCTCTCTCTCAGGGTGCCAGAGTTATGGGCACTCTCCGAGGGGGCCAGTCTGCTGGCTCTCTCCCCCGCTCCGCCTCACTTAAAGCTGACCCAACATTCCACAAGGACCGATTGATCGACTACGGGATCTCACTCTTCCTCGAATGGATTTTTCGGCGATAATTGCTGGATTAGGCCAATGTTTTGATTGCCAGCCTGACGGTGGGAAGTACCTTAGAGGAGGAGGTGCACTGCAAGACCAGTGAGGTGTGCTGGGCTGGCTGCTAGGCGCGCTGGCTGCCCACACGTCCCCTGGATCATCGCACTTTAAGCCCTGGAAGACGCTATCCCCTTCAATTCTGTTCCCACCAGCAAAGCGCAAAAACAAACGATTACGAGGTTTGGGGGAAGGGAGGGGAGGGGGAAGAGAGAAGGGCGCCGCGGCATCTCCAGACACGGACCTCCTGCCAGGGGAGTTTAAGGGCGAGAATGGCTTGTTTGGCAGCGGATCGATGGTACCCCTGTGGCTGCACAAAGATTGCCTCTGCATATGAGGGAAAAAGGGACATAAGTGACATTTGATGGTGGAGGGGGGGGTGCCTGTGGATCGTGACAGCTGTTGCCCGAGTTAATTTCAGTTTAATGATTTGATAATTGAGATGTAATGGCGGATGCTCCGGTGCCTTGGAGTAGCTCAGAGTCTAGGTGACCTGCGCCGCCTTGAGACGGTGGGAGGAAGGTGGGGGGGGGTTGCGGGGGAGATGGGGGTCAAGTTATCAGATGTTGCACCAGCGGGACCACCAGAACCCACCTCCCCTCCGGTTGTGCACATTCTGGCACTAGTGACACTAGTCTTGTGACACTAAACTTCTGGCATTAGTGCCAACTGTCTTCTGACACTAGTGACACTAGTCTTCTGGCATTAGTGACACTAGACTTCTGACACTAGTGACACTAGTCTTCTGGCATTAGTGACAACTGTCTTCTGACACTAGTGACACTAGTCTTCTGGCATTAGTGACACTAGACTTCTGACACTAGTGACACTAGTCTTCTGGCATTAGTGACAACTGTCTTCTGACACTAGTGACACTAGTCTTTTGGCATTGGTGACAACTGTCTTCTGACACTAGTGACACTAGACTTCTGGCATTAGTGACACTAGCCTTCTGACACTAGTGACATTAGTTTTCTGGCACTGGTGACACTAGTCTTCTGGCATTAGTGACACTAGTCTTCTGGCATTAGTGACACTAGCCTTCTGACTCTAGTGGCGCAAGTCTTTTGATACTAGTGACACTAGTCTTCTGGCATTAGTGACACTAGTGTTCTGGCATTAGTGACACTAGCCTTCTGACACTAGTGACACTAGTCTTTTGGCATTAGTGACAGCTGTCTTCTGACACTAGTGACATTAGTTTTCTGGCACTAGTGACACTAGTTTTCTGGCATTAGTGACACTAGTCTTCTGGCATTAGTGACACTAGTCTTCTGGCATTAGTGACACTAGCCTTCTGACACTAGTCTTCTGGCACTAGTGACACTAGTCTTCTGGCATTAGTGACACTAGTATTCTGGCACTAGTGACACTAGTCTTTTGGCACTAGTGACACTAGTCTTTTTGGGACCAGTGACACTAGTCTTTTGGCACTAGTGACACTAGTCTTCTGACACTAGTTCCTTAACACGAGTGACACTAGTCTTCTGATACTAGTGTCACTAGTTTTCTGATACTAGTGACACTAGTCTTCTGGGACTAGTGACTCTAGTCTTCTGGCACTAGTGACACTAGTCTTCTGGCATTAGTGACACTAGTCTTTTGACACTAGTGACACTAGTCTTCTGGCACTAGTGACACTAGTCTTTTGACACTAGTGACACTAGTCTTCTGGCACTAGTGACACTAGTCTTTTGACACTAGTGACACTAGTCTTCTGGCACTAGTCTTCTGGCATTAGTGACACTAGTCTTTTGACACTAGTGACACTAGTCTTCTGACACTAGTCTTCTGGCATTAGTGACACTAGTCTTTTGACACTAGTGACACTAGTCTTCTGGCACTAGTGACACTAGTCTTTTGACACTAGTGACACTAGTCTTCTGGCACTAGTGACACTAGTCTTCTGTTACTAGTGACACTAGTTTTCTGGCACTACTGACATTAGTCTTCTGGCACTAGTGATAATAGTCTTCTGGCACTAGTGACACTAGTTTTATGGCACTAATGACACTAGTCTTCTGATACTAGTGACACTAGTTTTATGGCACTAATGACACTAGTCTTCTGATACTAGTGACACTAGTCTTCTGACACTAGTCCCTTAACACGAGTGACATTAGTCTTCTCATACTAGTGACACTAGTTTTATGGCACTAATGACACTAGTCTTCTGATACTAGTGACACTAGTTTTATGGCACTAGTGACACTAGTCTTCTGACACTAGTCCCTTAACACAAGTGACACTAGTCTTCTGACGCTAGTCCCTTAACACGAGTGACACTAGTCTTCTGACACTAGTCCCGTAACACGAGTGACACTAGTCTTCTGACACTAGTCCCTTAACACGAGTGACACTAGTCTTCTGACACTAGTGACACTAGTCTCCTGGCACTAGCGACACTAGTCTTCTGGCACTAGTGGCACTAGTCTTCTGGCACTAGTGACACTAGTCTTCTGGCACTGGTGACACTAGTCTTCTGGCACTAGTGACGCTAGTCTTCTGGCACTAGTGACACTAGTCTTCTGGCACTAGTGACGCTAGTCTCCTGGCACTAGTGACGCTAGTCTTCTGGCACTGGTGGCACTAGTCTTCTGGCACTAGTGACACTAGTCTTCTGATATTAGTGACGCTAGTCTTCTGGCACTAGTGACACTATTCTTCTGGCACTAGTCACACTAGTCTTCTGGCACTAGTCACACTAGTCTTGTGGCACTAGTGACACTATTCTTCTAACACTAGTCACACTAGTCCCTTAACACTAGGGACACTAGTCTTCTGATATTAGTGACACTAGTCTTCTGGCACTAGTCACACTAGTCTTCTGATACTACACTAGTCCCCTAACATTAGTGACACTAATCTTCTGGCATTAGTGACACTAGTCTTCTGGCACTAGTGACACTAGCCTTCTGGCACTAGTGACACTAGTCTTCTGGCACTAGTGACACTAGCCTCCTGGCACTAGTGACACTAGTCATACTAGTCTTGTGGCACTAGTGACACTAGTCTTCTGGCATTAGTGACACTAATCTTCTGGCACTAGTCACACTAGCCTTCTGGCACTAGTGACACTATTCTTCTGGCACTAGTCACACTAGTCTTGTGGCACTAGTGACACTAGTCTTCTGACACTAATCTTCTGGCATTAGTGACACTAGTCACACTAGCCTTCTGGCACTAGTCACACTATTCTTCTGGCACTAGTCACACTAGTCTTCTGGCACTAGTCACAATAGCCTTCTGGCACTAGTGACACTATTCTTCTGGCACTAGTCATACTAGTCTTGTGGCACTAGTGACACTATTCCCTTAACACTAGGGAGACTAGTCTTCTGATATTAGTGACACTAGCCTTCTGGCACTAGTCACACTATTCTTCTGGCACTAGTCACACTAGTCTTCTGGCACTAGTGACACTATTCTTCTGGCACTAGTCACACTAGTCTTGTGGCACTAGTCACACTATTCTCTTAACACTAGGGACACTAGTCTTCTGATATTAGTGACACTAATCATCTGGCACTAGTCACATTAATCTTCTGGCATTAGTGACACTAGTCTTCTGGCACTAGTGACACTAATCTTCTGGCACTAGTGACACTAGTCTTCCGGCATTAGTGACACTAGTCTTCTGGTACTAGTGACACTAGCCTTCTGGTACTAGTGACACTAGTCGTCTGGCACTAGTAACACTAGTCTTCTGACACTAGTCCCTTAACATTAGTGACACTAGTCTTTTGGCACTACACTAGTCTTCTGGCACTAGTGACACTAGTCTTCTAGCACTAGTGACAGTAGCCTTCTGACACTAGTGACACTAGTCTTCTGGCATTAGTAACAATAGTCTTCTGACACTAGTCCCTTAACACTAATGACACTAGTCCCTTTACACTAGTCTTCTAAGACTAGTGATATTCGTGTTTTGGCACTAGTTCTCTTGTGCTGGTATCACTAATGCCTGTGTCGCAGGGGATAACACTGTCATACTGGATCAGTCATACTGACAGTGTTAAGGATTGTGTTGCTGGGGATAACACTGTGTCATACTGACCGTGTTAATTACTGTGTTGCAGGGGATGACACTGTGCCGCCTGAAGTAACATTACTTTAATTGTGTTAGTGTACATCAGGGAGCGAGGGAGAGTAAGTAAAGCTTCAGCCAGGCGGTTATGTCCTTGTTGAGTAGAAGATCCGAGGGTCAAGGCCTGGTGGAGGTGGTCACTGACGCCCCCGCCTCCCTTCTCCCCCCCCCCTTCCTCATACTCTTATAGGGTGTTATAGGTCTACTTGTTGATGGTTCTCGGGATACTCGCCCCTGCAGCCCGCTCCCAAACCAGCCTTGCCAGTCAGCCTAACAGAACTTGCTGCACGTAACTGAAATAGGCCCCAACAGTCAGCCTGATCAGGAATGGTTTTAAAGAAGTTAGGTTTCCTTTTGAAAGCAATCAGGCGTTCCATCGTAATTCTCCTTATATCAGAAGATCGTCACAGATGTGTCAGTTATTTAGGTTCATATGTGTTGTTATTATGGCTGTGTTTTCACTCACAGGATGAGTGTCTCTGGCCACTACTGGCATGATGGCGGTGTGTTTACACTACCACAGAACACTGCTCGTAATACAAAATCTTGGAAGGAAAGAAGTTGAGCGTCTACCGTTGATAAATGAGACATGTGTGCAAAATTTGGATGGTGTATATTCACTTGGTTGGTGTATATTCTAAGATAGAATGAGACATTTGTGCAACATTGGGTATCGTTATTCTGGGAAGGGTTTTCTCCAGCCAGTGGCTTCTTCAGTACAGTGTAGAGAAAAGTGGAATGGAAGACGACTGAAGAAGCCACTGGCTGGTGAAACCTTTCCAGAATAAAGATACCGAAATGTTGCATAAGTGTCCCATTTGTTAGTTTTCTATATTATTCACATCTACCGTCGCTCCCGCTCTTCTGAAGATTATTATTGTTATAATAACAAATGAAGTGGTAAACGCTCTCCTGCAGAGTACTTCTCGTGTGCGGGTTTGGAATAATTCCCATCAATTTTTTCCCGGATGCATCTTTTGATGCCTATCGTTCTCTTCTGCATTCTAGGTATTGGAGGTATTTTAGACGTTTTACAAGAATTTAGATGTTTGCAGTGAGGCAGGCAATGCAGTTTGTCTGTGCATTCTCCAAATCTACATTTTACTTGTCTTAGGCTGGAGCGACCTATTTAAAATTGAGCAGGGAGCTGCTCATATATCAGTTGCTCGACAAACCTTCATCCAGTAATAAAGAAAAAAAAAAGGAATAATACCGTGACTGGAACAATACACAGATAACCCGCACATAGGACGTTTCGGTCCGACTTGAACCATTTTCAAAATCCTCATAAGCTCCTCCTCTCTCTTATGTGCTGGTTATTTATTTATTCATCTAATAATAGTAACCATTGTTTGAAATTTTAATACGATTGTTAAAGGCATTCTGAAGTTATGAACGAAAACCTTAGTATAGAACAATATTCCAAGTGTATTAAAAAAGAGTATTATCACTGACTTAGTATCTCTTATTGCGGAGGTTCACGTTAACAAGTCTGTCATTGTTGGTGTTGTTATGACACTGTTGTTTGTATCACCATCAAACGTAACCCAAGTTACTGCTGTCCCCTTAAATTTTATGATTTTTTTTATAATGTAGTGTGGTTGTGTTTTAAGCATTGGTGTGTTATTTTGATAAATATCTCTTATTTAGCTTCGATTTTTTCTTTTATCTTTTATAATTTTCATTTCTTTTTCATTTTTTACTCATTATTATTATTTTTCTTTCTCCTAACTTCACTTCTATTCTTCCAGCCTGACCAGTGTAGTGGGTAGAGGACTAAGATGCTAGTGTCAGGAGTCATGTTATGGGTTCGAGTCATGTCGGGCTCCTTAGGTGATCACTGTGGTTTATGGGACGACCTCGGCTAGTATTGAATCCTTGAATCATAGTCATCGTCTTCAGCTTTATCTTCAGCTTTTTCTTCTACACCATCCCATGTCATTATTTTAAGTGTATGGTATAACCTATAGTGTTTTCTGAGAACATATTACTTTCCTTGGTCACGACGCTACCACCAGCCACACTGCACACCAAAAAATACCACTGGACAGGAGAATATTGACCTCATGCAGTGTTTGGAGGCTGTACATGAAAGGAACAGTGGAAGATTTTCAGAGAGAGAGAGAGAGAAAGGGAGAGAGAGAGAGAGAGAGAGAGAGAGAGAGAGAGAGAGAGAGAGAGAGAGAGAGAGAGAGAGAGAGAGAGAGAGAGAGAGAGAGAGAGAGAGAGAGAGCAATCAAGCTCGCGAGGCTGCCAGGTGAAGCTAGGGTGAAGTTTTAATGAATCAGATTACATTTAATTGCTTACCAAGGGCCTGATTGTCGCATCTCGTTGGAGCTACTAACACTTCACTGCTCTTCCTCTTGGGTTGAGGTGGCTGAAAGGAGCAGGTGTGTGTGGGGGGGGGGACTTGTCAGGAGCAGTTGTATGTGCTGTGAAGAGGAGGCGTATGTGGGCTGTCAGGACTGATGCTTGTGCTGAGGTCTATGTACTATGAGAGCAGGTGTGTGGGTTGAGGACAAGTGCTCGTGCTGAGGTGTGGGAGTTGTGAGGACAGGTGTGTGTGTGAGTTTTGAGGCCAGATGTGTGGACTGTGAAGGGCAGGTGTGTGGTGGACATATATAATAATAAATTTTGTGGGCAGGATTAGTTTCTGCCTGTGGAACATGACTTACCGGGACACGGGTGCTGTTGCTGCTGCTGCTGTTGTTAATGTGTATACAGATATCAAGGGGTCTTGAATAAGCATTAAAGGTAACAGCTTGTATGAAGTGCAAAAAATGGATTGAAACATTTCACAAGCACTTTAAAAATGTGGAATTCAACTATATTCTGTGCAGGTGCTGGCTGTGGTGGACGGAATCCTGACATTAGTTCAGGAACTAGCTCAGAATTACTAGCAGATAGTAATAGTTGAAGGTTCTAGTAGTAGTAGCAGATAGTAATAGCTGAAGGTTCTAGTAGTAGAAATGAAACTCTGTTTCAGTCTTTCCTTTTAAATATCCAATTTTATGTTTCCTAAACGTCCAGGAATCATTTCACCATGTTTTGTCAGTCGGCGGTGTGGAAGGAGGGTGGGGAGAGAGCCTTTTGCTATCTTAGCTGTCTTAACTAATCCGTCTCAGCTCGATATGATCCGTGTGGTCTCCTGCTTTCTGCTTCTGACATGAACTAAGTTTCTTCTGTCTTAACATGAACTTGCTGTCTAATTCCTTTCTATCTTACCATGAACTAATTCCCTTCTGCCTTTACCATGAACTTCCTAATTAATTCCTTTCTGCTTTTACCACGGACTTCCTATTTAACTCCCTTTTCGTTTACTGGGAATCGTATTTGCTTTTTTTTTTTTCCTGTCTGGTATTGTACCCACTTGTATATCTAAAGTTTGGTCTCATTGCTTTCCTTCCTTCCACTCTCCTTAGAAACCCTCTCACTTCCGCTCACCTTTTAGTTTCTCCGAATGTATGTTTCTCGTCCCTTTATTGCCCCCTCCTCTCTTTCTCTCTCTCTCTGTCTCTGTCTTTCCTGCTTCATTAGTGAAATTCTGTTTGATATTTCTCTCCTGTTCTGCGCATTCCTTCTTGTGATGGAGGCCCCTGGGTGAGTGTGGGCAGGTGGTGGAGGCCCCTGGGTGAGTGTGGGCAGGTGGTGGAGGACCCTGGGTGAGTGTGGGCAGGTGGTGGAGGCTCCTGGGTGAGTGTGGGCAGGTGGTGAAGGACCCTGGGTGAGTGTGGGCAGGTGATGGAGGACCCTGGGTGAGTGTGGGCAGGTGGTGGAGGCCCCTGGGTGAGTGTGGGCAGGTGATGGAGGACCCTGGGTGAGTGTGGACAGGTGGTGGAGGACCCTGGGTGAGTGTGGGCAGGTGGTGGAGGACCCTGGGTGAATGTTGGCAGGTAATGGAGGTCCCTGGGTGAGTGTGGGCAGGTGGTGGAGGGCCCTGGGTGATTGTGGGCAGGTGATGGAGGACCCTGGGTGAGTGTGGGCAGGTGATGGAGGACCCTGGGTGAGTGTGGGCAGGTGGTGGAGGACCCTGGGTGAGTGTGGGCAGGTGATTGAGGACCCTGGGTGAATGTTGGCAGGTAATGGAGGTCCCTGAGTGAGTGTGGGTAGGTGGTGGAGGGCCCTTGGTGATTGTGGGCAGGTGATGGAGGACCCTGGGTGAGTGTGGGCAAGTGATGGAGGCCCCTGGGTGATTGTGGGCAGGTGATGGAGGCCCCTGGGTGAGTGTGGGCAGGTGATGGAGGACCCTGGGTGAGTGTGGGCAGGTGATGGAGGACCCTGGGTGAGTGTGGGCAGGTGATGGGGAGGACCCTGGGTAGGTGATGGAGGTGTGTTGTGTAGAGTGCGTGGGTAAGACGTGCCACAGGGTGGAGGCTGAGCGTAAACACACTCTGGTGCACCACAACACACACCCATCTGTATGTAGATGGAAAAATTAGCATGAAAATGAAGAAAGTGTGAGAGAGGCTAAGATGGTGGTGGAGGTGATGGTGGTGAGGGGGTGGTGGAGGTGATGGTGGTGAGGGGGTGGTGGAGGTGATGGTGGTGAGGGGGTGGTGGAGGTGATGGTGGTGATGGGGTGGTGGAAGTGATGGTGGTGAGGGGGTGGTGGTGAGGGAATGGTAGAGATTGTGGTATTAAGGGTCGTAGTGGTAATCTGGGTGGTGGTGGTGGAAAGATAGAGGTAGATAGGGTGGTTTACCTGTCTACCTGTTTACTTCGTCCTCCCCTTCCCGTCTCAGACCATTCCCTTGGTTGACAGCCTGATAAGTCAGGTTGTTAGTGCCTTGCTGTCTTGTCTGGAACATTGCTGTATACTCTGCCTGTCGAAGCAGGGGAGATATCACAGCTAGAAAATTACAAAGATATTTCACTGCCCACGTGGAAATAATAAGTAAAACTACACTGGAATACATCACGTGGTGTGATCTTTAGTTTTTGAGGAGGTGAACCAGTAAGCCAGCACAAGACCAAAAGCTCAAGTTAGCAGGTCATCGTTTGACTAGGAGCCGTGTCAGGAAACACTTCTCTTGTTTCCTGACAAATGAAACACAATCACCACTTAGAATATACTCTGTGGAATGGAGAATAGAGAGATGCCTGATAATATATACCTTTAAAAGAACTAACGGTCAGCTCCCAAACTGCATGCTGCCATAACAACTTACTGGAGTGAGAGACACTGGGGGAAGTGTAAACAGTATCCAGCGAAAACCTGGGGTCATAGGCACAATTGGTGTCCACGACTGTTCAAGCTGCTACCAAGTTGATCAGGCACTTGCAGTATGAAGGATGAGTGAGGAAAAAGGGAGGGGGGGGATGGGTGTTGAAGGGAGGTGTTGCATGTCTTCACTGGTATCGACCGACTCCGGCCTGCTCGCTGCTTGTATCTACAGGTTTTGTATTATCTTAGTGTCAGGGTTGAGACAGCTGGCTGCTAGGAGAGGAACACGCAGAAGAGGATACACGTCAGTTACCCTGTTTTCTAATAATATGTTATTTTTCCGCTATAATCTACCTTGTCCATAATTACTATCGTATTTGCTTTGTCTGCTTTCGTAAGGTGAAGTCCAGGATCTTTCCTTAATTCATGGTATAACTTAAATTTTTGAGGACACTTTACGAAAGCAGACAAAGCAAATGCGAGTGTGGGTGACTGTGGACGGATAGATAAAGACAGAAAAGTATAACATTTATAGATGTGATAGAATTAATAGGTCACAGGGAGGAGTAAGACTATGTAAAAGCTACTTTCTGTTGCACAGAAATGCTGAACTCTACGAATGATATAGTAGAAATCTTAGGCATTAAAGTTGAAAAATAGGAATTTGGTAATTATCCTAGTATATAAACCAGCATCAGCAACTGCTGGTGCTGGTTTATATACGGTATAACTATATTGAAAATATGAACTCAAAAGGAACACTATATACAAAAATTCAAGAGGGTCACTATATAGAACGAAAGGATCATGTAAAAGACCTGGGAATAATTATGTCAGTTGACCTTTTTTTTTTAAAGACCATAACAAGATAAATATCACGACAGCCAGGAAGATAACGAAGATGAAGAGAACTTTCAAAACAAGGGAAATAATGCCGATGGTGACACTTGAAATCGCTAGTGCTCCCTCATTTAGAATATTGCTCAGTGCTGACGGCCTCGTTCAAAGCAGGAGAAATATCAGAGCTGGAACAAATACAGAGATCGTTTACGGCTCACAGTGAGCCAGTAAAGCACCTAAATTACTGGGAGCGTCTTCAAGTCTTAAACATGTACTCATTGGAGAGGAGGAGAGAAAGATACATGATAATATATACCTGGAAAGTACTCGAGGGCCTGGTTCCAAATCTGCACACTGCCATAACAACATACTGGAGTGAGAGATATGGGAGAAAGTGTTAAATAAACCCAGTGAGGAGCAGGGGTGCAGTGGGGACAATAAGGGAACACTGTATCAACATCCGGGGTCCCAGACTATTCAACATCTTACCAGAAGATATCAGAAACCCTTCTGGAACAAGCGTAGAAGCCTTCAAGAGGAAACTGGACAAGTATCTTTACCAGGTGTCACGTAAATCAGGCTTTGATGGATATGTGGGCAGCGGGCCTCCAGCAGCAACAGCCTGGTTGACCTGGCAAGCACCAGATGAGCCTGGCCCATGGCCGGGCTCCCGAGAGTAGTAAAACTCTCGAAACTCTTCAAAAGTATAAAGGTATAAGGTAGATTATAGGGGAAACATAAACATGATATTAGGAAACGGAAACTCGCGCGCCTCTTAACTTGATGTTTAACTGGAGATGATACTGAGGATCATTGCTCCACTGCCCGATCTCGGACTAGGCTTTCCTTGTAAGAGCCTGACTAGTCAGACTGTTGGTGCTCCCTGCATGCAATCAGACATAGGCACCACAGCCCGGTTGATCAGAGAGCAGTTTAAGAAGTTAGAGATATATTGATAATTCCCTTAATTTTGAAGAGAGGGTATTGAAAATCCCCTGACGCTTTATGAATAACGAGATATCTGCTTTGTCTCCCTTTCTTATAAGGAGCAATTTATGTGTTTAGATTATGAATCAATCCCTCCAGCATCTTCCAGGTATAAATTATAATATATAATATGCACTTGCATTAGACTGAATACAAGTTGAGGGATTTTAGGCATTCCGGTAAATAGTTGCTTGAAGTGATATGAACAATGAAAGTTCTTTAAATTTTGCAGATCCCAAATTTCGTCTCCCTTAAAAGAAGCTGTTAGTGTACAACAGTATTCCATTAGTGCAGAATGCAAGTACCTTAAAGAGTATCATCATTATCATCACTCTTGTTATCCCACCTACCAGGTGGGTTATCTAGTCCTAAGTTCCTCGCATCCCTTTTCTGCTCTGTTTCAGTTATTACTAAAAAAGTTCATAACTGAGCAGGTTTAATTTGCCCTCTTTAAACATATTCTCTCTGACCTAATTCAATATTTGGTTTACATCATTTTGGAGGTTTGATGTGTCCTTAATGGATGTCACACTCATACACAGTCTAGTGTGCGAGAACTGTTAGTGCTACAGGTAACCTGGTAGTTATGATTTTGTGACTTGGTGGAAGATGTGAATGTCAAAGAGAATCTGGGTGAGTATTGTCTTGTGGAACAAGAACTCTTCACTGTGGTAGCCTCGGATTTTACTTTGTTGATTACTCTTTGGATCTGAGTTGTAACAAAGTTGTAGATACATCTTTCTGCGTGTGCAGTTATGACAATTTTGCACGCATTTTGTGAGCTAACACGAATTTCCTTTTATATTATGTCAGCATGTTGGTGACTGTCGTAGTGGTCTAGACTGTAGTAGATGCCAGAGACAGGAGCGTCGTGTTGTTCTCAAATGTGTAAATGATGGCTGTATCTACACTTTCTTCCTGGGATAATCAAGACCAGTGATAACTTAGTTATATTGACTTTTTATGAATATAAAGTTCTGTGAATCTTAATGCATGGGCATACATTTTTGAAGTCAGCGGAAATTCAGGTTATTCCAGAAATGTTGGCTGAGTTTCGTATTGCATAAATGAAAAATTCATCGAGGTTGTCAATCTTTTGTCTATTTAATGGCCAGTGAACACCACGTCGTATTGTGTCCTCAGAATTTCCTTCATTTCTTTGTTGCCATGAAAGTTTCATTTTCTCTAATGGAGGTGGAACAAATGTAACAATCATACTTAAAAAATATCTCAGTAAGTGTGGAGGGTCCAAGACTTTTCAACACTCTACCATTAAATATAAGGGAAAATCACCAATATACCTGTGGCTCACTTCAGCAGGGAACCTGACAGGTTCTTCCAAACAGCTATAGATCAGCCGGGCTGTGGTGCTTACTTTGGACTGCGTGCTGCTGTTAGCCCACCTACAACCAATAGCCTGGCTCATCAGGTCTTGAACCAGACCTGGCATAGGAACGGGCCGCGGGGGAGATTATCCCCGCACCGCCAACAAGTAAACATTTGTGTTCTTACACAGTTTAGTGGATGAGTAAGACATATGTACAGCCGTTGGATATCTTTATTGTTGAAACGTTTCGCCTACACAGTAGGCTTCTTCAGTCATACACAGGGTAGCAGGTTTAGTAGTGTTCTTGTTATTGCTTGCTTGAAGAACTGGAATAATTGCAAAAATAAATGCTCTTACGCTGTGTTTGTGACTCTGATGAGACAGTCATTGATTCTGTGCTCTACTCAACAAGGTAAGGAGTAAACCACCAACCACCCAGGCCGCCCACCAGACGGGTCCCGGGGCGGTTCGTGGGCGGAGGGTGGGCGTGACAAGGTAGTTAGCAATCTAATGTTTGCTTGTGGCTGACTCTCTTCTGAGGTTCACTCATTAGTTCACTAATTTGTTACTGGTGGGTGGTGTGGGTGGTCTGTGGGTGGTGTGGGTGGTCTCTGGATGGCCTGTGTGACATGTTTGGATGGCCTGTGTGGCAGCTTTGGATGGTCTTTGTGGCAGCTTTGAACAGCCTGAGGGACATGTGTGGAAAGCCTGAAATGCAGGTGTGGGGTGTCAGTTATAAGTTGTTGATATAACTGACTGTCTGCGTGTAAGTTATATCCCTATGAACACTTCAGTGTTTCTCTGCAAGCTTTATTGGTCGCCTAATCACTCGAGCTATGATACCTACAGTCTTCAGGCGGACAGAGCCATCACAGTCTGACTGATCAGGCACCTCCGACAGGAATTGGTCTAGTTCCCTCTTGAAAGCCTCTACTTTGTTCCAGCAATATATATATTTGTATTGTCTGATAGGAGGTTTTAGAGTTTTGGACCACGGATATTGATACAGTGTTCTCTAATTGTACATATGGCACCCCGTGTCTTTTCGCTGTATTTGTTTATTTCTATTCCTGACACTATAGTAAGTGGTTATGGCAGTGTGCCGGTGTGCTGTCTTATTTGTTAAGCGGGGTTGTGTACACAATCCTAATTAGGACTTCTGGGATCTCACCTGAATATAAGGTGTTTCTCCAGGGTACAGGTAGCGAACCTAGTGATTGTATAATTGTATATATTGTCATTTTTTTAATTCAATAGAAATTATGTTAGTTTAAGATGTAGCTGTGATTAGTAGAGTGGGCTGAGATTATGAAAAAAAAATCCTTGGTCTCTTATGCTCTCGTGGCTCTGACAGCCTTGTTAAGAAGGAATTCATACAGTTTCTTCAGGGAGAGTTGTATATTTATGTTTTACCATCACTACTGACGACTTGCACCTTCAAACCGGTCACCTGCACTTTAGGTGACCAGGGATGGAGGCAGGTTTAGGTTGCCAATGTGTTGAACGCAGACAATAACAAGGATTCACTATAGAACTCGTGATTGCTTTCGTGCGTTCATACAGATATCTTCGAGGTTCCTTTGAAGATGTTTGTGTGCGTGAGAGAGAGAGAGAGAGAGAGAGAGAGAGAGAGAGAGAGAGAGAGAGAGAGAGAGAGAGAGAGAGAGAGAGAGAGAGAGAGAGAGAAGGATTGTTATCACTGTGACACTAATGTGTAAGCTGTAACATAACATGTATTAGGAGTGCTTGTGTTACCACTCTACTTCTTACTCCAGTCTTTGGTTCTTGACCAATAATTATTTTGTTTGTAATTTTCAGATGCAAAATCACGTCTGTGACGTGTTCGTGCGACACACGTGATATCTTCTGGTGTCCGCACGTGGTAGCTCTCTCCCTCCACCGCATCCGCCACGCCGACACCGTCCACCTCAGGATACCCATCTCAGGTCAGTGTTACTACAGGATACCCATCTCGGGTCAGTGTTACTGCCAGGATACCCATCTCAGGTCAGTGTTACTGCCAGGATACCCATCTTAGGTTAGTGTTACTGCCAGGATACCCATCTCAGGTCAGTGATACTGCCAGGATACCCATCTCAGGTCAGCGATACTGCCAGGATACCCATCTCAGGTCAGTGATGCTGCCATGATACCCATCTCAGGTCAGTGATACTGCCAGGATATCCATCTCAGGTCAGTGATACTGCCAGGATACCCATCTCAGGTAAGTCTTACTGTCAGGATACCCACCTCAGGTCAGTCTTACAGCCAGGATACCTATCTCAAATCAGTGTTATTGCCAGGATACCCATCTCAGGTCAATGTTACTGCCAAGATACCCATCTCAGGTCAGTGTTACTGTCAGGATACCCATCTCAGGTCAGTGTTACTTCCAGAACTTCCATCTCCGATCAGTTCCACAATATTTATCTTAGGTGAGTGTTAGTGGCTGGATACCTATGAGAGTTAGTACCTGGATGCCCACGTTAAGTCACTCTAGATCAGTCCTTGTTACTTTGAGTTCTCCTCACTCTCGGATTATTTGCTGTTATTCCTGAGTTGGTGTAGATGTGTGACCTGGTTGTATGTTGCCGCCACAGAGACGCTGCTGCAGATGGACCGGCAGCAGTTGCAGAAAATGATGCAGTACCTGATCAGTGAGCACCATACGGAGGTGCTACCCACCGCCCAGAAATTGGCAGACCAGATCCTCCAACACAATCACCCTATCAACCACATCCAAGGTACGTTATATGTTAATTCTCTTGTCATGTTTGTAGTCTTAACCTCATGTTAGGACTCATGTTCTGTCTCCTCATCAACCAAATCCAAGGCATTCTTAGTTGCTGTCATTATGTTTCATACCCGGTACTCATAACCTCGTGTTTACGTGGCTATGGTTCTTGGAATTATTCAAGGTACTAAGACTGATGTATTAAGAGATCCATCTCTCTCCCATCTGTGTGATACCTTCAGTCTTATCTTTTGTCTTCCTGTTGATGGCTCATGAGATCATGGCTACTGCGACCCGGTGTTATACCAGGCCACCTACTTGACGGATTGGCAAGTCAAGCTGTTTTTCTTGCTCGCTGTATGCTGTTAAACTTCAGTACAGCTCCTCTAATCTTGTATGTACCGCTGACCGTGTAAGATTTATGTGTAACTACTACAACCTTCACTTCTACCACCACTATTACTTCCAGCACCACAACCCTACAGCAAGCGCAACTTCCAACGCTACCACCTCTGTCACTATCACCACCACCACCAGTAACACCACAATCATCAGCTCCACCACTACGGTTGTGCTCGACAATGCTAGGTGACTTCCATCTTAGCGGAAGCAGTTCCCGGAGTAACTGTATTGAAGGAGACGATGATCTGACCTACCCAGTTTTGTGGTGGATAGAGGACTATTACGAACACAGGTAGCAAATTCAGGGCCTGCTGTACGTAGCCGTAACTAAAGTCAGCGGTCAAAGAGCAACCTGGCAATGAGGGGCAAGACAGACACAGCAATTGCTTCTTCGCCTGTATATTCCTTCACCACGATATGTACACTATTTACAGAATTAAATGAGCAGTATAATAGTAAGACAGAAATCAAAGAACCACTCATAGCAGTAGGCTACACTTCAGAATACAAGAGAGTATGAGTGGTCTAGACCAGCTTGAGTGTCTACCCGCAGCCAGGTGGTCAAGCATGACGTCACCTCGGCTAGCAGGGCCAGCTCTCATGTTATTGGTTGATTGAACTGGAAAATTCATCCAGGACTGATATATTCTGAACTGCCAGGTCGCTAGTCGAGAGGCGTGCCAGTGTGTGTGGCAACGTCGAATAAATTTATTGTAACGTACTCGACGCATGCCACAGTGACAATCATAGTACCTTTGGCGCTATATAGGACACTTATAGTACCTTTGGCGCATATATAGGACACTTATAGTACCTTTGGCGCATATATAGGACACTTATAGTACCTTTGGCGCATATATAGGACATTTATAGTACCTTTGTTGCATATATAGGACATTTATAGTACCTTTGTTGCATATATAGGACATTTATAGTACCTTTGTTGCATATATAGGACATTTATAGTACCTTTGTTGCATATATAGGACATTTATAGTACCTTTGTTGCATATATAGGACATTTATAGTACCTTTGTTGCATATATAGGACATTTATAGTACTTTTGTTGCATATATAGGACATTTATAGTACCTTTGTTGCATATATAGGACATTTATAGTATCTTTGTTGCATATATAGGACATTTATAGTACCTTTGTTGCATATATAGGACATTTATAGTACTTTTGTTGCATATATAGGACATTTATAGTACCTTTGTTGCATATATAGGACATTTATAGTACCTTTGTTGCATATATAGGACATTTATAGTACTTTTGTTGCATATATAGGACATTTATAGTACCTTTGTTGCATATATAGGACATTTATAGTACTTTTGTTGCATATATAGGACATTTATAGTACCTTTGTTGCATATATAGGACATTTATAGTACTTTTGTTGCATATATAGGACATTTATAGTACCTTTGTTGCATATATAGGACATTTATAGTACTTTTGTTGCATATATAGGACATTTATAGTACCTTTGTTGCATATATAGGACATTTATAGTACTTTTGTTGCATATATAGGACATTTATAGTACTTTTGTTGCATATATAGGACATTTATAGTACCTTTGTTGCATATATAGGACATTTATAGTACCTTTGTTGCATATATAGGACATTTATAGTACTTTTGTTGCATATATAGGACATTTAGTATTTTTGTTGCATACATAAGAACATGAGAACATAAAAAAGAAGGAACACTGCAGCAGGCCTACTGACCCATGCGAGGCAGGTCCAAGTCTCCTACCGGCTTAAGCCAATGCCCCAACCTAGTCAGGTCACGTCACATTCACTTAAGGAAGGAGCACGGCACCTGACCTAATAGCACAATCAGGTCCAACTCACACCTACCCACACCCACTCATGTATTTATCTAACCTATTTTTAAAACTACACAACGTTTTACTAAACCTATATCTTTCCTTAATCTGAATTTTTCCAAAATAAAACCATTGCTGCGAGTCCTGTCTTGGCTAGATATTTTTAGCACGCTATTTACATACCCTTTATTTATTCCTATTTTCCATTTATACACCTCAGTCATATCCCCCCTAATTCTACGTCTTTCGAGAGAGTGCAGATTCAGGGCCTCAATCTATCCTCATAGGGAAGATTTCTGATACATGGGATCAACTTTGTCATCCTCCTTTGTACGTTTTCCAGAGCATTTATATCCATTCTGTAATACTGTGACCAAAACTGTGCAGCATAATCTAGATGAGGCCTAACCAAGGATATATAGAGTTGAAGAACAACCTGAGGACTTCTATTATTTATGCTTCTTGACGTGAAACCAAGGATTCTGTTCGCTGCTGTCTTTGTTTTAGATTACTGCTAACCAGAACTCCCCAATCCTTTTCACAATCAGTAATATTAAGATCTATATTATTTAGTTAATATGTGGCATGGTTATTTTCCTGTCCATTGTTTAGAACTTTGCATTTATCTATATTAAACTGCATCTGCCACTTCTCCGATCACTTCATAAGTCTATTCAAATCTTCCTGGAGTGTTCTAATGTCCTCATCAGAATGAATTCGTCGGCCTATTTTAGTGTCATTGGCAAACTTTCTTATATCGTTATTTATTCCTTCATCTATGTCGGTTATGTAGATAGTGAACAACAAGAGGCCCACCACTGATCCCTGTGGAACACCGCTCGTGAAGCTTCCCACTCTGATTTCTCCCCATTTATGCAAACTCTCTGCCGCCATCAGTCAATCACGCCTCTGTCCAGGAAAAAAATTTCTCCTCCTATTCCATGTGCCTTAATTTTCCTCAATAGTCTCTGATGAGGGACTCTATCAAAAGCCTTACTGAAGTTCATATACACAACATCATATTCATTACCGTGATCTACCTTGTAGTACATATGTTGATAAAATCATTTTAACACAATTCGTGAGTCGTTTCAAAACATTGTCTTTCGGAGCTTAATTTTAATGCAACATACAGAATGTCGCATTAAGTTTTAATAACAGTGTATTTTCAACGCAGTAATACGCAGTTTTAAGAATACAATACTGTATTTTAACGCGGCCATACGGATATATTTGATAAAACTGAATCATTGTGGGTGGTTAGTTGAGTGGTGTTGGTGTGACTGTGGCGGGCTTACCTGGGTAAGCATTGAGTGCTTTATCTGTATTCACAGTATTTCAGAGATTATGACGTATCAGGGTTGGTGAGGGGTGGGGAGTGTTAGTGAGGGGTGGGGAGTGTTGGTGAAGAGTGGGGAGTGTTGGTGAAGAGTGGGGATTGTTGATGAAGGGTGGGGAGTGTTAGTGAGGGGTGGGGAGTGTTAGTGAGGGGTGGGGAGTGTTGGTGAAGAGTGGGGAGTGTTGGTGAAGAGTGGGGATTGTTGATGAAGGGTGGGGAGTGTTAGTGAGGGGTGGGGGTGTTAGTGAGGGGTGGGAGTGTTAGTGAGGGGTGGGGAGTGTTGGTGAAGAGTGGGGAGTGTTGATGAAGGGTGGGGAGTGTTAGTGAGGGGTGGGGAGTGTTGGTGAAGAGTGGGGATTGTTGATGATGGGTGGGGAGTGTTAGTGAGGGGTGGGGGTGTTAGTGATTGGTGGGGGTGTTAGTGAGGCGTGGGGGTGTTAGTGAGGGGTGGGAGCGTTAGTGAGGGGTGGGGGTGTTAGTGAGGGGTGGGGGTGTTAGTGAGGGGTGGGGGTGTTAGTGAGGGGTGGGGAGTGTTGGTGAAGAGTGGGGATTGTTGATGAAGGGTGGGGAGTGTTCGTGTGGGGTGGGTGTGTTAGTGAGGGATGGGGGTGTTAGTGAGGGGTGGGGAGTGTTAGTGAGGGGTGGGGAGTGTTAGTGAGGGGTGGGGAGTGTTGGTGAAGGGTGGGGATTGTTGATGAAGGGTGGGGAGTGTTAGTGAGGGGTGGGGAGTGTTAGTGATGGGTGGGGGTGTTAGTGAGGGGTGGGGAGTGTTAGTGAGGGGTGGGGAATGTTGGTGAAGGGGGTGGTGAGTGGTGGGGAGTGTTGATGAAGGGTGGGGAGTGTTGGTGAAGGGTGGGGATTGTTGGTGAAGGGTGGGGATTGTTGGTGAAGGGTGGGGATTGTTGGTGAAGGGTGGGGAGTGGTGGGGAGTGTTGATGAGGGGTGAGGAGTGTTGGTGAAGGGTGGGGATTGTTGGTGAAGGGTGGGAATTGTTGGTGAAGGGGGTGAGGAGTGTTGGCGAGGAGTGGGGAGTGTTGGTGAAGGGGGTGGTGAGTGGTGGGGAGTGTTGGTGAAGGGTGGGGATTGTTGGTGAAGGGTGAGAATTGTTGGTGAAGGGGGTGGTGAGTGGTGGGGAGTGTTGGTGAGGAGTGTTGGTGAAAGGGGTGGTGAGTGGTGGGGAGTGTTGGTGAGGGGTGGGGAGTGTTGGTGAAAGGTGGGGAGTGTTGGTGAAAGGGGTGGTGAGTGGTGGGGAGTGTTAGTGAGGGGGTGGGGAGTGTTGGTGAACGGGGGTG
>NC_091295.1:37094514-37127014 GCF_038502225.1 Cherax quadricarinatus | reverse complement strand
GATCAACTGACTTTATCTCGTTGACATCATTATGCTGTACGAATGTGTTCCATACTCGAGTCATCCTGGGTATATATGATCTCAGATGGAGTGATGTTCTGGAGAAGGGTACAGCCAGAGTGAAGTTGCTGCTTTCTGCCCGTCTTGTGGCATAAAAGCTTGTTTCACGCTGTCCTCGAAGTGGATCCAAGTGTGGTACTTCGACAGTATTGGCCTTGTACACAACAGTAAGGCCACCCACATCCCTCCTATGTTGAAGGCTCTGCTGAAATGACAGATCTATCCAGGATGGGTTCAGGCGAGAGATGAGACGTCTTACTCTGTTTTCTACTCTGTCAAGCAGTCGCAGATGAGAGGGGGGGGGGCAGGCAAACCAAGAAAGTGGAGCATACTCAAGGTGTGAGCGTACTTGTGCCTCGTACAGAATCTTGCAACCCCTACTGTCAAGTAGATGCGAGATACGGCGAAGTGCTGTAAGCTTCCTGGCTGTCTTGTTTGCAAGATTTACAACATGGTTCTTCATGGTAAGTTTGGAGTCAAATTTCACCCCAAGGATATCAACTTCTTCTCCAGGTGCCAACATCCTCCCATTCATCCTTACTACTGCACCAGCATTACCATCATGGTGCCTAGACACGATCATCATTTGCGTTTTCTCAGGTGCAAATGTTACTTGCCATCTATTTCCCCAAGCTGATATAGCTCTCAGCTGGTGATTGATGTAGCTTAGAGCAGCTGGCATTTCTTCTCTTGGATAAGTGAATGTCAGTGTACAGTCGTCTGCATATGCATGTGATTCTGGGATGAGATGAAGAAGGTCGTTGAAGTAGACATTCCATAACAATGGTCCCAGCACGCTTCCTTGTGGAACACTTGCCCCAATAGGATGTCTTGCTGATTCCATTCCATTGAGAACTACACTTAGAGATCTACCATGAAGGTAATCACTTAGGAGACATAGCGTAGAGCCTGCAATTCCCAGTGGTTGAAGTTTTGCTAAGAGGCCCTGGTGCCACACCCGGTCGAAAGCGCCAGCAATGTCCAGTGCTACCACACAGCTGACTTTGGATTCATCCAGTGACTGGTGCCACTTAGTGGAGAGGTTTAACAACAGATCAGCAGCAGAGTAACGTTTCTCTCTCTCTCTCTCTCTCTCTCTCTCTCTCTCTCTCTCTCTCTCTCTCTCCCTCTCTCTCTTTTTTTTTTTTTTTTTTTTTTTTTTTTTTTTTTTTTTTTTACACAGGGTTTGACAAGGTTAAGGATCCCTAGCTTTATTGACAGCTATATTACAGGTTAAGGATTCCTAACTTTATTGGCAAGCTAAGAGCTGTTACCTACATCAGCTCATTTGAAAGCATTTTTATTGTTATGAGACATACAAGTACGGGACAGGATGAAGTTGGAGCCATCTGTGGGCCAGCATTTTCATTTGATCAACTGACTTTATCTCTCTCTCTCTCTCTCTAACACATTGCTGGCACTTTTCCCCTTTCTCTCTCCTTCTATTCTTTCTGTCTCTTCCACTTCCCTTGCTCTGCCCCCTTTTCTCCTCTTCTTTCCCCCCATTCTCTTCGTTTCCCTTCTTCTTTCCCTTGATTCCTTCCCATTTCCGTGCCCTCATCCCTTCCTTTAAACTCGTTATCCGAATGACGTTTTATTTTCGGAGAATTGCACCATCACCCATCACTCAGGAGCCGTACACTATCACCTATCACTCAAGAGCGTTGTGACATCACCCATCACCTACGATGGGTAATGGGCTTTTTCTTTTTGAAGAGGTGGGTGGTGATGGAAGATTGGGGGGGAGGGGGGATTGCTGCTGCAGTGTCTACATGCTGTGTATAGTAGAGACGTGGTGTAGCCAGTGTTAGTGGTATTGTATTGACCAGTGTTAGTATGAGTGTTGTATTAGTGTTTGCTAGAGTCGATACGCAGCTCCTGGTTCCGTTTCTTAACCCCCAAAATTGGACTTGCTCTTGGCGGTCCTCTGGCCCACATTGCCTTATAAACAGCCTGACTCATCTGGAACTTGACCGAGGTAGGGATCCAGTTTCCTCTTTAAGATATTTAAACGCTTGTTCGTGCAGTGATTCCGATATCTTGTGGTAGCAGGTTCAGTAGTCGGGGCCAGGAGGTTCATGGCCTCCTGGCCTCTTATCATACCTCAACTAGTTCACGTATTTACTAACTTAACACTGAAGATGTATTTCCTAACATATGTGTCGCTAATCTTGTGTTCTTCGCTTCCATGTAGACCTTCCTGACTCCTGTGTAGACCTTCCTGACGCCTGGTAACCTGCGAGTACTTTGTACATCCTTATCGTGTCACCCCTGACGCCTCACGAAATAATAAAATTGTGTTAGGCAGTGTATGAAGGTAGCTTTTAGGGAAAAGGGTGGATGGCTTGCCTTAATGCTGGTCAAGGGCTTTTTCATCTAAGGAATTGGAGCCATCCTTTCCCATCCTATTCCCTAGGCGCTGTCAGGACGAGTTTAGCGCTTCCCTATGACGGGGAAACCTGGCCCAGGTATGCCACTGGTATGATAGGTGTGATTATGATGATAATATTTTTCGACATGTGAGCGTCATATATAAAACAGGTGTCGTTGACAAGGTTACGTTCACTGTCTGCTCTCTTGCGTCACCTGTCGTGGCTGTCGGTGCACACACCGCTGGGTTATGGCTAGAATTCGTCTGCCACATTACACCTTTATGTACGTCATTTTTGGTATGTGTGTGTGTGTGAGAGAGAGAGAGAGAGTCTGGTGAGTCTGGTGCTGGACAGACTAGATACTACACTAACCTTCACACTCAACATTAGTTATTATTCATGACTGGCACCTGCCAAGTGTGTGTCATTACTTACTTATGGTTGCTAGTTTGTTCTCACAGTACAATAATAATACTCACACTCTCCCATCTCCATTATTACTATTTATATTTCCAACTTTTCCCCCAGGATGCGGCCCACAACAGTCGAATAACAACCATGTAC
This sequence comes from Cherax quadricarinatus, assembly GCF_038502225.1. Lineage (NCBI taxonomy): Eukaryota > Metazoa > Arthropoda > Malacostraca > Decapoda > Parastacidae > Cherax > Cherax quadricarinatus. The sequence continues at coordinate 37,124,018 of NC_091295.1, read as the reverse complement.
CAATTTACTGCTAATTGAACAAGGGCAGCAGGTGTAAGGACGACTTTCCCGTACGTTCCGCCTTGCTCAGGAATCGAACCCGTAGCTCTTTTGATTACTGAGCGTGTACTCACCAATTTGTATTTGCAGTGTTCTAGTCTTGGCTCCTCGCCCTTCGTCTCATCGACCTTCAGAATTTGTCCCTTGAGCTCCACCACAACACTGCCTTTAAGTTCTCATCCGCCACATCCTCATCCACCTCATTCCACTTCTTTACTGCCTTGAGACTTAAGAATTTCTTAATATTCCTGTGACTCAGATGTTATTAAATTCTGTCTATGTCCTCTTTTTGGTCCTAGCATTCTAAATAGTGTATCTTTCTTCCCCCTATCAGATTTTTTGAGTATCTTATAGGTCGTAATCATATCTCCTTTAGTTCTTTCCTTCATTCGTCAAGCTCAGTTTCATTATTTTCTGCGTGTAGTACACTGTGTGTGTGTGTGTGTGTGTGTGTGTGTGTGTGTGTGTATGTGTGTGTGTATGTGTGTGTGTGTGTGTGTGTGTGTGTGTGTGTGTGTGTGTGTGTGTGTGTGTGTGTATGTGTGTGTGTGTGTGTGTGTGTGTGTGTGTGTGTGTGTGTGTGTGTGTGTGTGTGTGTGTGTGTGTGAGCAAGCTAGTGCTCTCACGCACAACAGGGGTTGGTAGTGAGAGTTTAGCAGGCAGGGTGCATGAGCATGGGGCCACATTTCATGGTGTGCGCGTCAGTGCAGGCGGCCGGGATAGCCAATCTCTGTTACAGCCGGCTGATCCGATCACTCGTTGTAATACCTGTCCTACACACCAGCCCAACACAGTCAAATAAAATAATCATGTTACACGTTTTCCAGCAATAACTTGGCAAAATACAAGATACAATATTTAACGTTTGACTTTTACTCTGGCTCTGCAACAAACAGAATCGGCCATTCGCCGTATACGAGGTAGTGGAGTGTCGTCATGGCCCTCCTGGTCGATGTGAACGAGCGGCTTGCGTTCCAGAATGCCGGAAACATCAGCAAAGTTCGGGACAACGAGATCCTGGTGGGCCTCTTATGGCTGTGCACATACCAAACTCAACTTTATGTTAATTGCCCACTCTCGTGTTGCATTTGTTGTAATAGCTGTTCCTACTGGTGCCCGTGAAATATTTTTACGTCAGGTTTTCATGCCTGGGAAACGCTAGGCAGGGCGAGGCAGGAGGAATGGGGCGGGAGAGGGAAGAAAAGGCAGGCCGTCATGGCTCCCTTCTCTTATAACTTACCTGGACGTGTGTCTTGCTTTTAATTCTGATGATTCCTTGTGGTGAATACCAAACTCAGGCTCCAAGTAGTAAGTTTATTTTGCAACGCGTTACAGTGCTTCGATTTATGCACATTTTAAACCAAGACCTAAATATTTATTAGAGCTCCTGTTCAGTCTGTATTTTGCGGGTATGACCGAGCCTTTGAGGAATCCGGTGGTTGTAGTTAGTTGGTGAGTCGTGTAAAGTTGTAGTGTGGAATGTTGTATCACTTGTTGCTTATATCAAACCAATGTTATGTCAAAAATTGTCACTAATGAGAATAATTCGGATTTTATCAACGTTTCCTTGAAAATTTATTGACCATCAGGATTTTTTTTTTCACTAGATACATACATAGTGTCTGATCCAAAACAAATATAGAAAATACAGTTCGCAGTATCAGAGACTGAAATGAAGCTTTAAATCAAGGAAAAACATTAAAGTCATTGGATGAGGGCGGCTACTAACACACGCACAACACCATTAAACTGTTTCAACAGAAACCCAGACAGAGTAAAGAGGAAACCACAACTTTTTTCAAGGTGAACTAATAGGACATTCGTTGCATTAAATTCATTCTCAAGTTGTCTGATGTATATATAGGTTCTCTAGAATTCTTAAATCCAGTCATTCTTGTGCCTTTGCTATAATTTTATAATCATCAAGTGCTATTTTATGATTGATGTCTTCAGAGTAAATAGTACATCAATGAGTAAGGTATGTTTGTTATTGAATAAGACCGTTATATTATAATCATATTCTCGCAGTTTCTGGCCTTAAAATTTTAAAAATTCTTCTGACGTATCTAACGGTACACATTACTATAACGACGTACTGAAATGAGAGACAATGGCGGAAGTGTAAAATAAATATAGTGAAGAGCAGGGGCATCATAGGCACAATAAGAGAACAATGTCAAAATCTGGGATCTACGAGTATTTATCCGGCTACCAGTATATATATAAGAAGTATTGCCGGAACATGTGGAACTAGAGCAAGAGGAACAAGAGGAAATTGATCACTACATCTGCAAAGGTTCAGGTCAAGCAGGCTGTGAAGACTTTGTGGGCAAGCAGGCTGCTAGTAGCATCGAACAGGCAAGCAGCAGGGAAACCTAGCCCAAGCCGGGTTGTGAGGTTAGAAAACCCCTCGAAACCGATCACAGGCATGTCTTGCTAGAACAAGTGAAATGATACACATAGATGACGTATACCAGAATCCTTGAACTTGACGTGACTGCCTACCTGTGCCTCAAGGATATCTGAAGGATGCTTCCGGGGCTTAGTGCCCCCGCGACCCGATCCCAGATCGGGCTTCCCGGTTACCTGGAGGTTACCTGGAGGTTATTCCGGGGATCAACGCCCCCGCGGCCCGGTCCATGACCAGGCCTCCCGATGGATCAGGGCCTGATCAACCAGGCTGTTACTGCTGGCCGCACGCAGTCCAAAGTACGAGGCACAGCCCGGCTGATCCGGCACTGACTTTAGGTATCTGTCCAGCTCTCTCTTGAAGGCAGCCAGGGGTTTATTGGCAATTCCCCTAATGCTGGATGGGAGGCTGTTAAACAGTTTTGGGCCCCGGTGGATCAAGACCTGACTAACCAGGCTGTTACTGCTGGTCATACGCAGTCCAACGTACCATCCACAGCCAGGCTGGTCAGGAACTAGAAAGTTTGCAAAAATGAACTTAAATGTTATAGTTTCAAGTCACTGTAGCAGTCATTCAAGCAGAATAGTTTATTGTTGTCGTCTGTGTTGGTTAATAATGTCCAGTATGTTTCCATCCTCATACTGCTGGTGGTCCCCCTATGTCTCTTATGGAACTTTCATCTTTAAAACTTTTGTTTCTATAATCAGTGGCTCTTAAAACCTTTAACTAAACTGAAGTCTTAATTAAGGGCGCACTCTACGAATTTCATGTTGAAAAGAATTCCAGGCAGAGGTGAAGATCAAACGTTGTAACACAGTCAACCCTGGCTGACCAACGTCTGTCATACCTATGTAGGGAACACCAATTATTTTGAGTAATGTATAGTATGTAAAGGGGACTTAGTGTTGGCTTCCATAGTAGGGATGGTGGCTGGGAAGCAAGCCTGCCTTCACCCCCCTGACAGCGTCTCTGCCTCCAGCATAACAGTAACAACTTGAGCTCGTGACTCGTATATACTTTTCTTCATTTTAAGTTTCCTCTCATATATTTGTAATGCAAATTTTGTGTGTGTGTGTGTGTGTGTGTGTGTGTGTGTGTGTGTGTGTGTGTGTGTGTGTGTGTGTGTGTGTGTGTGTATGTGTGTGTGTACTCACCTATTTGTACTCACCCATTTGTGGTTGCAGGGGTCGAGTCTTAGCTCCTGGCCCCGCCTCTTCACCGGTTGCTACTGGGCCCTCTCTCTCCCCGCTCCATGAGCTTTATCAAACCTCGTCTTAAAACTGTGTATGGTTCCTGCCTCCACTACGTCATTTTCTAGGCTATTCCACTGCCTTACAACTCTATGACTGAAGAAATACTTCCTACTATCTCTCTGACTCATTTGTGTCTTCAACTTCCAATTGTGGCCTCTTGTTTCTGTGTCCCCTCCCTGGAACATCCTGTCTTTGTCCACCTTGTCTATTCCACGCAGTATTTTATATGTCGTTATCATGTCTCCCCTGACCCTCCTGTCCTCCAGTGTCGTCAGGCCGATTTCCCTTAATCTTTCTTCATAGGACATTCCCCTTAGCTGTGTGTGTGTGTGTGTGTGTGTGTGTGTGTGTGTGTGTGTGTTAGTTGTGTGTGTGTGTGCGCATGTGTGTGTGTGTGTGTGTGCTTTAGCTTTAACATTATGTATGTTTCCGGATAATAAAATCCTCATAATGGTGTTTGAATTCTCATGGAAACGTTAATAACAGTTCTACTGGGAAGTTCAAACAGAACAGGTGAAACATACGCCGGCTAAACTAATTTCTTTCCATCAAAATATTGCGAAAAACAACAGAGGCAGCGGAGAGGTGACTTTCTTCTATCCCAGTAATACAGGGAACTTCTACTTAAAACTACAAGAACCTGGTAAACTCCAAGAGTTTACCACATACCACACAACTTTGAGTTAGGTTGTGGGTGACACGACTGGTGATACTCTCACAACTAGACCAGCTGAATATAAACCATCACTTAGATATGCACAGGATAGCTCCCTCATTTTCCATCATATGAACTCTGGTAACCTCACCATCAAACAGTGGTGGGGGCTTTCCTCGTTCATTGTATGAATAGAGAGAATATGATGTGGTAGAAGTGATGGTGTTGATGTGACGAAGGCGACACTCTGCTATTCGCCAGTTTTACTGATATCTCTTGTGCTATACCATTTTTAGTACTGGTAATTTAAGGGATTAGTAAATAACGTTAGTTTTAAGTGTAAACAATATCAGACAATGGCCATATAATAACAGCAATAGCCTCACCCCTCTTCACTATGTATCTGTATAACCGAGAGAGAGGGGAGAGGGGCGGCGGAGGAGGAAGGAAGGCAGCAAACAGTGTACAAGTGTGTAGGAAACAAGAGAGAGAGTCAATATTAAGTGTGAGTGATGTACTTCCTGCTGCTCTGGGGATAATTACTAACAAGGTAAAAAGACCACACCTTATAATGTTGTAATGAATAAGTCAGATCATATTGACTGGCTGTTGTCATCACGTTACCAGAGAGTTTGCCTGTTTGCTTACCTGCCTGCTTGCCTGCCTGCCTGCCTGCCTGCCTGCCTGCCTGCCTGCCTGCCTGCCTGCCTGCCTGCCTGCCTGCCTGCCTGCCTGCCTGCCTGCCTGCCTACTTGCCTGCCTGCCTACCTGCCTGCCTGCCTACCTGCCTGTCTGCCTGTCTTCTTGCCTGCCTGCCTGCCTGCCTGCCTGCCTGCCTGCCTGCCTGCCTGCCTGCCTGCCTGCCTGCCTGCCTAGCACTTCGTTTTCCTACAGTCTCTGCTTCTTAACCACTTATGTTTTGGCCTGTCTCCCAGTGTGTATTTTAATTTTTTCCCCAGTCTCTGTCTACCTGCTTTCGCCTTTCAGCTCACATGCTTCTAACTTTAGTCTCTCAGCCTTCCTATATCTGGCTTTACACTCTCTCAGCCTTCCTATATCTGGCTTTACACTCTCTCAGCCTTCCTATATCTGGCTTTACACTCTCTCAGCCTTCCTATATCTGGCTTTACACTCTCTCAGCCTTCCTGTATCTGGCTTTACACTCTCTCAGCCTTTCTATATCTGGCTTTATAGTCTCTCAGCGTTCCTGCTTCCAACTTTTATGTCTGGCCTCCTGTGTGAAGGCCATGCTATCGGTGTATCGTTTCGGTGTATAATTTATGATATAAAGTTTGTAGTATGAAGACAGGTATCTTCACCAGGTGCCAGGTCAACCAGGCTGTGATGGATATGTGGGGCAGAGGGCCTCCAGCAGCAACAGCCTGGTTGACCAGGCAAGTACCAGACGAGCCTGGCCAATGGCCGGGCTCCGAGAGTAGTGAAACTCTCGAAACTCTTCTAAGGTATAAAGGTAAGGTATTATCACATACTACGTACCTCTGGATTTTATTCCAGCAGTTTACTAGAGCTGGAATAAAGCTGCATCACCTGGCCCTACCTCCTTCAGTGGGCTGCCTTTATTTTTTAAGCCAAGTATTGGGTACCACTGGTACTAGTGTACCAGTGACGCCCCTACTTTTCACTGGGGGTATGTTGCATCGCCTGCCAAGTCTTTTGCTTTCGTAGGGTGTGATTTCTGTGTACAGATTAAGAACCAGTCCCTCCCTCCAGAATCGCCTGCGCTCCAGTGAGTACAAGTCAAGTGCTTCCAGGCGTTCCCAGTAGTTAAGGTGTTTGATGGAACTTATATGCGCAGTAAAAGTTCTCTGTAAATTCTCTAGATCTGCAATTTCACCTGCCTTGAATGGAGATGTTAATGTACAGCAGTATTCCAGCTTAGAGAGAACAAGTGATTTAAAAAGGATCATCATTGGCTTAGCATCTCTTGTCTTGAATGTTCTCATTATCCATCCTATTAGTTTCCTCGCAGATGTGATAGTGGCACTGTTGTGGTCCTTGAAGGTGAGGTCTTCGGACATTACCACACCCAGGTCCTTCACATTACTTTTCCGCTCTATTGTGTGATTGGAGTTTGTAGTATTTACCTTTCCTCTAGTTTTCCATAACGGAGTAGTTGGAATTTGTCTTCATTGAACATTATATTGTTCTCCGTTGCCCATTGGAAAACTTGGTTTATATCTTCTTGGAGATTTGCCGTATCCTCAATGGATGGCACACTCATGCAGATCCTAGTATCGTCTGCAAAGGTGTCACCGCAAGAGAGAAGAAGATGTTACCCTCCACCCGGAGGGCCGAAGAAAGAAGACAAAAGAAAGAAGATGAACGACACCCCCAACCCGGGGGCCACCGCCGGGTCACCATCTGGAGAAGACCCGGGCCGGAGGTCTGCAAAGGATGATACAGTGCTATGGTTTACATCTCTATGTCTGATATGAGAATGAGGAACAGGATAGGGGCGAGTACTGTGCCTTGTGGGACAGAGCTCTTCACTATGGCAGCATCCGATTTAACTCTGTTTACCACTACTCTTTGTGTGCGATTGGTTAGAAAGTTGAAGATCCATCTGCCTACTTTGCCGGTTATCCCTTTAGCACGCATTTTGTGTGCTATTACACCATGGTCGCACTTGCCAAAGGCTTTTGTAAACTCTGTGTATACTACATCTGCATTCTGTTTTCAAGTGCATCTAGGACCATATCATAGTGATCCAGTATTTACGAGAGGCAGGAGCAACCTGCTTTGAAGCCATGTTGCCCTGGATTGTGCATTTTTTGGGAGTCCAATTGGTTTGCTATCCTGCTTCTTGAACTCTTTCAAAGATTTTTATGATGTGAGACGTTAAAGCTATTGGTCAGTAGTTCTTAGCTACTGCTCTGCTGCCACATTTATGTAGTGGGACTATATCCGTTGTTTTTAAGTGACCATGGAATCTCACCTGTGTCTATGCTCCTTCTCCATAGCATACTTAGGGCCTGTAAGAGGGTTTTCTTGCAGTTCTTAATGAACACCGAGTTCCACGAGTCTGGGCCTTGGGCTGAGTGCATGGGCATGTCGTCGATGGCTTCTCAAAGTCTAGTGGAGTTAGGGTTATGTCAGAAATTTGATCTACCTTGGCAGGGTTTTGAGGCTCATTCATGAAAAAAACTATTTGGATTGTCTATCTTTAGACTGATTAGTGGCTCGCTGAAAACAGAGTCATATTGCGATTTCAGTATCTCACTCATTTGTTTGTTGTCATCTGTGTAGGATCCGTCTTGTCTGAGCAGAGCCCTATACTAGAAGCGGTTTTAGCCTTGTTTGAAAATTAGACACGTGTGCAGCATCTGGGTATCTTTATTGTAGACGTTTCGCCATCCAGTGGCTTTGTCAATACAAATTTATGAACATGATTAGAAGACAGAAGAACTAAATACCAAAGATGAGGTAATCGGTCTCTCAGCCTTGTAGTTGGTATGAAGAGCAGCGCAGTCATGAAGAATCTTCACGATACCCAGATGTTGCACATGTGTCTAATTTTCATCTCGTCGGTATTGTATACCATACATGTAACCTCCAGGCTTTTGCTGCAAAACTTGAGAGATTGATACGATTAACGTTGTTTGCAATATCTTGAAGACTGATAATATGAATATTTGTGTACATGTTGAATAATTCCTTGTTCAGGTTACTTGAGTCAGCTTTGACAAGTGTTGGTTTTGCTTACACCATTGATGGTGTCTTGTTTTATGTGTGTGTGTGTGTGTGTGTGTGTGTGTGTGTGTGTGTGTGTGTGTGTGTGTGTGTGTGTGTGTGTGTGTGTGTGTGTTTGTGTGTATTTGTGTGTGTGTGTGTGTGTGTGTGTGTGTGTGTGTGTGTGTGTGTGTGTGTGTGTGTGTGTGTGTGTGTCTTATGAAAACTGGATATTAATTATGTGCCTTTTCGTGTCATTGTTTAACCAAACTTCGTAATTTATTCATTTATTCATTCACTGTGTGTGTCTCTCTCTCATGTTTTCTGTTTTATTGTTCATTTCTCTGATCAGTGTTTATTGTTGTTGTTGGTGTGGTAAGTGTCAAGGAGCTGTGTCAGTCATGGTAACTCCACCTTCCCACCAACCACACACTCCTACTACTCTCGGCTTCCCCAACTATGGCCAGCTTCCTCCATCTTCGTTAACTTTTCCCCACCACAGTCTGTCTTCCCTTACCACGGACCATCTTTTCCTACCACGGACAATCTTCCCCTCACCAAGGACAAGATTTTATTGTTCGTTTTACGTCATCAGTATTGGTATCCGTTTTCTGTGTCTCTCCATTCCCCCCCTCAACCCTCCCCTCACCCAATACTCAGTCTAGTTCTCTACTTATTACTCTCTTGAGGTGTTCCCTCTACCCCCCACTCCCCCTCTCTCTCTCTCTCCTCTCTTCCACTCTCCTCTCTCCACTTTCAGTCTCCTCCTCCACACTCTCTCTCTCTTTCTCTCTTCCCTGTCTCTCCAATCCCTTCCCATTCCTCTGTATCCTTTCTTGCGACTTTCACCTACCCACCTTCTCCCTCCCTACATTTCATTCCCCCTTCCCCTTCCTCTTCCCTCCATCCTTTACCTGTTCCCTTTTGCACCCCCCCTTTCCCCCTCTCATATTTCACTGCTTGTTTTCTACGGCTTCCTCTTCTTCCTTATAATTTCCTCCTCTTGTTTATTTCTTTCCCCCTCCTCCCCCTCACCTACCAGGACTGCATCTCTTTTTAACTTGCAGCTTCTCTACCTTTCTTATTGGTTCATGTCTGGAGCATACTTCTAGTGGCAGTGAGTTCATCCTCCTCAGATATCGGGTCACATCCATGTTACTCAAATTATCTTCTCGGCATCTTTCGGTAAGATCATAATTTATTTGATCACAGTTAATGTTTTTATTGTTGAGGTTCAGTTTGTTAAATACCACATCCTTCATGAGGTTCAGTTTGTTAAATACCACATCCCTCATGAGGTTCAGTTTGTTAAATACCACACCCCTCATGAGGTTCAGTTTGTTAAATACCACACCCATCATGAGGTTCAGTTTGTTAAATACCACACCCCTCATGAGGTTCAGTTTGTTAAATACCACACCCCTCATGAGGTTCAGTTTGTTAAATACCACATCTCTCATGAGGTTCAGTTTGTTAAATACCACACCCCTCATGAGGTTCAGTTTGTTAAATACCACACCCCTCATGAGGTTCAGTTTGTTAAATACCACACCCATCATGAGGTTCAGTTTGTTAAATACCACACCCATCATGAGGTTCAGTTTGTTAAATACCACACCCATCATGAGGTTCAGTTTGTTAAATACCACACCCCTCATGAGGTTCAGTTTGTTAAATACCACACCCCTCATGAGGTTCAGTTTGTTAAATACCACATCCCTCATGAGGTTCAGTTTGTTAAATACCACATCCCTCGTGAGGTTCAGTTTGTTAAATACCACACCCCTCATGAGGTTCAGTTTGTTAAATACCACACCCATCATGAGGTTCAGTTTGTTAAATACCACACCCCTCATGAGGTTCAGTTTGTTAAATACCACACCCATCATGAGGTTCAGTTTGTTAAATACCACACCCATCATGAGGTTCAGTTTGTTAAATACCACATCCCTCATGAGGTTCAGTTTGTTAAATACCACATCCCTCATGAGGTTCAGTTTGTTAAATACCACATCCCTCATGAGGTTCAGTTTGTTAAATACCACACCCCTCATGAGGTTCAGTTTGTTAAATACCACATCCCTCGTGAGGTTCAGTTTGTGTTACTGCTGAAAACCAGTATACACACAGGTGTGAACGTCAGCATTGTTGTGGTGTAAGTTTACTGTACTCGACCACTATTATGTTCCGTATCAGATGATCATTATTTGTGAATATAAGGTCAAGAATATTTTCTAGTTTGGTCGGTTTCACTATTTGCTGCAGAAAGTTAGTAGATCATTTCTGGGAGACTGTTCATCTGATCTGGCTCATGGGATTTACTCTGCTATTATAAAATTTACTACATTCTTCCATATTCACTGTCTTAAACAAGATGTTTGGGTCTTGGTTTGAAAGGTTTTCAAGATTAGTATTCGATTTTCAGTAGTTGGTCTTGTGAACTGATGGGATGTTGTACTTAATGATTTATATACAAGTACATTAAGTAAATTTTGATTTTCAGTGTTCATAACCAGAACTTCGACCGCATCGTTTGTTCTGAGAAATGTTCTGGTGATACCAACAAGATTTGGAAGAAGACATGTACAGTTCAGGACATTTATTGAAGGAAACGTTTCGCCCCGAGTAGCTTCTTCAGTCCTAATCTGAAGTCACTCGTGGCGAGACGTTTCCTCTAAATGTCTTCAACTGTACATAAATGTTATTTTTCCACATCAGTTGTGTTAAGTAACCCGGTGCCAGTGAGTGACTCTGACATGCAGTCTGGTGACTAGCCAGGTGCTAGGTACCAGGGGGTTGGTTATGGTGTTGGGGAGGTGAGAGTCGATGCCTAGCCAGGTACCAGCGCTAGGTGAGGGTGTTGGGGAGGTGAGAGTCGATGCCAAGTAGAATATTTATTGAATGTTTTATAGGATTCGATCTCCTGTTGCAATGATAAAGTATTTTTCCGGCTCTTACTGGAGATCCTTCATCTTTCTTTAACAAGATTATCAAAACTTGTTAGAGGTGAGTGTTTCAGTATTTAGGTGATTGTGATGATGGTGGAAGCAGGAGCGATATGTAAACATAATTGGATACATCAGCATTGTGCTCCCACCCTATTCTATATGAGAGTTACATTGTTGTGGAACAAAAGCTAGCAATGTTTCCCTGTCATATTCCATTACTCAGGATGGGTTTCATACAGTATTGAAATGTGTCAGCCTGAGCTGGGAGACTTCAGTAGGACAATGAGGATATTGTCAAATATTCCATGCGGGGTGATGGGGGGGGGGGGGAGCTCTTCGTGGATGAAACAAATGCGACTTTTCTTTTAAATCTGTTTTTGTTTTTATTAAAAAATAGTGCATAATATAAGGAATATTTTGTTGTTTATTTTTTTACGATTTTGTTCCGAGTTATTCGAAATTTTGTATATCATTGGATAACGAATTTGCATTGTTAATGATAGTTTTCTGTATGTGGGTCTGGTATTTTGTGGACAGTTCGCAAATTATTTCTTTGTATTTTTCTTTTAAGATATATAATTATTATTCAACTGTTTGAGGCAAAAAATAGTCGTTACGTGATTTTTTTTTTTAGCTATTTGAAGACTCAAACACATTATTTCTTTATCTTCAATTATCTGCGAGGTCAGTTATTGGAATATTTGTAAGTCCACCTTCACTAATTATGAAACAATTATAAAAATTCTGGTATACAAAAGGTCATTTTTTTTTTCAGTTACATACTTTTATTTTGATCAAACTCACTCTCCATATTGTATTTGATTGTTTTTTTATTACTGATAAATTTGAAAAGATGTATTTTCATACTTTCCTGAGCCTGGAAAATTCACATAACCCATTTTTAATGGTGTGTAGTCATCTGTAAACTTTTCTTATGTCCAATTTTCCTGTGTATCTGCACCAGTATTTCCACATCAGATAACAGTTTTTGTATTTTTCATTTTTTTCTATTTTCAGGGTTATCACTGTGAAACTTCTAGTGTCACACACACACACACACACACACACACACACACACACACACACACACACACACACACACACACACACACACACACACAATGTTTCAGCATGCACACTGATGTTTACTATTTTTTTTGTGTTCTGTTACCTCGTCACTTGGATGACCGTCTCCTATCCCCTAATTATGTGGTCACCACCAGCTGGACATATGCACGTGTCCAGGTGGTGATGGGGGTAACCACCTGTGGAGGGCGGAAGGGATAAAGGTTCGTATATGGTAAGGTGCTATGGAGGGAGAGGGGATTAGAAGAGAGACGGTGGGAGGTGAGAGAAGAAAAGGAGGGAGTGAAAAGGTGGGTATGAGTTTTTTGCGGTGAGAGGTGGGGGTGAATTGTTTGGGGTGAAAGGTAGAGGTGAATTGTTTGGGGTGAGTGGATGCGGCTGAGTTGTTGGGGTGAGAGGGTCGGGTATAAAGAAATATTTTGGGATGGGAGGTTGTTGATAGAAGGTAGGGGGCAAGTGAGGAAGTGTTAAAGTGGGGTGATTCTAGGATGGGGAAAGGGTGAGAGTGATAACATGGAAGGGGGATGGCGTGAGTGGGAGGGAGAAGTGCGAAGGAAGGTAGGTGGGACAGGGGGGGGGGTGAAGGTCTCCTCGGCCTAACGCGCCCAATTGAAAATCAATGCTCGCCTCCATTTGCTTCTGTGACCCCCCTCACTCCCCCCTCGCCTTCTCCACCACATTCTCACCCCCACCTTCCTTATCCCCCCTCACCACCTCCCTTCTTAACCCTATTTATCCCTCCTTAACCATCTTCCTGACCCCTGTCATCAACTCCCACCTTACCTAAGGTGCCCTGCCGACGTCTCCTAGCTCAGACTGACGGATCTCAGTACCCGGTATGTGGTCCGTCCTGCCTGATGGAATGTGACAGGGAAACTGTGTAACTGTCGTATAGAATGTGGTAGCAGCACACTTCTGATGTATCCAACGTTCATTAAAAAATTACTTGCCTTATCTCCCTTCTTACTCCTTTGCTTTGCCCTTCCCTCCCCCTCCTTCAGCTTTATTTTCTCTCCCTCACCTCCTGCATCCTCGAACTTTCGTACCTTCTGCTTTCCATTCCTTCCCACATCTTCGTTTTCCTTCTGCTGCTTCGTTTTCGACTTTCTCATCTTTCTTATATTCTCCGTCATCTCTTACTCTCTTCTTGCTTCATTGTTAGCTTCATGTTACACCTTCAGCTCCTCCTCTTCTTTCTTCTTAAACCCTTCCCATGCCACATATAAACTAAATAATGTAGATCTTAATATTACGGATTGCGAAAAAGATTTAGGAGTTCTGGTTAGCAGTAATCTGAAACCAAGACAACAGTGCATAATTGTTCGCAATAAAGCTAATAGAATCCTTGGCTTCATATCAAGAAGCATAAATAATAGGAGTCCTCAGGTTGTTCTTCAACTCTATACATCCTTGGTTAGGCCTCATTTAGATTATGCTGCACAGTTTTGGTCACCGTATTACAGAATGGATATAAATTCTCTGGAAAATGTACAAAGGAGGATGACAAAGATGATCCCATGTATCAGAAACCTTCCCTATGAGGATAGACTAAGGGCCCTGAAACTGCACTCTCTAGAAAGACGTAGAATTAGGGGGGATATGATTGAGGTTTATAAGTGGAAGACAGGAATAAATAAAGGGGATGTAAATAGTGTGCTGAAAATATCTAGCCTAGACAGGACTCGCAGCAATGGTTTTAAGTTGGAAAAATTCAGATTCAGGAGGGATATAGGAAAGTACTGGTTTGGTAATAGAGTTGTGGATGAGTGGAACAAACTCCCAAGTACCGTTATAGAGGCCAGAACGTTGTGTAGCTTTAAAAATAGGTTGGATAAATACATGAGTAGATGTGGGTGGGTGTGAGTTGGACCTGATAGCTTGTGCTAACAGGTCGGTTGCCGTGTTCCTCCCTTAAGTCAATGTGACCTGACCTGACTAGGTTGGGTGCATTGGCTTAAGCCGGTAGGGACTTGGACCTGCCTCGCATGGGCCAGTAGGCCTTCTGCAGTGTTCCTTCGTTCTTATGTTCTTATGTTCTTATGTTCTGCCTTCTGTGTTCATTCTTTTCTCCTTTGATTTAACTCGTTTATATCTCCCACCCTTCTTCCTCTTCTCATGAATACGTAAGAAGACAGGTAACTCTTACAAAGCTCTGTGTTTTTTTCTTTTGTAATATTTTTTTTTTTTCAATGGAGGTGTATTGTGAGACCGGGGCGCGGGGACGATGCTCCCAGAATGTAAGACCAGCTAACATACAGCAGCCCTCGTCGCGCCCACCTTTGTCTTTATTAAATGTTTTGAAGGTGTGGGACTTACAGCCGCCCAAATAATATAGAAAAGTCCATTCACAGGTACACCTTTCACAGGTATGCCTTTCACAGGTACACCTTTCACAGGTTACCTGGAGGTTACCTGGAGGTTACCTGGAGGTTATTCCGGGGATCAACGCCCCCGCGGCCCGGTCCACGACCAGGCCTCCCGATGGATCAGGGCCTGATCAACTAGGCTGTTACTGCTGGCCGCACGCAGTCCGACGTACGAGCCACAGCCCGGCTGATCCGGCACTGACTTTAGGTATCTGTCCAGCTCTCTCTTGAAGGCAGCCAGGGGTTTATTGGCAATTCCCCTAATGCTTGATGGGAGGCTGTTGAACAGTTTTGGGCCTCGGACACTTATGGTGTTTTCTCTTAGTGTACCAATGGCGCCCCTACTTTTTATTGGCGGCATTTTGCATCGCCTGCCCAGTCTTTTACTTTCGTAGGGAGTGATTTCTGTGTGCAGATTTGGGACCATTCCTTCCAAGATTTTCCAAGTGTAGATTATGATATATCTCTCCCTCCTGCGTTCCAACGAGTACAAGGTATGCCTTTCACAGGTATATCTTTCACAGGTATACCTTTAACAGGTACACCTTAATTAACTGTCTCTATACAGCCCTTCTTGACACCGCACGTGAAAAGCGTCTTGTTTAAAACGTTCTATTGAGCCTTGATGTTGACCAGGGGCTCTTAATCCAATGAATAGGACCTATCTCTCCCCTTCCTTGGATCTAACCTGATTGCCTCCCATTCCTCAGGGGCTGCATTACTCCTGCGGACTTAGCGCTCTATGAATGTAATGATCTAACTTATTTAGGTATTACACTGCTGGAGTTTTACAATGTGTGTGTTGTATGTGTGTGTGTGTGTGTGTGTGTGTGTGTGTGTGTGTGTGTGTGTTGTATGTATGTACTCACCTAGTTGAGGTTGCAGGGGTCGAGTCCAAGCTCCTGGCCCCGCCTCTTCACTGGTCGCTACTAGGTCACTCCCCCTGAACTGTGAGCTTTATCATACCTCTCCTTAAAGCTATGTATGGATCTTGCCTCCACTACATCGCTTCCCAAACTATTCCACTTCTTGACTACTCTGTGGCTGAAGAAATACTTCCTAACATCCCTGTGATTCATCTGTGTCTTCAACTTCCAATTGTGTCCCCTTGTTGTTGTGGCCAGTCTCTTGAACATCCTGTCTTTGTCCACCTTGTCAATTCCTCTCAGTATTTTGTATGTCGTTATCATGCCCCCCCCTATCTCTCCTGTCCTCCAGTGTCGTCAGGTTGATTTCCCTTAATCTCTCCTCGTAGAACATACCTCTTAGCTGTGGAACTAGTCTTGTTGCAAACCTTTGCACTTTCTCTAGTTTCTTTACATGCTTAGCTAGGTGTGGGTTTCAAACTGGTCCAGCATACTCCAATATGGGCCTAACGTACACGGTGTACAGGGTCCTGAACGATTCCTTATTAAGATGTCGGAATGCTGTTCTGAGGTTTGCTAGGCGCCCATATGCTGCAATATGGGCGCCTAGCAAATGGTTGATATGTGCATATGGTTGATGTGCGCTTCAGGAGATGTGCCTGGTGTTATACTCATCCCAAGATCTTTTTCCTTGAGTGAGGTTTGTAGTCTCTGGCCCCCCTAGACTGTACTCCGTCTGCGGTCTTCTTTGCCCTTCCCCAATCTTCATGTCTTTGCACTTGGTGGGGTTGAACTCCAGGAGCCAATTGCTGGACCAGGTCTGCAGCCTGTCCAGATCCCTTTGTAGTTCTGCCTGGTCTTCGATCGAATGAATTCTTCTCATCAACTTCACGTCATCTGCAAACAGGGACACTTCGGAGTCTATTCCTTCCGTCATGTCGTTCACAAATACCAGAAACAGCACTGGTCCTAAGACTGACCCCTGTGGGACCCCGCTGGTCACAAGTGCCCACTCTGACACCTCGCCACGTACCATGACTCGCTGCTGTCTTCCTGACAAGTATTACCTGATCCATTGTAGTACCTTCCCTGTTATCCCTGCTTGGTGTGTGTGTTTGTTTGTGTGTACTCACCTATTTTTGGTTGCATGGGTCGAGTCATAGCTCCTGGCCCCGCCTCTTCACTGATTGCTACTGGATCCTCTCTCTCCCTGCTCCATGAGCTTTATCAAACCTCATCTTAAAACTTTGTATGGTTCCTGCCTCCACTACGTCACTTCCTAACAACTCTGTGACTGAAGAAATATTTCCTAACGTCCTTTTGACTCATAGGAGTCTTTAAGTTCCAATTGTGACCTCTTGTTTCTGTGTCCCATCTCTGGAACATCCTCTTTGTCCACCTTGTCAGTTCCTCGCAGTATTTTATATTTTGTTATCGTGTCTTCCCTGACCCTCCTGTCCTCCAGTGTCGTCAGGCCAATTTCCCTTAACCTTTCTTCGTAGGACAATCCCCTTAGCTCTGAGACTAGTCTTGTTGCAAATCTTTGCACTTTCTCTAATTTCTTGACGTGTTTGACCAGGTATGGATTCCAAATTGGTGCTGCATACTCCAATATGGGCTTGACGTATATGGTGGGTGTGTTTGTATGTGTGTGCACGCGCGTGCATTCACTTATTTGTGGTTGCAGGAGCCAATCTGAGCACAACCTGGAGTTATAAAAATGTTTGAAACTTGTTGTTATGGCGTGAGGATGAGTTACTTTCCACAAGTGGCAGAACATCACTCCACAAATGAAATGTTGACCGCAACATTCCCCACATTTTTTTTTTTAGATAACATTCTATTTTGTACCCTGAGAACAGTAACGTTCAGTTTGTGGTAAATACGCGCAACTGTGATATTGTCACCTACTCCTAGGCTGAGGGACTGATTGTCTCGCCTTTTGTTACATACTTCTACAGTCTTCACAATGTTCTGGTATTGATAAAGCCAATGTGTGCCAAGACGTCTGCAAATTAATTAAAGATACCCAGATGTTGCACATGTGTCTAGTTCTTCATTTTAAAAGGTTTGATACTGAAGAGCATCATGTGGGACTAGGACCTGACTTGTGATATCACTATGTTATCGTCCCAGTTTACTACAATACAGTGACTATAATAACCTACATGAACCCTTATAATACGATAATTTAATCTGTGTTATACAACAATTCATTGACTATCATAACTTCAGTGGACTATCGTTGTTCTGCATTGAAAATTTATTCCACAGGGTAAGATAGTTTGCTAGCTGCAGAGTACGATAACTAATATGCAGGGGGTTGCAGGGTGCAACTTGTTGCTTGATCAAGCAGTCTGTAGAGAGAAGGCAGAAGACTGCCGACAACTCTGAGAGAAACGGACACGAGTGCATCCACTTAGGAAACTTTTATTGATATTGTTTCTGTGCTTACATCTTGATCACTTCAAATACGAGGTCCAAGGACCGAAAATTCTTCAAATAAAATAAATGCAATCAGTGTCCATTACCTTGATCAAATGATCACCATAGAAGTGTGGCCTCAGGGCGGAGAGGAAAGTGGCCATATGTATGTTACTGGTAAGTGGTATTTCAGCCAGGGATGACGAACCTACTAGATGTACGTAGTTTGTAGACGATGTCCCGCATGTGTTGTGTGTGAGCCAGGCTGCCTGCTAGTATGTGAGCCAGGCTGCCTGCTAGTATGTGAGCCAGGCTGCCTGCTAGTATGTGAGCCAGGCTGCCTGCTAGTATGTGAGCCAGGCTGCCTGCTAGTATGTGAGCCTGGATCCCTGCTAGTATGTGAGCCTGGATCCCTGCTAGTATGTGAACCTGGCTGCCTGCTAGTATGTGAGCCAGGCTGCCTGCTAGTATGTGAGCCTGGATCCCTGCTAGTGTGTGAACCTGGCTCCCTGCTAGTATGTGAGCCAGGCTGCCTGCTAGTATGTGAGCCTGGATCCCTGCTAGTGTGTGAACCTGGCTCCCTGCTAGTATGTGAGCCAGGCTGCCTGCTAGTATGTGAGCCTGGATCCCTGCTAGTGTGTGAACCTGGCTCCCTGCTAGTATGTGAGCCAGGCTGCCTGCTAGTATGTGAGCCTGGATCCCTGCTAGTGTGTGAACCTGGCTCCCTGCTAGTATGTGAGCCTGGATCCCTGCTAGTATGTGAGCCAGGCTCCCTGCTAGTATGTAAGCCAGGCTGCCTGCTAGTATGTGAGCCTGGATCCCTGCTAGTATGTGAGCCAGGCTCCCTGCTAGTATGTAAGCCAGGCTGCCTGCTAGTATGTGAGCCTGGATCCCTGCTAGTGTGTGAACCTGGCTCCCTGCTAGTATGTGAGCCAGGCTGCCTGCTAGTATGTGAGCCTGGATCCCTGCTAGTATGTGAGCCAGGCTCCCTGCTAGTATGTGAGCCAGGCTGCCTGCTAGTATGTGAGCCTGGATCCCTGCTAGTGTGTGAACCTGGCTCCCTGCTAGTATGTGAGCCTGGATCCCTGCTAGTATGTGAGCCAGGCTCCCTGCTAGTATGTAAGCCAGGCTGCCTGCTAGTATGTGAGCCTGGATCCCTGCTAGTATGTGAGCCAGGCTCCCTGCTAGTATATAAGCCAGGCTGCCTGCTAGTATGTGAGCCTGGATCGCTGCTAGTATGTGAGCCTGGCTCCCTGCTAGTATGTGAGCCAGGCTCCCTGCTAGTATGTGAGCCTGGATCCCTGCTAGTGTGTGAACTTGGTTCCCTGCTAGTGTGTGAACCTGGCTCCCTGCTAGTGTGTGAACTTGGTTCCCTGTTAGTGTGTGAACTTGGTTCCCTGCTAGTGTGTGAACCTGGCTCCCTCCTAGTGTGCGAACCTGGCTCCCTGCTAGTGTGTGAACCTGGCTCCCTGCTAGTGTGTAAACCTGGCTCCCTGCTAGTGTGTGAACCTGGCTCCCTGCTAGTGTGTGAACCTGGCTCCCTGCTAGTGTGTGAACCTGGCTCCCTGCTAGTGTGTGAACCTGGCTCCCTGCTAGTGTATGAACCTGGCTCCCTGCTAGTGTGTGAACCTGGCTCCCTGCTAGTGTGTGAACCTGGCTCCCTGCTAGTGTGTGAACCTGGCTCCCTGCTAGTGTGTGAACCTGGCTCCCTGCTAGTGTGTGAACCTGGCTCCCTGCTAGTGTGTGAACCTGGCTCCCTGCTAATGTGAGAAATGGCTTGCTGCTTCTTCTAGTGTTGCTTCTGTTGTTGTTGCTGCTGTTGTTATTGCTGCTGTTGTTGCTGCTGCTGCTTCTGTTGTCATTGCTGCTGCTGCCGTTGTTGCTCCTGCTGTTGTTATATCTACTGCTGCCTTTGTTGCTGCTGCTGTTCTTGCTTCTGCTATTGTTATTGCTGCTGCCGTTGTTGTTGTTGTTGCTGCTGCTGCTGTTGTTGTTGTTGCTCCTCCTCCTGTTGTTTTTGCTGCTGCCGCCGCCGTTGTTGCTCCTGCTGCTGCTGTTGTTACTCCTGCTGTTGTTATTACTGCTGCTGCCGCCGTTGTTGCTCCTGTTGCTATGTTGCTCCTGCTGTTATTATTGCTGCTGCTGTTGCTCCTGCTGCTGCTGCTTCTGTTGTTGCTGTTTCTATTGTTATTGCTGGTGCTGCCGTTGTTGTTGTTGCTCCTGCTGTTGGAAGAATCTGGGTATTGCTAGTAATCGTTTGCTGATTTATTCACAGTTTTTGTGGTTGTGTTTATAACACACGTACGTTCGTGAGTTGGTAACATTCGTGCGGTAAGTGATGGCCGTGGTTTGATATTTCATTGAGTGTCGTTACTCGTTAAAATGGTACACCTCTCACACAAAACATTAATTCTTGACATGTAAAACACATCACTTTATAAGATAAATTACGTCTCCAGCGGGCTATCCTTCCCCTTCCCTTGGTACTGACAAGGATGCTACCCCTTTCCCTCCGTTCTAACAAGGATGCTCCCCTTTCCCTCCGTTCTAACAAGGATGCTCCCCTTTCCCTCCGTCCTAACAAGGATGCCCCCCTTCCCTCCGTTCTAACAAGGATGCTACCCCTTTCCCTCCGTTCTAACAAGGATGCCCCCCTTCCCTCCGTTCTAACAAGGATGCCCCCCTTCCCTCCGTTCTGACAAGGATGCCCCCCTTCCCTCCGTTCTAACAAGGATGCCCCCCTTCCCTCCGTTCTAACAAGGATGCCCCTTTCCCTCCGTTCTAACAAGGATGCCCCCCTTCCCTCCGTTCTAACAAGGATGCCCCCCTTCCCTCCGTTCTAACAAGGATGCCCCCCTTCCCTCCGTTCTAACAAGGATGCCCCCCTTCCCTCCGTTCTAACAAGAATGCCCCCCTTCCCTCCGTTCTAACAAGGATGCCCCCCTTCCCTCCGTTCTAACAAGGATGCCCCCTTCCCTCCGTTCTAACAAGGATGCCCCCCTTCCCTCCGTTCTAACAAGGATGCCCCCCTTCCCTCCGTTCTAACAAGGATGCCCCCCTTTCCCTCCGTTCTATCAAGGATGCCCCCCTTCCCTCCGTTCTAACAAGGATGCCCCCCTTCCCTCCGTTCTAACAAGGATGCCCCCCTTCCCTCCGTTCTAACAAGGATGCTCCCCCTTCCCTCCGTTCTAACAAGGATGCCCCCTTCCCTCCGTTCTAACAAGGATGCTCCCCCTTCCCTTGCTACTGACAAGGATGCTACCCCCTTCCCTCCGTTCTAACAAGGATGCTCCCCCTTCCCTCCGTTCTAACAAGGATGCTCTCCCTTCCCTCCGTTCTAACAAGGATGCTCCCCCTTCCCTTGGTACTGACAAGGATGCTACCCCCTTCCCTCCGTTCTAACAAGGATGCTCCCCCTTCCCTCCGTTCTAACAAGGATGCTCCCCCTTCCCTCCGTCCTAACAAGGATGCTCCCCCTTCCCTCCGTTCTAACAAGAATGCTCCCCCTTCCCTCTGTTCTAACAAGGATGCTCCCCCTTCTCTCCGTTCTAACAAGGATGCTTCCCCTCCCCTTCGTTCTAACAAGGATGCTCCTCCTTCCCTCGGTTTTAACAAGGATGCTCCCCCTTCCCTCCGTTCTAACAAGGATGCTCCCCCTTCCCTCCGTTCTAACAAGGATGCTCCCCCTTCCCTCCGTTCTAACAAGGATGCTCCCCCTTCCCTCCGTTCTAACAAGGATGCCCCCCTTCCCTCCGTTCTAACAAGGATGCTCCCCCTTCCCTCCGTTCTAATAAGGATGCCCCCCTTCCCTCCGTTCTAACAAGGATGCCCCCCTTCCCTCCGTTCTAACAAGGATGCCCCCCATCCCTCCGTTTTAACACGGATACCCCCCTTCCCTCCGTTCTAACAAGGATGCCCCCTTCCCTCCGTTCTAACAAGGATGCCCCCCTTCCCTCCGTTCTAACAAGGATGCCCCCTTCCCTCCGTTGTAACACGGATACCCCCCTTCCCTCGGTTCTAACAAGGATGCCCCCTTCCCTCCGTTCTAACAAGGATGCCCCCCTTCCCTCCGTTCTAACAAGGATGCCCCCCTTCCCTCCGTTCTAACAAGGATGTCCACTTCCCTCCGTTCTAACAAGGATGTCCCCCTTCCCTCCGTTCTAACAAGGATGCCCCCCTTCCCTCCGTTCTAACAAGGATGCCCCCCTTCCCTCCGTTCTAACAAGGATGCCCCCCTTCCCTCCGTTTTAACAAGGATGCCCCCCTTCCCTCGGTTCTAACAGGGATGTCACCACTTCCCTCTGTTCTAACAGGGATGTCACCACTTCCCTCGGTTCTAACAAGGATGCCCCCCCTTCCCTCGGTATTGACAAGGATTCTCTCCCCTCCCACACCTCCAGAACTTCATGGGGAAGCAAGACATCAGATCTTGCCCTGATGTTGAGTGTGTCATAGTCGCCACAGAGCCATAGCTTTAACATTAAGATAACAAAATTACAACCCCTGTACCTACCACAATCACAACCACGGTAACTACAACCCCTATACCTACCACCACCACAACCACAACCACGGTAACTACAGCCCCTATACCTACCACCACCACAACCACGGTAACTACAACCCCTATACCTACCGCCACCACAACCACGGTAACTACAACCCCTATACCTACCACCACCACAACCACAACCACGGTAACTACAACCCCTATACCTACCGCCACCACAACCACGGTAACTACAACCCCTATACCTACCACCACCACAACCACAACCACGGTAACTACAGCCCCTATACCTACCACCACCACAACCACGGTAATTACAACCCCTGTACCTACCACAACCACGGTAACTACAACCCCTATACCTACCGCCACCACAACCACAACCACGGTAACTACAACCCCTGTACCTACCACAACCACGGTAACTACAACCCCTGTACCTACCGCCACCACAACCACAACCACGGTAACTACAGCCCATATACCTACCACCACCACAACCACGGTAATTACAACCCCTATACCTACCGCCACCACAACCACAACCACGGTAACTACAACCCCTGTACCTACCACAACCACGGTAACTACAACCCCTGTACCTACCACAACCACGGTAACTACAACCCCTATACCTACCGCCACCACAACCACAACCACGGTAACTACAACCCCTGTACCTACCACAACCACGGTAACTACAACCCCTGTATCTACCACAACCACGGTAACTACAACCACTGTACCTACCACCACCGCAACCACGGTAACTACAACCCCTGTACCTACCACCACCACAACCACGGTAACTACAACCCCTGTACCTACCACCACCATAACCACGGTAACTACAACCCCTGTACCTACCACCACCGCAACCACAACCACGCTAACTACAACTCCTGTACCCACCACAACCACAAATACGGTAACTACAACCTCTGTACCTACCACCACCACAACCGCGGTAACTACAACCCCTATACCTACCACAACCACAGCTACGGTAACTACAACCCCTGTACCTACCACAACCACGGTAACTACAACCCCTGTACCTACCACAAACACGGTAACTACAACCCCTGTACCTACCACCACCACAACCACGGTAACTACAACCCTGTACCTACACAACCACGGTAGCTACAACCTTTGTACCTACCACAACCACATCCACGGTAACTACAGCCCCTGTACCTGCCACAACCACAACCACGGTAACTACAACCCTGTACCTACACAACCACGGTAGCTACAACCTTTGTACCTACCACAACCACATCCACGGTAATTACAACCCCTGTACCTGCCACAACCACAACCACGGTAACTACAACTCTTGTACCTACCACAACCACGGTAACTACAACCCCTGTACCTACCACAACCACGGTAACTACAACCACTGTACCTACCACAACCACGGTAACTACAACCCCTGTACCTACCACAACCACGGTAACTATAACTCCTGTACCTACCACCACCGCAACCACGGTAACTACAACCCCTGTACCTACCACCACCACAACCACGGTAACTACAACCCCTGTACCTACCACCACCATAACCACGGTAACTACAACCCCTGTACCTACCACCACCGCAACCACAACCACGCTAACTACAACCCCTGTACCCACCACAACCACAAATACGGTAACTACAACCTCTGTACCTACCACCACCACAACCGCGGTAACTACAACCCCTATACCTACCACAACCACAGCTACGGTAACTACAACCCCTGTACCTACCACAACCGCGGTAACTACAACCCCTGTACCTACCACAAACACGGTAACTACAACCCCTGTACCTACCACCACCACAACCACGGTAACTACAACCCTGTACCTACACAACCACGGTAGCTACAACCTTTGTACCTACCACATCCACGGTAACTACAACCCCTGTACCTGCCACAACCACAACCACGGTAACTACAGCCCTTGTACCTACCACCACCACAACCACGGTAACTACAACTGTACCTACCACAACCACAACCACGGTAACTACAACCCCTGTACCAACCACAATCACGGTAACTACAACCCCTCTTACCTACCACAACCACGGTAGCTACAACCCCTATACCTACCACCACCATAACCACAACCACGGTAACTACAACCCCTGCGCCTACCACCACCACAACCACGGTAACTACAACCTGTACCTACCACCACAACCACGGTAACTACAACCCCTGTACCTACCACCACAACCACGGCAACTACAACCCCTGTACCTACCACCACCATAACCAGGGTAACTACAACCCCTGTACCTACAACCACCGCAACCACAACCACGGTAACTACAACCCCTAAGCCTACCACCACCACAACCACGGTAACTACAACCCCTGTACCTACCACCACCACAACCACGGTAACTACAACCCCTGTACCTACCACCACCATAACCACAACCACGGTACCTACAACCCCTGTACCTTCCACCACCATAACCACAACCACGGCAACTACAACCCCTGTATCTACCACCACCATAACCACAACCACGGTAACTACAACCACCATAACCACAACCACGGTAACTACAACCCTTGTACCTACCACCACCATAACCACAACCACGGTAACTTCAACCCCTGTACCTACCACCACCATAACCACAACCACGGTAACTACAGTCCCTGTACCTACTACCACCATAACCACAACCACGGTAACTACAGTCCCTGTACCTACTACCACCATAACCACGGTAACTACAACCCCTGTACCTACCACCACCGCAACCACAACCACGGTAACTACAACCCCTCTACCTACCACCACCACAACCTCGGTAACTACAACCCCTGTACCTACCACCATAACCACAACCACAGTACCTACAACCCCTGTACCTTCCACCACCATAACCACAACCACGGTAACTACAACCCCTGTGCCCACCACCACCGTAACCACAACCACGGTAACTACAACCCCTGTACCTACCACCATAACCACAACCACAGTACCTACAACCTTTGTACCTTCCACCACCATAACCACAACCACGGTAACTACAACCCCTGTGCCCACCAGCACCATAACCACAACCACGGTAACTACAATCCCTGTACCTATCACCACCATAACCACAACCACGTTAACTACAACCCCTGTACCTACCACCATAACCACAACCACAGTACATACAACCCCTGTACCTTACACCACCATAACCACAACCACGGTAACTACAACCCCTGTGCCCACCACCACCATAACCACAACCACGGTAACTACAACCCCTGTACCTACCACCATAACCACAACCACAGTACCTACAACCTTTGTACCTTCCACCACCATAACCACAACCACGGTAACTACAACCCCTGTGCCCACCAGCACCATAACCACAACCACGGTAACTACAATCCCTGTACCTATCACCACCATAACCACAACCACGTTAACTACAACCCCTGTACCTACCACCACCATAACCACAACCACGATAGCTACATGCCCTCTACCTTCCACCACCATAACCACGGTAAGTACAACCCCTGTACCTACCACCGCAACCACAACCACGGTAACTACAACCCCTGTACCTACCACCACCACAACCACGTTAACTACAACCCCCGTACCTACCACCACCACCACCACTGTAACTACAATCCCTGTACCTACCACCACCACAACAACGGTAACTACAACCTCTGCCTACCACCACCATAACCACAACCACGGTAACTACAACCCCTGTACCTACCACCACCGCAACCACAACCACGGTAACTACAACCCCTGTACCTACCACCACCGCAACCACAACCACGGTAACTACAACCCCTCTACCTACCACCACCACAACCTCGGTAACTACAACCCCTGTACCTACCACCATAACCACAACCACAGTACCTACAACCCCTGTACCTTCCACCATAACCACAACCACGGTAACTACAACCCCTGTGCCCACCACCACCATAACCACAACCACGGTAACTACAACCCCTGTACCTACCACCATAACCACAACCACAGTACCTACAACCCCTGTACCTTCCACCACCATAACCACAACCACGGTAACTACAACCCCTGTGCCCACCACCACCATAACCAATACCACGGTAACTACAATCCCTGTACCTATCACCACCATAACCACAACCACGTTAACTACAACCCCTGTACCTACCACCACCATAACCACAACCACGATAACTACATGCCCTGTACCTTCCACCACCATAACCACGGTAACTACAACCCCTGTACCTACCACCACCATAACCACAACCACGGTAACTGCAACCCCTGTACCTACCACCACCATAACCACAACCACGGTAACTACAACCTCTGTATCTACCACCCCCACAACCACGGTAACTACAACCCCTGTACCTACCACCATAACCACAACCACGGTAACTACAATCCCTGTACCTATCACCACCATAACCACAACCACGTTAACTACAACCCCTGTACCTACCACCACCATAACCACAACCACGATAACTACATGCCCTGTACCTTCCACCACCATAACCACGGTAACTACAACCCCTGTACCTACCACCACCATAACCACAACCACGGTAACTGCAACCCCTGTACCTACCACCACCATAACCACAACCACGGTAACTACAACCTCTGTATCTACCACCCCCACAACCACGGTAACTACAACCCCTGTACCTACCACCATAACCACAACCACGGTAACTACAACCCCTGTACCTATCACCACCATAACCACAACCACGGTAACTACAACCCTATGCACCTACCACAACCACGGTAACTATATGCCCTGTACCTACCACCTCCACAACCACGGTAACTACATGCCCTGTACCTACCACCACCACAGCCACGTTAACTACATGCCCTGTACCTACCACCACCACAGCCACGGTAACTACAATCCCTGTACCTACCACCACCACAACCACGGTAACTACATGCCCTGTACCTACCACCACCACAACCACAAGCACGGTAACAACCCTTGTGCCTACCACCACCACAACCACAAGCACGGTAACAACCCTTGTGCCTACCACAACCACAACCACGGTAACTACATGCCCTGTACCTACCACCACCACAGCCACGGTAACTACAACCCCTGCACCTACCACCACCGCAACCATAACCACGGTAACTACAACCCCTGTACCTACCACAACCATGGTAACTACAACCCGTGTACCTACCACTACCACAACCACGGTAACTACAACCCCTGTACCTACCACAACCATGGTAACTACAACCCGTGTACCTACCACTACCACAACCACGGTAACTACAACCCCTGTACCTACCACCACCGTAACCACGGTAATTATAACCTCTGTACCTACCACCACCACAACCCCTGTATCTACCACCACCACAACCACTGTAACTACAACCCCTGTACCTACCACAACCACAATCACAACCACGGTAACTAAAACCCCCGTACCTACCACAACCACAACCACGGTTACTATAACCCCTGTACCTACCACCACCACAACCACGGTAACTACAACCCCTGTATCTACCACAACTACAACAGCCACCAGTACTATCACCACCAACAGTGACCATAACCACTAGCACCACCACTACCACCATAACCAGTACCATCTCCATCACAGTCACCAATACCACCACCACCATAACCACCAGTACCACCACAATCACTATAAATACCAGTACCACCACCACAATCACCATAACCACCACTACCACCACCACAATCACCATAACCACCGCTACCGCCACCACAATCACCATAACCACCACTACCACCACCACAATTACCATAACTACCACTACAATCACCTGTACCACCACTACCAGTCACCATAACTACGAGTACCGACACCACAATCACTATAACTACCAGCACCACAACTACAATAGTAACCAGTACCACCACTACCACCACCACCAAAATCACAGTAACCACCACTACCACAATCACCAGTACCACCAGGGCCTTCAGCAATCCCCAGGATTGGCAAACAATGTGTGACTATTGTGAACGTTTTAACTCTGCCATCAGTACAATACCCAATACACTCCACCACCACTATAACCATTACTACCACCACCATCACTGTTACCACTATCATCACCACTGCTGTCTGCCGCCTTCAACACCTCTTATTACTGCTACCAGTAACACTGTCTTCAATATTACCACTGCCTCTGTTACAACTACCCCACCACCATTATCGCTACCATTGTTACTATCACCACCGCCAGTTACTACGATCTGCATTACAGTTATCACTGTCATCTCGCTATAATCACCCATACCACCAACCACTATCAATTTAAAACTATCATAAATACCACTGTCACCATCGCAACAAATCACTACTGCTATCTCATCACGACTACTGCTACCACTACCATCACTGCTACTACTGCTGCTATACCCATCACTACCATCACAATCAACCCCTCCCCACCACCATAGCTACGATCACCATTACCACAACCAATCCATAGCTATCATCACCATCCCCCTCTCTACCACCACCATTCCCCTCTCCACCACCACCAACGCCCTCTCCACCACCAGCAGTATATTTACCTATGACGTCAGCATCAGTATGACGTGGAGGGAGTCCCTCAGATGGGAGGGGAAGAGACCAGAGGGAAGGGGTAACCTTGATCTAACCATGAGGTAGGTCCCCATACGGCTGTGAGGTAGAGGGGGCACTCTGGGCGCCTCCAAATTTCCCTCAGAGTCCCCTCTGGCCACCCAAACCAGGGGCGCCTTGGGGGCGTGTGAAAACCTTGTGTGTGATTCCCCTTGTCCGCCTGCCGTAGCGCTGCTGAGGTCGATACAGTGACAGTGCGCCTCCCTCAGCCTGCCCACGGGGGCTTAGTGGGTTCTACCTCCCCGTGGGCGTACACTGAGTACGGTTCTGAAGGTAGGAGTCGTGGGGTCACCGTTGGTGGATTTGTAACTTAGTTAAACACTACATATGTTGTACATCGGGGACTTTGGTGCCACGTCACGGGAAGACGGTACCAACACTCTCCCCGACACCTGGGTCATTAGTGAAGTGTTCACATGTGCTGAATTTCTCAACTGATAGCGTGTGTGGTAGATTGATGCTACCCACACCATCCCTCTCGATCTGTGTCCGTCTTTCTCTCTCTCTCTGATTCAGATTCATACTAGATGAAGGCAACCCTCCACATACAGTTTTAATTAATAGTAGGTATTACAGGGTTGAAGAGA
>NC_091295.1:37057014-37089514 GCF_038502225.1 Cherax quadricarinatus | reverse complement strand
GGTGGTAGCAGGGGTGGACGTGGTAGTAGGGATGGACGTGGTGGTAGCAGGGCTGGACGTGGTGGTAGAAGGGGTGGTGGGCGTGGTAGTGAAGACTTACGCCATCACTAACCTAACAGTATAATATTTGCTTGCCCTAAACCTCCACTTCATTTCTGGTGCACACACCCTGCCAATTTCTGTGATTTACCTCATGCCTGGCGTGATTGAAAGCTCACACCGGCCCCACCCTTCTTATCGCTGAGCCACCTTCTAGTTTATTAATATCTTACATTATATGGCCGGAATTGATTCTGACCCCCACCTGCCTTACTTCCTATTCAGCATAAAGTTGAACATTTGATGAAGTGATCAGAAGAGCAAGCAAATGATGTGATTTTAATGAATATTAGATAGAGAGAGAGAGGCGGCGTCGGCAAGGGGATCGATGGGCGGGTGGCGTGTTCCTCATCAGTTTGTTATTTTATTGTCATCAGAATGTAAAAGGCCGCCGGGATCGCTACGGAAAGTGGAAATCGATGTGTGGTTTGCATGAGGGAGCTGTTGCTGCCCAGTCAGTTTCTCTTTCTTTCTCTCTTTTTCACTCCCTCGTTCTCTAAGTGTGAACCCCCGTAGTCCCCTTTTTTAAACTTTTGGTTACTTTACAACACCAGAGAAGGAACTATAGGATCACGACTTAAAAACGTACTCGGAAGACTCAGTTGAACAATTAAGTGACCAACTGCAAATCTTTACATCGTTTCATGCTTGTGTACGTCTGATCAGGTGGCGGGTCCATGCCATGGACACACTGAAAGATTGGGGTTAACTAACATCACACATAAAATCCTAAATGAGTATCTTAGGATGCTGTTCTGAGATGTGTTAAACTTGTACGCGCTGCTCAAGTTGTATGGTTGAAGTTTAACTCAGTAATATGCTTGATATGATGTTAGCTTCCAGATCATTTTCTTTCACTGAGTTTTAGCTTTCTACCTCCAAGGCTGTAGGTAGACTCGGTCTCAAGTCTTCTCTCTCTTTCAGTCTGCATGACCATGCATTTGTTTTGACTGAAATACATCAGTCACTTTTAAGGTCTTCGTACAACTTGCCTCTTGTCCTTTATTAGTGTTACTCCAATTATTAAATGTACATCATCAATAAACACACATATGATTTATTGTTTTCTGGTAGGTCATTTACATACAGAGTTGCTACAAGCAACAGCGATCCTGCTACTGATCCATGTGAGATTTAACTAGTTATTTTCACCCATCCTTTAATCTTTTTGTCTTGTATCTTTCAGGTTCTAATTGCTCCATTACAACACTACCGTTCATTCTTCCCTTTTTAGTCTATTGACTGATTTTTGGTAGGGTATCATGTAGAATACTTTCCTGAATCCATAAAGATATAATCGACTTATCCTGTTTTTCTTGTTTTATCTCTGTGGCTAGTAATGCATCATAAATTTAGTTCGATAGGCAGTATTTATCCCTAAATTCCGAGGTGGTTTTCTCCATAGTGAACAGTCCAAGTGCTTTGAAGTGTTCTTAATTGTTTAGATGTTTCATTGATTCTATGCTGGCCATATGTGACTAGAGTAGAAAGATGTATATTTTCAGCTCTACTCTCACTCCTGCCTTAAAGACGCTTAAAACACAGAACTAAATTTAAATTGTGAGAGCACAAATAATTTGAAATGTATAATCATGGGTCTTGTTTCTCCTTTTCTGAAAGTTCTCGTATTAACTTTCAGAAAGTTCTGAATGACAGATCCTCTGATCTGTCATACAAAAAACGCATAAGGCAAATGTAGCAAAATAAAGAAAAATGACAGGGTGGAATACGAGAACTTTCAAAAAAAGAGAAACAGTACCCATGAATATACATTTCAAATTACTTGTGCTCTCACAATTTAAATTTAGTTCTGTGTTTTAAGCGTCTTTAAGGCAGGAGTGAGAGTAGAGCTGAAAATATACATCTTTATAATGTGGTCATATATTGCCATCATAGAATCAATAAAACATCTAACTAAACCTTTTACCTGCTCCCTACGTTCTGTAATATGATCTGCCATCGTTGTGTACTCTGTGCTCGTCTGAGTTCTCTATTCACTGTTGAACATCATGTGATACAGCAGCAGTAGCCCCATCCCAAGTGCATGTACTGACATGATTGTGGTTGCAGGGGTAGTCCCAGCTCCTGGCGCCTTGTGTGTGTGTGTGCACCCACCTATATGTGGTTACAGGGGTTGAGTCTCGGCTCCTGTTCCCGTGTGTGTGCACTCACCTAATTGTGGTTGCAGGGGTTGAGTCTCAGTTCCTGGCCCCGTGTGTGTGTGTTAGTTACCATCTGTTAAAGATGGTAACTAACACACACACATACATTTGCTTTTGAATTTGCTCATCGAGTCCTCCTCTACACCTGTCAAGCTTATTACAGATATCAAGCTTACAACCCTTACAATAGAAAAATATTTTCTAAAATAGCTCTGGTTTATTAAAAGGTTAAGCTTGCCATGAGTGTGCTGGTCTTGAAGCCTCTCATGTGAAGCAGCCTGTTGGTGTCTTCATCAACGCTTCTCTTGATCTACCCTCTTCTCATGAGAAACAGTCAGTTCATGTCCTGATCAACGCTTCTCTTGATCTACTATCTTCCAGTCAGGAGATCAAGTTCGGGCTGGGTTTTTTTTTTTCTCGACGCCTTAGCTCACAAACCAGTCTGGTGGCGAACTTGTGAACTTTCTCCAGTTTCGCGTTGTTCTTACCTACGATAGGTCTGTGTTGCATGCCAGTGCTGTATCACCGCCAGAAGTTATGTTTGTGGTGATTAATGATTTGATTCTTCAGGTTCCTGATGATGGCCTTTCTTAAGTTTACTGATCTGACAGATGCTTCTGATGTTATCCTGTTTATACATACTTTGAGAGACAGGTATGCGTCAATCATAGGGATTGTTACCCAGATCTGTGAATTGTCTCCACTTTGATGGTTAACATTTGTTCGGTCTCCTTGACCCAACGTTCCAGTTCCAGTACACTTGCTAGTGTTGAACTGTCGAAGCCAGTTTCTTGAACATCAGTGAAACCTTCCAGGTAGTTTTGCAATTCCCTGCAGTCCTCTTAGGAACGTATTCCAATTGTTGTCTCGACCCCAAACATTGACTTGTAGGAGTCTGTTCCTCTTGGTAGGTCATTTATTTTCAAACTTAATAGGATATAGGAATGACCCTTAAAACACTTTTGTTTATGTTCTCATCCTGACGTATCGTCTTTCACAGTGGCTCTTTCAGGTATTCCTTAATATATGCAATACCTTTCAGAAATATATTAAATCATGAAAGAACTCATCCTACTATCTCATACGGTAACTAGTATGAGTCTTTTGCGTGGTACTGTGCCGAAGGGCTTGAGGTCTAGGAACATACACTCCACTCTTTTTATCTGCTCTCCGTTAGATTTTTCTTCCGTAGTCCTGCTGTATGTTAGTGAGGCAGAATATGCCATTCCTGAACCCATTTTGGTGCTTGGTGATAAGCCCCATTCACTTGAATCCCAGTTTTAAAAAAATAATTTATTATGGTTTGGAGTTATAATAAAACCTTCCTTAGGGATAAGTGGTTAATGTAATCCCCAAAAGTGAATCTAAATGGTAAGGAGGTTTCTTCCCACTCTTAATCTTCTAAGTGGAGGTGGATAAGTGGAATATCTAATTTATCCGTTAATTAATTCTACCATACTCCCGGTATATCTACCACTGCCATCTAATTCTGCATTCCTGCAAATATAGCACTGCATTTCTGTAACATAGATCTGCATTCATGTCATCTACATCGCATTCCTATTATCTTCGCATTATTCGTATTGTTAGCACTGCATTCCTATCATACATTCTACATTCCTGTCATCTAGCACTGCATTCCTTTCATCTAGCACTTGCATCTGTCATCTGCGTCTGCATTTCCCTTCATCATTGCATTCCTGCCATTTCTAAAATCTAGCACTGCATTCCTATCATTAGCACTGAATTCCTGTCACCTAGAATAGAATTTCTGTCAGCTAGCATTACATTCCTGTCATCTCACTGCACTCTTGTCATCTGTATTTTGCCTTTAATGAGTTTCGGGATTTTTTTTTTTTTTTACTCCTGGAGTCCAGCCTCAATTGAGTTAGGCTCCTATGGTGCTTGCCTGGTCAACCAGACTGTTGCTCCTGGCGGCCCGCTGACCCACGTATCGGTCACACACTGGCTGATGTGGCACCTGGTGAAGATACTTGTCCAGTTTACCCTTGAAAACTTCTATATTTGTCCCAGCAGTGTTTCTGATATCTGGCAAAATGTTGAATACTCTGGGGTTACGGACGTTGATACAGTGTTTTCTTGTGCTCACAGCGTCCCTGCTTTTCACTGAGTTTATTTTACACTTCCATCTCTCTCACTCCTGTATGTTGTTATGGCAGTGTGTAGATTTGGAACTAGGCCCTCGAATACTTTCCAAACATATATTATTTTGTCTCTCCTCTGCTCCATTGTGTACATGTTTCGGACTTTGAGGCGTTTCCAGTAATTTAAATACTTTATTGGCTACATGCGGCCGTAAATGATCTCTGTATCTCTGCTGCTTTGAACGGAGCCGTCAACACTGAACAGTGAATGAGGGCACAAATTATTTGAATAGTGTCACCATGAGGCCTGGTCACAGACGTTGACCCCCAAAACCCTTTCCAGGTACTCCATATATTTTCCTTTTTATAATTTTCTAACAGCTGCCTTGATTGATGCGAGTGGTTGAAGACCTTTGTTGTTGAACTACATAGTGGTTCTACCCTTTCTTTCACTTGTGTTGTTGCTCGCTGGCACCTGTTGATATGTTCTGACGACAGTGTCTTCCGGTTCCTCTTTATTTTATGTGTAGTAAAGTGCAAGATAAAGTTGTCGTACGTGAGATGTTGGCAGACTTATGCATTCTCACGTATCCCTAACAAGAACTTACCCTCACCTTGGCCACCACAACCCCATGGATATAGCGTGGATTCTAGCACATATATAGCGTCAAGATAAGGGAATTGGCCTTCCTCCCAGCCTGGTATCTCTGTTGATGTAATGAGTCAGCAGTGTTTACCCTCACCCACCCACCCATCCTATTTCCCAGTGCCCCCCTTTCCTTCCTGCCACACTCTAGAAGGGATGGTAATGCCCAAACCACACACCCCTGATTACCCCCCCACCCCCACAGTGTTACTCAGAAAACGTAATCTTTCCTCAAGGAAAACGCGCGCCGCGGCTGTTATGCTGGCTCAGGGGCCCCTCCGCCATGCTCTTTCCGGGGCCCAGGCTCATGTGGGACTCAATTTGATCAGGGGGATTTTGGACGCAAGGGCGAATTTGAATGCCACATGGCAAGTTTCAGAGTCCATTCTGAGGGAGAGGAGGGGGATGTAGGAAGGCTTGGCAGGGAAAATGGGGACAGACTTTTGATGAAGTGATGACACTTTGTATATGTCGTAATAAGCCTTTTTCTGGTTGTAATTAGATATTCTCGCGGAATACTAGAAAGAGTATGCAGTGGGCGTGAATTTACTCGCTCTAAAAGAGCTTAGTGTTTTATAGGCACTCTTTATGCTAATGTTCTGCCAGTGTGCGAGTCAAGGGTGTGGACGTGTGTTTATATGACTGAGAGAGATTGTGTGTTTGTAACTGTATTTACACACGTATGGAAACATTGAACGGGATTTTTAAGTGTCTTTCATATCCAGTTAAAAGCTAGTTTTGCTGGACATAGTTGATGCGTCTTTCACATTACTTTCATCGGGGTGATGGGCGCTAGGGCCATAAACCTCCTGGGAGAATTAGGGTCTATTAGAGGGAGGATAGATCCAATTCCTGGGATGGAGAACTCATCGGGAAGTGTATGTTTCTGTCTCTCGCCTGTGTCTAGCTCCATAAATAAAAAAAAAGGCACAATATCGTGACTGGAACGATACACAAATAACCCGCACATAAAAGAGAGAAGCTTACGACGACGTTTCGGTCCGACTTGAACCATTGTCAGTGGTCCAAGTCGGACCGAAACGTCGTCGTAAAATTCTCTCTTTTATGTGCGGGTTATTTGTGTATCTAGCTCCATGCACTCATATCATCACAATCCCCTTTCGCTCTCAACCATGCCAGCACTGTAAGACACTGCACAATATCTGACACTCAATATGGAACAAATACTGTATTCTGGAAGTGGGGCCACTGTGGAACATCCATCCCAGGCTTGTAGCCTGGTACTGCTTTTGTAAAAAAAAAAAAAAAAAAAAAAAAAAAAACTAGAGTATTTTCTTCTCAACCCAACTTGATAAGCAGTCTTAGTGGTGTTGTCAGCTGTGCGAGTATGAAGCCGCCTTCAAAACTTTCAGGTTGCCGAGTTAATGGAATCTTCCACTTGGTTAGACACAAGGAAAAGAAAGCATCAGTGCAAGATAAAATATTGACATTTCAGGTGCTTGTAGAACAAATGCATTTTTACACTTATAATCTGTGTTGTCAGCTAGTTGTCATGCCTGGTAATGGACCGGGCCGTAGGGGCGTTGATCCCCGGAATACTCTCCAGGTAGCTGCGAGTGAAGTTTTGATTGATTTTATTCATGAACGCGTAGCATTTAATTCGTTGTGATCGAACATTTCTGGAATTTCAACGAATGAGGGACATATTCCTTGTTATTTATCTATAATATAACGAATATTTATTCAGCTCAAAGAATTAAGCCTCTGAAAACTCTGTCTTTTATTCAGATATGTACAGTTGGTTATATTAATTAAACAAGCCTCTTGTTTTAAATCTAGTTTGTCATTTAACTATTTGTTGGCTTTTCATGAGTGTCCCCTCAAGGAAGGTTCCTTGATGTTGGTGAGGGGCTCTTGATTTAGAGAATTGGATCTGTGCTCCAGTTCCCCGAATTAAGCCTGAATGCCTTCCACATCCCCCCCCAGGCGCTGTATAATCCTCCGGGTTTAGCGCTTCCCCCTTGATTATAATAATAATAATAATTTTCATGAGTGTCAGTAATCTACATTCATAGACTTCACTCTCTAATGGGTACACAGTAACTAGATAATGTAGCATCAACTGTAGCAACGAAATTATTACATTCGTGAGGAGTGCTAAATTCCTAGGGTTACATAGCGCCTGGGGACAGATTCAAGCCAAGGTAGGGAACCCCTCAAAGAAGGTCCATGACGACGGTGAGGGACTCTCTGATATAACGAATTGGACCTACCCATTCCTCCAGCATTGAATGACCTCTAGGCCTAACACGAAGCATTCAGGTGGCACTTTTACTTTTAAAAATTTTGACCATGAATCTTACCATCATATATTCTGACAAATGAATCTCATGTACTCCTGCTCAATAAATACAGTATAATCATTCAAGGGAAGGGTAGCTTCAATTCTTTGGACCATGAGCCCTGACACTGAGGCCCTTCATTCTCCTGAAGAACCTCAGTGAGAGCGAAATATACATTACTTGTCATATCTTGGGTTTTAGGACCTCCAGGTGATTCGATTGTGCCATTTACAATTGTCTGATTTTTATTTTGGGTATTAAGTATTATTGGTTAATGTACCTGTGATTGAGAATCAGTAAGCGTTATAGTAGACAAGTTAAATAAGTGACTTTGCTTACGCAGGTGCCCCAGACCCTACGGCAGGAGGCAGCGCTGAAGAAGAGCACTGTTGGCACCTGGATGCTGAACAGGTGAAGGAGCAGGTGGGGCAGTACCTCACCCAGGGCGGCTACTACAATGCCAACAAGCAACTATATTTTATGTTTACTAAGGTAAATACACTATCCTGCTACTCTACATTAATACATTTATAGAGGAGCTCTAGACCTAAAAGGGTCATACAATGCAGGGAATGAAAGGCAATTCACTTTTATCCGAAGGGAGTGGTTCCAATTTTTTTTTTAATCAAGAGCCCTTCACCAGTTTACAGGCACCTCTCAGGAAGACCAGGGGGGGGCGCCTTGATGCTGATCAAGAGGCTCTCGATCCAAGGAATTTAAGTTACCGTCCCCTTCCTTTGAATTAAATCTGCTTATCTAGTCTACATTCCCTAGGCACTGTATGACCCTCAATAGTTTAGTGCTTTCCCGTAATGCAGTGACTGCATACATTTTTAGTTTTCGGTCACATAAGTATTCATAAAGTTTTAAGTATGAAATTGTAATGATTCCTAATAAATTTAAATAAAATATTTTGTTATTCAGACAGCTTATACTCCGTTGTGTAGTCGAGTTAATCATTAACATGCCCTTTACAGGTGCGGGAGATGATTCGGGCTAGAGACAGTAATGGTGCTAAAATGCTGACAATGATCACTGAGCAGTTCCTTAATGACCCCAGACTCTTACTCTGGAAATCCCAGGGTACTCCCATGACAGACAAATGTCGACAACACTGGGATCATATAGGTGAGCAATTTCTTTAATGTCTTTTATTTTTTAACAGACTAGTCCGTAATTAAGTTTCCCATTTTTTTTTTTTTGACAGCTATTACAGAACCTGAACCTCTCCTGTGGGCAGTAATACTAGGACTAGAGAGTACATATTGGGTCCAGGAGTTGGGCTCCAACATTCTCTTGACTAAGCAAATTACAGTAGTAATGATCAATGAGAATAAGAAAATTTCTTCGCAAGCAACTTTGTTGAAGTTTACAGCCTTCTTATGGTGTATATGGTACATAAATACAGTACAGTGGAATCTCAAAAATCGAACTTAATCCATTCCAGGAGCTAGCTCTAAATTCGAAAAGTCTGAAATTCGAAGCAATATTTCCCATAAGAAATAATGGAAATACAATTAATCCGTTCCAGAAATCCAAAAATATTCACACAAAAAAATTCATTTTATAGAGATTAATTACAGTTTTACATACAACAAATACTATACTTTTTAATTATGTATAGTAATACATATAAAATAACATTTTTACTTACCTTTATTGAAGATTGGTGATGGCATCTGGAAGATAGGGAGGGGGAGAAAGGGAGTTGGGGTTAGTGTTTGGAAGGAGAATCCCCCTCCATGAGGACTTCAGGTAAAGCCCTCTCTGGGGTTACTTCCCTTCTCTGTCTTTTAATGCCACTAGGACCAGCTTGAGAGTCACTGGACCCCTGTCTCGCAAAATAACTGTCCACAGTCCTCTGTTTCTGGCGCCTCTTTAACATTTCCCTAAAATGGGACATGGTTCTGTCACTGAACTTGTTGCAAAGATGGCTTGTTTCAGCTTGCTCAGGGTGGTACTTCTGCACAAACATTTGGACATCATTCCACTTGGAACAAATCTTAATCTTTGAAGAAGGCACTTCATCCACTCCCTATATTAACACCTTTCGCAACATCAGCTTCCTTGATTTGTTCTTTCTTTGACAGGATAGAACCGATGGTTGACTTGTTTTTCCCATACATTCTGGCAAGCTCAACAAGTCTCACACCACTCTCATACTTCTGTATTATTTCCTTCTTCACATCTATGGTGTTTCTCACTTTCTTTACCACAGGGGTACCACTAGCAAGTTTCTTTGGGCCCATGGCAGCTTATTTCACAGTCCCACAAGCACTAAACACAACGAAATAATCGTAAAATGCGTGAATGAGAGTGCAGGTTAGTGTTCACTCAAGCATAAACAAAGCTAGACTGCTCACCACGCCTGCGAGGGGACGTGGACAGAGCGGGCGGCAGACAGGTCCCGTACCTGGCGGTCCGAAAATAGGGGCGCGTTTGATAATAGGGACACAGTTTGTCCGAAAAAATGGTCCTATTTTCGAAACGTTCGATTTTTGAGGTTCCACTGTACATACATGTATATGTTTTGTTTCACATGTATCAGCACTACAGCTGGATTTCAGATCTTACAGCAGTTATGGGATAAAAAGAATAAACTGGATTTTGTGGTGAGGAACATGCATTTGGTCATCAGTAAAATGCCTCCATGACTCTTTAAAATCAAATCAGCTTATAAAATAAAATTCACACATAATTTTTGTCATAAATTATCTTCCCTGGCCAGTTAGTGTCAGTTAACTAGAGAGGAAATGAAAATTAAAGTTAAAAATATTTGCACTTCAAAATAATTCTGCAATCAGTCAGATGTGTCAACCAGTTAAGCAAATATTTTGATAAGATATTGCCAATATTAGTGTTCCAAATTTCATTGTCATTGTACCATACAGTAAATATAATTCAGTAATTTTAGTTCCTGCAGTGTAAATTCTTTATAAGTACCTATTTTCAGGCTGATCATAGTACAATCTGTTTTTCTTGTACGTATTCAAGTTACCTAGTATATACAGTACTGCATATAGAATTTTTTTTTTCTGTTAATAGCAGAAATGCTGCATGTCAGTTGCTCATTAGATTAATTATTTAGTTGCTGCTATATGTACTATGTTATGAAAACATCATATCAAAGAATAATTTTATTATTAAATATTGCTGTGGCTTCATAAAAATTGATAAATGGAAGCCCAGCTGCCTCTCATATCTTAAAATATATGAACTATGAATTAACATTACATTAGACATACAGCAGTATGAACTGAGTTTATTAATTATGTGAAAAGCAATGTGGAATTCTTAACCAGCTTGTTTGTGTTAGTTATTTTTAATGTTTTCAAAGTATGCTGCATCTTTCCTAATTTACCTTTAAATGTCTGTCTGTTTTAATCACATATAAGCTTATGTTATATTGTTTGTTGGTAAGAACATTTTCATCACTTGATATTTGCTCAGTATGCAGAGTAGAATAACCAACTCATTTTCATTTTCTCCCCTCAGCTACTTTATGGGTGTGTGTTGTGCTAGCCCCACATAGTGGAATGTTAGTGAAGCAGCAGTGGCAGAGAACTCTAGAGCAGTGGGCACATACTGATGTCTGTCCTCTCGAGGATCCTGACCACAGACACCAAGATACCAATGACAGAGTTAGTATATGTCACATTGAGTCTTTATTCTGCTGTATTATGTAGTACTGTATTTAGCCATAAGGTAAATGTATGGTATATACTGTACTGTTGCTAGATACATTCGATTTCCAGGAGGATAAATACAAAAGCTTCTACCAACTTATTGAATTTATTATTACATTTGGTAAATTTTATATACAGTATTTAATATGATTTGTGAATTTCTACTTCCTACACTGCAGAGTCATCAGAACAAAGGCATGTTAGTGAAGGGATAGACCTCTTCAGAAGTACTGTTATTTGTTTAATATGTGCTGAAATTAATGGAAAAATTCTCAAGCACAAAGATACCATTACCTATAAGGCACTGAATTCAAGTTAACCAAAATATGAATGAGCTGGATGAGACATCTACTTGCTGAATCATTTTAAAAAAATAAAAATTTAAGTGCTGCAAGAATCAAATTCTGTGCTCTATTATAAACCTGATCACCATCAATTTCATTATACTCCTAGGAATATATCTACAATACCTAAATATTGTAGAATTTATGATTTAGTTAGATGATTAGAAAAAGTTTTAAAAAGTTAAGACATGATTGTTATTGCAAATATCATAATTTTTTTATAGAATCATTCAGCAGCTTACTACTTGAGCTCTGATGAGGAATCTAGTGATGAGGATAATGAGCTTAGAAGAAGAGATGCTAACAGGGATGGCAATAATCGAGATCACTACCATCGTCACCATCATAACCATCCACATCAT
The DNA here is from genome assembly GCF_038502225.1 of Cherax quadricarinatus. Classification (NCBI taxonomy): domain Eukaryota; kingdom Metazoa; phylum Arthropoda; class Malacostraca; order Decapoda; family Parastacidae; genus Cherax; species Cherax quadricarinatus. The sequence continues at coordinate 37,077,807 of NC_091295.1, read as the reverse complement.
CATAACCAAAGGGAAATTCGAGATAGAGATAGAAGATCTTCTCACAGGTAAAAATGTAAACTTTGGTTGTTGTTATGAAACTAAAGTTCAGTAGAGAAAACCTTTGTACTTTTCATTTTAAAATAAGCTTGTCAAGTTTTACATGGTACAACATTGTTTTTATAGAAAAAAGAACTTTGTATTGGATAAATAATATACTGTAACATCATTGTATCTCTGAATATGTTCAAATAGAACTTATAAAATGTATTCACTTAGACTCCTATACTTCATAGGAGGTAAGACAGTATCCATTAATTTTTTATATTTTTATGTACCCTGTGCAGGGTTGTATGACCCTTATGGGTTTAGCACTTAGGTATGATTATTATTATAATAATAATTATGTACCCTGTAAATGTAAACCAATATTCTGTCAATTTAAGACCATTGAAAATGATACATTGAAAGTATAGGAATTAATTTTTGCCTCATAAGAAGAATTAGTGGTAGGAGTGGAGTTGTCTTATGCAGTAGCAAAAGCAAATTTGCATTTGAAGAAGCCACAAAGTGCAGTTTCCCTTTGTGTAAATTCACTGTTATGGTATCTCATTTCTATTGGTGTGTTTCTGTGCATGCAGTACACAGTTACTGTGTGTAATCAGTGCAATTCATAAAATATGTTAAAGATTTTTATTATGCAGAATTATTATTGTTATAATCAAGGTAAGCATTAAGCCCAAAAGGGTCATACAGTCAGTGCTGTATGCAGATTTAAGCATGGATAGCCTCATTCACATGAGCCTGGAATGCATCTACAACATACTAATGTGAAAAGCTCTTAATCATTTTTATCTTTTTAGACGACACAAGAGACGGAGGATTTCTGCACCTCCAAGAACAATATTTCATCGAGCAATAGATGCATGTAATATGTCTTGGGATGACCAACACTTGCAAACAATTCTTGCTGGTGAAACTCCGGTGCTAAGGACTTCACAACATTCATCTTCATATTACAATGAGCAAGGGCAACCTCTTTGGCATGGTAAGATTTCTTCACCACACTTCTTTCTTCTATCTTAAAAGAGGTGTTGGTTAAGGAATAAAGATGAAAACATAAGATCCATACACCTTAAACTAACAACCACCCTTCCTTGACATCACAACTGTGGAAAACTTTTACAAAAATTATTTCTCTCTCAAATCCTATTACAGTGGAACCTCGACTTAGGAGTGTCCCAATATACGAATTTTTTGAGATACGAGCCGTCGATTTTCAACATCCAAGTTATGAGCCAGCTTCCCCCGTTTCTCCCTCAACCCACAACTTACACACCTCACTTGTTTATCTAAGATTTCATGCTTTAATTCCATGGAAATTATCCTCTTTTTTCTTCTCAGCACTGTCCATTACACTAACTTTCTTAGGACCCATGGTTAGAAAAAAGAAATTTGGTAAAATAACTGCACAAAATGCAAGCAAACACGAGAGAAATGCTTCCATAGTGAGGTAAACAGTGGCTGCTCCAACTAGTGGTGTTCAAGAGCCCCTCACTAGCGTCAAGAAACCTTGACGCTGGTGAGGGCTCTTGATCTAAGAATTGGATCTGTGCTCCAGTCCCCTAAATTAATAATAATAACAATTATACATAGTACATAATAATAATAATACTAATAATAAGAGGAGCTTCAGTTCCCTAAATTAATAATAATAATAATAATACATAACAATAATAATAATAATACATAACAATATTAATATTAATAATAATACATAATAGTATGTAATAATAATAAAGCATTATACCTTGGAATGCTGCCACAAGGTGTCTCACATTTTTTTACAGTAATTTGGCCAAATTTCTTTTTTCTAGCCATGGGTCCTAACAAAATAAGTGCAAAGGACAGTGCTGAGAAGAAAAAAGAGGATGATGTCTATTGAATTAAAGCATGAAATCATAGATAAACATGAACAAGGTGTACAAGTTGTGGACTTAGCCAGGCAATACCAGCATAGTGATAAAACAAAACAAATTGTATCAGTTAAGTTCAGCAATAAATTGTAGCATTAAGAGTGTAGCAAGCAAGTTAAGTGATTAAGTGATAGAAAAAGGACGAAACGAAACTAACTTTTCCAATGTTGTAAAGTAAAAGGACACAAGTGCAACTAATGTAACATTTTTATTGTGGCAACATTTCGCTCTCCAGGAGCTTTGTCAAGCTGGAAAGCGAAACGTTGCCACAATAAAAATGTCACATTAGTTCAGTCAATCAATCAATCAAGTTTATTCTCTATAAGGATTACAATGCAAGTTTTACAGATTTTGGATATTGTGTGGTTTACATGTTATAAAATACTAATTACAGAAGGGGCCACTAGGACACCTAGCATGGCTAGGCATTTCAGGCAGACTTAGATTAATTCTTAACTCTAAATTATTACAAATTATGGAACAAGTTGGTATTATGGCTATGTGACTAAATCATAGTTTGTGAGTTTAGCAATGTGAATGCTTTTGTTTTGGCACAATACATAGTTTCTATTGCACTTGTGTCCTTTTACGTTACATCTTCTTCTTTCAACACAACGGCCGTATCCCACTGAGGCGGGGTGGCCCAAAAGGAAAAACGAAAGTTTCTCCTTTTTCATTTAGTAATATATACAGGAGAAGAGGTTACTAGCCCCTTGCTCCCGGCATTTTAGTCGCCTCTTACAACACGCATGGCTTACGGAGGAAGAATTCTGTTCCACTTCCCCATGTCGGTAATTCTACCAACATTATTACAATCCTCCAGTGTTGTTGGAGGGTTATAGGATCAATGACATCATATGCTGCACTGCCTCTCCCACCCTCAACTTTTGTCACCATCTCTGTTCCAAGTGTGTAAGTACTTTACATATAATAAACAGTTTATTTCTTTACATTCTCTAGTATTATGTTTTTATACAATATTTCTTATTTAGTACATTCAGTGTTTTCCTTAGAAAACTAGTGATCTACTGCAGTTAGCCTCACAAACACTCCATTTTCTGTTATAATAAGAGCATGGGAAGATACTATAGTCAGAGGGAGAGGAAATGGTGGACATTGCCTCTGCCACCATCACATGCCATATTATGGCCTATTTTATACATTTTAGACAACATATCATGTTTCTGTGTTAATTATATTGTTTATTATGTAATATTAGATGAATTGTGATAGATAAATAAGCCATAGAATTGATATTAGTGTCATAATCAAGTATTTTGTCCTGCCTTCAGAGAGCAGGAATTCCACTGGAATGGATTAATGGCATTTCAATTAATTTAAATGAGGAAAATTTATTTCATATATGAGCAAATTGAGTTACGAGCTAGATCACGGAACGGATTAAAGTTGTAAGTCATGGTTCCCCTGTATTTTAATTTCAGTCCCAGCTTTTGCTTATCAACATCTAGTTTTTTCTCTATGAAAGCAAGTTTTTCTTCTAATAATATGTGGGGAGAAAGTACATATTACACCCCCATAAAAATGTTAGGTACTCTACTTAAAAACAACAAGGGATTGCCATTATTTGAAATATATGTAATTTAATCAAAATCACAGTTTCCAAAACAGAAAAAATCTACATTTCTTCACCCCATAAAATACAAGTATACCATGTACATACTCCAAATGGCTTTACAAAAATGCATATGATAAAAAAAATAATAGCTACCTTGCTACGATTTAAAATGCACCAAGCAGGGCACAGTGTCCACTTATTTAAATAGCCAGTAAGAGTAAATTTGTCATACAAATCCTTGTGCTTACTTCCACCTGTATTTACATTGTAAGAACTGATTGCATAGGAATAAATTTTTTGCCTCATAGAAAGACTTTATGATAAGAGTAGGGTTGTCTTTGCACACAAAGAAGTTACATAAAGTGAGGAGAAATCTGTATTATGAGTAGTTAAGCAAAGGTCTTTTGTGTGTGATTTCACTTATCAATTATTGTTTTATGGTTGTAAAATTGTATTGGAATTTAAATATTAATGTCATAAATCATGTTTATCATTGATAATTTAAAACCACCCACTTGAAAAATATTCTGTTTTTTATTACAGAACCAGTGCCAGTAGCATGTTCTCGTGTTGATGCTCTGAGATCACATGGCTATACCTCTGAAGCATTAAGACTTGCAGTAGCTGTGGTACGAACATTAAAGCAAGCACAGAGAGAAGCATATCTTTGGTGGGGAAGTAAGAGGGATGAAATGCTTCCGAGGTGTTCTGCCTCAAGAGCATGTAGATCCCTTGGCCCAGGAGCATTAGAAAGTTGGGTGGGACATCCTTTAGACCCCATAACCTGTCTTTTTGATACTCTAGCTGAAGCCTCCCTTTTACCTGAAGATTTACCACGATTCCAGTACCACAGTGGTAAGTATATTATTCAAGTGCACAGTACAGAATTACCTGGAAAGAAAACATTTATCCCATTTTTCCCTGATACGTGTTTGGACAGGAAAATTTTTAAGAATTCAACAAGTTAATGCAAAGAAAATTTTTCTGGCCAATCAGATGCTCAACAAGAAAGCCCAGCATCATGCTAGGCTGTTGAATGTGCAGAAGAGTTTGCAAGCTCATTGACCAGAACACTAATACAATATAAAGATACATCTGACTTCCATAATATCACTGAGTTTACAAGGCATAAATTATATTATAATCAGTGGGAAGTGCTAAACCCCTAGGAGTCATACTACACATGGGGAATGAGAGGCAATCAGGTTTGATCTTAGGGAAGTACAAGTCCACTTTCCTTGATGAAGAGCACTTACCTTGATGGGACAAGGCATTAATACAAGCACAGCACACAGTTTTGCTCTGTATATCTTGAGTATATTATTCCTATGAATCATTACTGTTTACATTATTTATATTATGGTTTTCTTTCATCAGATTGGCTAGGTGTAGCTAATGAAGATGTCACAAACCTGGCACCACTTAGGTATCGTCATGTTCCCATCCCAGGCTCCAGCGATCCCTGGGAATCCTATCTTACCTTAGCCTTGGAGGCTGCACTAATTGGTCTTGGTCAGCAACGTGCTATGCCTCCTGGACTCTATGCTCAAGAAAAAGCCTGCAAACAAGAAGAAAAAATGATACTAAAACTTCAAGAACTTAATCTTGATTCTCCCCTCCTAGCAGTACTACGTCGTCAAGCTAGATTGCTTTTAGAGGGTGGCCCATTTTCTGGGCTTGGTGAGGGCATCCACCCTGAGAGTGTACCAATGCATACATTCACAAAGTTCCTATTCACTGCTCTTTTGCCTCATGATCCTGACCTAGCATATCAACTGGCTTTAAGAGCAATAAGGTATGTTGTATAATGTATATTGAATTTAAGAAACATTTATTAATATTGTTGCAATTTTGTTTCATACCAGTTGTATAGAGATGGTTTGTTGATAACTGTATGACATTGTTACATAGTACTGTACTAATGGTTACAAAGAAAATTGATAAGGTGTTATTTTTCCATGAAAATCCAAGCAAACTACTTTCAGTATTTTGTGGATAAACATTTTGCTCATGAATAATCCCAGTAAGTAGTGTTTATTTTTTGCACCGATAATCGCCATGAATGAACTTTTGAAAATTGCATTTAGAACATATTAAAATGTGCTTCTACTCTGTTTTTTTTTATGCTCCTGTAATAAGTAATAAAAATTTTTACTCTACAATTGCTTAAATATTATTTACTCTACTTTTCAGATTACCAATCCTAGAAGATCATGATGATGTAGATGATCCAGTCAATGGTAATGTGTCTTCACTGGTGCTGTCCCGATACCCTCGCTGGTTCACTTTGGGTCACATTGAAACTCAACAGTGTACCCTTGCCTGTACAATGATAAATGCAGCAAAGAGTAAGTGGCAATCATATATTAAAATTTTGTAAAATCTGCCTTTGGATTTTGTAGGCAAACCATCAGTAATGCTGAACAATAACCCTTGTTGAATACTTAAAATGAGAATGTACATAATACATGATAACATTTTAGGTATAATTATTTGAAACATTCCTGACGTTAAATTACTGTCGGATTATTTCAGATGATGTTATGCGGCTACGATCAGTTTTGGATGCTGCCTTAAGGAACATTCACAGCTCCTCTCATCTCTTCAAATTGGCACAGGATGCTTTTAGACTTGGGTTACCTGGAGAAGGTCAAAGAAACTCACTTCTTCTTAATGCTGCCTTGGAACTTGGGCTTCAGGTAAGAGCTCTTTTAATTTGAAATAATTTGAGAGTTTTAAGAGTATTGTGAATTTAATTTTAAGAATTGTAAAAGTATTGTGCTGCAGGAACATTGTAGCTGATAAAAAAAAAAAGTAATACAAATTTTGAAATAAGAATTACAGTATTAAATTGTAACTCTAGCTTTTACTTTACTGAACCAAATATAGCATCATGCCTCACATGTCAGAAATGGTCACTAAGTAGCCTGGAGTTTACCTGGAGAGAGTTCCGGGGGTCAACACCCCCGCGGCCCGGTCTGTGACCAGGCCTCCTAGAATTTCAAATGTTTTAAAGTTATTTCGTATTTTTGTTTACTCTGATAATTATACGTATAGTGGACCCCCGCATACCGCTCGCTTTTTTTGCAAAAATTTTGCCTCGCATACCGCCCAAAAACCCGCTCACCGCTCTTCGTCTGAGACACGTCCAATGTGCGGCCTGAGCCACGCTCACATGTTCCGCCGGTGGCATTGTTTACCAGCCAGCCTCCGCGGTAACATCCAAGCATACAATCGGAACATTTCGTATTATTACAGTGTTTTTGGTGATTTTTTCTGGAAAATAAGTGACCATGGGCCCCAAGAAAGCTTCTAGTGCCAACCCTACAGCAATAAGGGTGAGAATTACTATAGAGATGAAGAAAAAGATCATTGATAAGTATGAAAGTGGAGTGCGTGTCTCCGAGCTGGCCAGGTTGTATAATAAACCCCAATCAACCATCGCTACTATTGGTGGTACAGCTGCTGCTGCTGCTGTACCACCGTCAGCTGCTGCTGCACTGTCAGCTGCTGCTGCACTGTCAGCTGCTGCTGCACTGTCAGCTGCTGCTGCTGTTGTACCACCGTCAGCTGCTGCTGCTGCTGTAGTACCGTCTGCTGCTGCTGTAGCATCGTCTGCTGCTGCTGTAGCATCGTCTGCTGCTGCTGTAGCATCGTCTGCTGCTGCTGTAGCATCGTCTGCTGCTGCTGTAGCATCGTCTGCTGCTGCTGTAGCATCGTCTGCTGCTGTTGTACCACCGTCAGCTGCTGCTGCTGCTGTAGCACCGTTGTTGGTGTGGCTTATTGAGAATACCAAGAAACAATTAACCCCAGAGGATTTGCCACCCAGGATAACCCAAAAACGTCAGTGTCATCGAAGACTGTCTAACTTATTTCCATTGGGGTCCTTAATCTTGTCTCCCAGGATGCAACCCACACCAGTCGACTAACACCCAGGTGAACAGGGAAAAATGCCTGGAACTAGTGCTCATATTGGTGAATTTAAAGCCAGCAAAGGTTGGTTTGAGAGATTTAAGAATCGTAGTGGCATACACAGTGTGATAAGGCCTGTTCTGGAAGAAAATGCCCAACAGGACCTACAGTACTCAGGAGGAAAAGGCACTCCCAGGACACAGTGTCTCATCAGTCATTGCTGCATCTTCAATAAAGGTAAGTGTCATTTATTCTTCATTTAGTATAGTAGTACATGCACAATATATATTGTGCATGTACTACTCTACTATTGTGCATGTATCCTTCTCTTTGTGTGTAGGAAAATGTATATTTCATGTGGTAAAATTTTTTTTTTCATACTTTTGGGTGTCTTGCACGGATTAATTTGATTTCCATTATTTCTTATGGGGAAAATTCATTCGCATACCGAACATTTCGCATAACAATCAGCCCTCTTGCACGGATTAAAGTCACTATGTGGGGGTCCACTGTACTTATGTGTACCTGTACCTAAGTAAACTTACACATGTAGGTACACATTAAAATCAGTAAGAGTGTCTTATGTCTCGGATGCCATACAAATATTTTAAGGTAAATAATGAGTAACTGTATATGCATTTTATCGCTCTGGAACGCTTTAACCCTTTGACTGTCAAAAGGCCCAATCCTGAAGTGTCTCCTGGTGTCGCAAAATATTTGAAAAAAAAAAATTATTTTTTCTTATGAAAATGTTAAGATTATTTTTCTGATTGTTTTAGTCCAAAAAAATTTTTTCCATCAGTACTTACCGAGATATAGAGGCATGAAGTTTGCAGAAAATGATCGGCATATGGCAACAGCAGCGACTGCCACTCACTTGGTAAACTTTGGTTTACTTTTATTCGACGGTTTCTTGTTTTTTTCACTATTTTACTTTTTCACATAACTTTTGTGGCCTGTGAGACCAAAGTATGGTGCAATATTCATATATACACTTGTTGAATGTAACACAATTATAGCAAAAACAGAAGTATCAACATAATGTTCCTAAAACTTGTTTACACAAACAAACAATATAAAAAATTGTTTATTACGATTGTTCTATAATACATATACATATGTACAATCACTGGACACTTTTCTAGAACTGCTGCAGCTTGTGGAATTCTTTGAAACATGGGTATAAGCACAATGGTGTTTTACACTCCTCACACATAAAACAAGTGTCTCTGCATTTTTGTGGGCGTTTTGTGGTATGTCCACAGACAAAACACCTCTTCTGAGCATTTTTCTTGAGAGCAGTAGCAGGCAGTGGTATGGGGTAGTGATCACCAGGCCTCAGACGAGAGGACATGTGTTGATAATTTCGTGGGCGCTGGTCTATTGCAAGTGTTGTTCCTTGGTACTTGAATATTATTTGTCTGATGACTGACAAACAAAATTCACCGTATTTGGGTTTGGTGTTGGTCTTCAACTTATACATATCAGCATTCAGCATGGAAATGTCAAGAAGATGGAAAAAGAGTTTTATGTACCACTTATTACTCTTGTGAACACAGTCAGCAAACCCAATCTGCATGTCACATTTGTCCACTAAGTGCATATTGAGGTTGTAATCCATCACAGCTGCAGTGTCTACCATTTCGTGTCAGTTAACTGATGTCAGCAGTGTGACATCACGTTTGCCATGCCACCGAAATGCCATGATGTCATTGGCAGCAAACACCTGCACCTCACCTCTACGACTGCCAGCGTCGAACCTAGGCATATGCTTACGATTTCCACGCACTGTGCCACACACATCTGTCATGTTCACTCGCAAGAAATCACTGAGTAAAGGGCTTGTGTACCAGTTGTCAGTATATAAAATATGCCCCTTACCAAGATATGGTTCTATCATTGTTCTAACCACATCACCAGAGATACCCAGTAACTTCCTGGTATCTTGCAATGTTTTACTGTCAGTGTACACAGTTATATCCAAAACCAGACCAGTTTTGCAATCACACAGAACAAATAACTTTATACCAAAGCGTTTCCTCTTGCTTGGTATATACTGCTTGAATGAGAGTTTTCCTTTGAACAAAATCAAAGACTTATCAATAAGCTTCCTGAAAGGATAAAAATACATACAGCACTTTTGTTTCAGGTACATAAACACATTACTTATCTTACATAACCTGTCGCTTCTGTCAGGTCTTCTGTTGTCTGAAAAGTGTAACATACGTAACAGTAACAAATCTATTCACTGGTATAATGTCACTGAAAGCTGGGGTTGAAATCAGGCGGTCTGTCGACCATTATGTGTTGACACTGTGCTTATACACATGTGGCATAAGCATTATTGTGGCAAAGAACAGGTACATATCTGCCACAGTTGTGTCCTTCCACTGGTGTAGCCGTGATCTTGGTGAAAGAATTGTGTTTGCCATGGTGTACTCAAAGTCTGTATTGCTTTCCCTGGCAACAATGTCCATCAGGGGTTCATCAAAGAACAACTGAAAGTATTCCAGTTCAGTAGCATTGTTCCCAAGTGTACATGATGGCCGTATTCCACTTTGTGTTTCATCAAAGTCATGGAGACTGGGAACAAACTCGTCACCTTGCTGCCAATCCCAGATGCGGTTAGCTGGTGGGTTCTGGATATTGAAACGTGGTTGTGGTTGTGGGAGTGTGGGGTTGGGTGAGGCTGGTTGTAGTTGTGCAGAGTCAGCAGCGTCGGTAGTAGCGTGGCCCGCTGGTGGTGCCACACAACTCATGCCACCATCACTTTCACCACCACCGCCTGCTGCCTCACTCGCATCATTCATACTCATCGCAACAATATCATCATCTTCACTATCAGGTCGTGGTGTAGGGCCATGGGATGTGCTCCAAGATTTACTCCTTCCTCTTGAAACAGCATATGGCACACTACCAGACCGCAAGCGACGTCGTATATACTGCAGCTTCACTGGGGAATATTCACCCTCACTGTCGCAACTAGAACTGCTTTCAGTAACTTTGAAATCACTATCACTATCACTTACACTGCTCGTATACGGGCAAATAGTTTCCTCTTTCCTGGTACAGGTGAACATGAACGAGCCGGCCCAGCACCAGAGGTGGAAGGTTGTGGGTCATCTGGGTTTTCATCACTAATTACGTTATCCTGGGCACTGTTTTCGGTCACACCCGCTTGAAAACCAGGGAATTCACTTTCACTGACACTTTCATCGCTGTTAGAGCTATCACTTGGGAACAAAAGACCTCCAATCCGCCGAGGAGTGAGGAGCTTCTTACTCCGAGGCATGGTGAAAATGGACTACCAAGATGGCGTTCCCACAATGCACCGCTGAGTCCCAGATTTTTTCACAGGGTGCACACCCACCACACAGACCCATTCTCTCTCATGTAGGCCTACCAGCCCTCTCCCGCTTGATTTGAAGCCACTAGAATTTATGTGTGTAGATACGTCAAACACGGTATCTCGTATGACGTATATATACGACCGAAACAGTCAAAGGGTTAAATGTCTTAGAATATTACGTGTGGGTGGGGTGGCCTGGCCTGGCTACCATACCTACCACACCTGACTTCTTACAATAAATACTACTCATCTTGCTCTACATTAAGACTACAAATATTTTAAGGTAAGTAATGAGTGTACTGTATGTGTATTTTACTTTTTTATTGTTTTTTTAATGTCTAGTTCTATTGCTAACTTAATATATGTTAGTGTAAACTTGTTTTCTAACATTTATAAGTGGAAAAAAGGGCATTCCACTTTATGGCAGTAGCCTGGAACCTAACCTGCCGTATAAGTGGGGTACTACTGTATAGCAGTATAACATAAGTAAATGTTGTGAATAACTACAACATTATTATCTAGCATCAATAGTTAACCCTTTCACTGTCGAGGGGTCCTAAATTAAATGCTGCTTCTGTTGCATTTTAAGAAAAAGTTTCCTCTGAAAATAAAGTTAATTTTCCAAAGGTAATAATACAAACAAAATGAAAATTTGGTCAGTATTTGCACAGATATGAAGGCATGAAGCCTTCATATCTGTGTCACTATTTTTTTGGCACTTTTATTTTCCACATTAAAATAGATGGACTAAAAGTGTAACCAATATACCCATTTATACACAATTTTCCATACAAATGAATACACATACTTCCATTTGCTTCATTTTCTGCTGTTCTAACATATGTACACATATATGACAGGCACTGGTAGTGTTACTAGAGCTGTTGAGATGTATGGAACTCCTTGAAGCATGACTATACACAATGGTATTTTACAATCCTCACATAAATCGTGCATCTCTGCACTTGTTGTGTGAGCTCACACATAACATCTCTTCCAAGTCCATTTCCTCTTGTCAGAATCAGGAAGTGGAGTTAGGTGATTACCATGTCTCAAACAAGAGGGAATTTGTTCATCAGGATGGCAGCATGTGTGTTGTTTTGATGTTGTGACCTGGTATTTCTATTTTGTTTGTCTGATAACAAAGAGAAGTCAACATATGTCAGTCTGTTCCCAAGCTTGACCTAGTACATATTGTAGGCATTTAGCATAGTAGTATTTACAAGATGGAAAAAAGTTTCTATACCACCTTTTGCATACAATCAACAAACCCAATCTGCATGTCACATTTGTCCACAAAATGCATATCATTCAAGTAATCTATGACAACAGCTGGTTTCTCAATGAGTTCATTCATTTCTCTGCTCACCTTTCCTTTTTGTTTCATTTCATTCTGGTGGAAGAATATCAACAATGTCACATGACATATGTCATGCCATGTCATGAAACACCTGCACTTTACCACCACCAGTGCCTACACTGAATTTGGGTACATGTTTTGGTGTTTCTTACACTATACCACACGTCTGTCATGTTCATCCGCAAAAAAATCACAGAGTAAAAGGATTGTGTACTAGTTATCATTGTATAATATATGCTTCTTACCAAGGTATGGTTCCATCATTTTCCTCCTAATATCATCTGAGAGTCCTAATAACTTCCAAAGTTTTCTTTTCTGTGTACATTACCAGATGGAATACCAAGCCACTTTCACAGCCACACAAAATGAAGTTTGATACCCAAGCATTTTCTTTTGCTTAGTATATATTGCTTGACTGTTAAGTCTGCTTTTGACCACTTGTGTGTAGCAAACCTCAACAATTATTTCCAGCAGTGTAAAATGCTATATACAGTGGAACCTCGGTACTTGAACTTAATTCGTTCCAGAAGACTGAGTTCCGATCTGTTTGAGTATCGAACGAATTTTTCCCAACCAATTTTCTTTTTGGTTGGCTGTTATCGCTGATCTTCATGAGCCCCATGGTGACTTATTTATACAAGTACAGTGGAACCTCTACTTGCGAGCGTGTCCACATGCGAGTTTTTCTAAATACAAGCAGTCGATGGGTCGATTTTTTGCTTCCATACACGAGCAAAATTTCCATAGAGCAGACCTTACGGCAGGTTCCTTGACACTGGTGAGGGGCTCTTGCTCTCGGGAATTGTATCTCATTTGTTTGTTGGACTATCTTATTGAAACTTGGGCAATGTATGATGGAAAGATGCTTCTTAATGTACACCAAAAATGAAAGAAATCTAAGCATAAATAATAGAGTTCACTTCTCAGCAATTAGCCACCCCTTAGGAGTATTTTTGTATGGGTTTTATGGTTGTATTCTCGTTTTTTGATAGAATGGAAGTTATATTACAGAAATAGATATGATTTTGATTGCTCTCCCGACGAAAAGTACCTTGAAATTCAGGTCAACGTAGGAGAAATGGTCCATTGCTTGGCTATGTTTCAGAGTAAACAAATGTAACAGAAATAATAGTATTTCTTACCTTAAATTGTGGGTGCTGGTGTTTGTGGATGATTGTGGCCTTACTGGGCTGAGGTGGATGGTAGAGGTTCTGGTACTGAAGTTGATGGGTGTACTGGAGTGTCTAACTTTTAAGTCATTCAATCAAGTGATTCAGTAAGTCAGTCAAGTGATTCAGTAAGTCAGTCAAGTCATTCAGTAAGTCAGTCATCCAGTCAGTAAGTCAGTCAGTGAAACTCGTGCTAAATGACGGTGTACTGTACATTTTATTCATTGTAGAGTATATATCAGGTTTCTATGTTATTTATATTGTTTATTATGTCATACTAGATGTAGTGAGATAGATAAATAAGCCGTAGCGTTGATATTAGCGAAATTATTGAAGTACAGAATTCCACTGGAATGGATTAATTGCATTTCAGTTAATTTAAATGAAGAAAATTGACTCTGCAAACGAGCAAATCCAGTTGTGAGCAAGGTCTTGGAACGGATTAAACTTGTAAGTAAAGGTTCCACTGTTTAAAAAAAAACACCAAAAAAATCCAAAGAAACGTGAAATAGTTTACAGCAAAGTTCTGGAAGGTCGTGCTTGTTTGGTAGAGTGCCAAGCAAATGGTTGACTACCGAGCGATTTTTATTACCAAACAAAGCTTTTGAATACTGAATTGTTCAAGTAGGGAGCTGTTTGACTACTGAGATTCCACTGTATTTTGTCATTCAAGGGTTGCCTTTATGCTGGCAAAGGGCTCTTGAGCCAGGAACTGCAATCACCCTCCCCTGATATCAAATTTAATTACCTCCCTACAGGTTTAGCTCATCACCATGAATATAATATTATTTTGGTATTTTGAGAAGGAAATGTGTTGGGAGCCTAGCTATGAAGCACTAACCATTAGCTCTAGTCACATGATGATTGTCTTTACCTGTCTCTGAATAATTTGCACGAATATGGATGCTTCAGTCTTAATACTACAAAAATTTTCAAGCAGTAATGTTAAAACTTTGATGAATAAACCCTTTACATAATGAAACCTTTATTGTAAAGAATATTTTTCCTTAGACAAGCTTTATAAGTTACTTGTTTTAGGCAACTAATGTCGGCATTCTTTTCTGGAAATTCTTATGAAGCGTTTCTGGCTTATGGTTTTCTTCAGAGGTGTATTGACTGTACACAGCTAAAATAAATATTAATATACAATGTACGATTATTTTTATAGGTAATGCGGATGACCCTTACTTCACTCAACTGGCGGCGTCGAGAAATGGTTCGGTGGTTGGTTACGTGTGCAACTGAAGTAGGAGTATCAGCTTTAATTTCCATCATGCAGAATTGGTTCACACTCTTCACTCCTACTGAAGCAACTGGAGCGGTAGCTTCAACTATAATGAGCCATACGACTGTCATGCGGTTGCAGCTAGATCGTTCTAAGCAAGATGAGCTTGCTGCTTGTGCCAGATCCCTAGCTTTACAGTGTGCTACTAAAGTACGTATTTTAATATAGCTTTGATGTTTCTCTAAATTCTTAGCTATGAATGTTAAATATAAAAATTAACAAAATGTTACTGAATTTGTTGTTAAACACTAAGAGCTTCATATGTGAAATATTACCTGAATAATTTAATAGTTTTGGATCCTTAATTCTCAAAAGATAGTGTACTATCTCTTTCCAGTGTCATGTGGTAGGCATTAGAATGCTACTTAGTGCAGTGCATGTTTGAAAAGGTCAGACAGCCAACTGAGTATATTGTTTTGATTTTTTTGTAATTCCCCAGAAAAACTGTGAAAGATAATTTGGTTGACTTTTAGACTTTATTAAATAAATTCATGGTGTACCAGATTCTCATAAAATATACTACTTGCACATTTGTTGTTTAAGCATTACTGAAGAGAGATGATGTGCTTCAATTTGAGGCGATTCAGTCCCAAATTACCAGGCAAACATTGAAAGATTTCCTTTAAATAACAAAAAGGCACAATACTGTGACTGGAACAATACACATATAATCCGCGTATAGGAGAGAGGAGCATACGACGACGTTTCTGTCCAACTTGAACCATTTACAAAGTCACAAAGGGGCCCTTTGTGGGCCCCTAGCTACCTTGCAGTGCTTCTTAGTCTTTGACTCCACTACTACTACTACCTCTACCACTACTTCTCATCTTCCTCTACTACCTCTCTTGTCCCGTCCCTGTCTGCTGGCCTATATATACTCCCTCCTCCTCTCATGTCTGTTAGTGTGAATGTGTAAATGGTCCAAGTTGGACCAAAACATTGTTGTAAGCTCCTCTCTCCTATGTGCAAGTTGTTTGTGTATGATTTCCTTTAAAGTTTGTATTCATATGTGTATATTTATTCTTGAATATTTCTGTTCACGCTTTGTATAGTTTTTTCAGAATTTAGACTTGGCTGTTGCATACTTTTGGCATAACTGAATTTTAGTTGTATGTTCTTTCTTTGGATGATAATCTGCCTCATTCTCAAACACCATATTCCACATTATCCTTTAAACATTGCTGTATTCCTACCATTATTATTGATTGCTTTACAATAGTTCTGAGACACCCATCCTTACAGTTTAATATTTTTTCAGTGTGCAAGTGGCTTTCACCTTTGTAAAGGCTAGAACATTTAAGATTAATTATAATTTTTTTTTTAATACACTGTCCATCTACCACAAAGGCAAGGTGACCCAAAAACAAAACGCTTTCACCATCATTCGCACTATCAGTCTTGCCAGAGGCATGCAGATATAACAGTTTAGATGTTGCTCTAAACACCAAATATCCCAAACCCCTCCCTTAGAGTGTATGCACTGTACTTCCTTCTTCCAGTGTTTATCAGTATATTTATCTTAAACATTTAATTATGTAAAGATGATCTGTAACTAGAGTATGTATATAGAAACATTTGTGCATGCACAAATGTTTCTGAAAATGCTGGAAAAAGTATGATATAAATGTTTGGATGACTTAAGAAGTTGTATAATTCTAGAGTGTAGGGAGGAAAGGGTAAGGGTCATCCTTGGAAGGGGGGGGGTAAAGGAGGTTTTGAATGTTATGGGCTTAGACATCCAACAGGCTTGTGTGAGTGTATTTGATAGGAGTTGAGGCAAGTTGTTTTTATGACTTGATGTGCTGGAGGTAGGAAGTACAATGCTTGCCTCTAGAGAGAGGTGGGGATGTAGCAGTTTGGAGTGTCACCTGAACTGTAATGTCACTGCACTTCTGGCAAGATAGTGATAAAATGAATAACAGCGAAACTTTTCTTTATCAGATCACCCAACCTCAGTGAGAGACGGCTAGAGTATTCAAAATAAAAAATATAAAAAGTCAAGTTTTGTATTTTTTGTGTATAATGCATTTTTCTTTTTCATTACAGACAATTGCCATTTTTTTATATGTAATTCTTATGAATTTTTAACTTTTCAGGACCCACCTAATTGCGCACTGAATGCGTTGACTTTGTGTGAAAGTGATCCGGTATCATTTGAAACGGCTTACCAAGTAGTGGTGGATGCTGCTGCCCACACCATGTCATCCTCTCAGCTCTTCACTATTGCACGGTACATGGAACACCGAGGATACCCACACCGTGCTTATACTCTGGCAATGTTAGCCATGCGCAGTGTTCATTTAGCATATAACCAAGATCCACACCCAGCAATTAATGATATCCACTGGGCTGTAGCATTAGCACATTCACTTGGTCGTGCAGAACTGTCCCAGTTACTTCCAGTGCTTATCAAAAATGTTCAGTGTGCAACTGTGTTATCTGATGTTTTGCGACGTTGCTCCTTATCTGCACCAGGTATGGCATGTCCAGACTCAAAACGTCGGCCAATTAAGCCTCTAGCTTTCGATAAGGCACCTTTACGAGGCCTCCTTGAAGCCACAATCTTGGCTTACATTAATACTACAAATTCTCGCTTGACTCACATCTCTCCGAGACATTACCAAGATTTTATTGACTTTTTAACTAAAGCCCACGAGACATTCATGCTTGCCCATGATGGACACATTCAATTTGCACAATTAATTGAAAATATGAAAGTGGCATACAAGGGCAAGAAAAAGTTAATGTGTTTAGTACGGGAACGATTTGGCTGATGTCTAGTGAATCAATATCAGCGACATTGCAGAAAGTGCTTCAGTAAAATATTAAGTTCTTCCCATTAACCTGAAAGCTCAAAAAATGTCATTATTATAAGTTATGCATTTTTTAAGGCCAGATGTCCAACAATGAATAAATATTTAAACAAGTGCTACAATAATCATAATCTGCTTGGTGGATTAGATTATAATCGATAGTGACTTTATATTATGACTTCGGAGTAGTCCATTGTTTCAAGATGGGCACAGTGTAGTGGTATTTTAAGTTTGTATTTCCTTATTGTTAATTCTCATGGCACAGTACATTGACTTTTGTGAATAATTGCAAAAACCTTTGTATATTTATCCCTTTTAATAAGTAATAACTGGTAAAATAACATGTACAAGCTCGTAAATTCTTGTTAAGCCACTAATGTTGATTTAAAGGCATGTGCAACTTGAATTACGTGTGCTAAGAACATAATATTATCCTCATTTTATTTTTAATACTGTGTACATTATTTATTCAATTGCTTTTGCAAGTACTGTGTATTTATACCAAAGATTAGTGAGAAACAAATGGGTTAGCACTTTGCATCTAATCCAAAGCTGCAAGCAAACCCAGTAGACAGTGTGATACTATGCTAAGTGGAATCCCACCTCTTACGCCCATATCACGCGGAGTTGGCGCAGTCAGGGACTCCAGTACAAATTACGGCAAAGTTCACGTGCTCTAGAATATTTAGGCTCAGTAGATATTCTTATCCTTATCAGACAGTGATATGCCTCAAAACTTTAGAGCAGTCAATCATAAATGATAAGAAAATTCTAGAGCCTATGCATTCAGCATATGTGGATGCAGCCTATATTGTCAGGCTTCTCTCAGTCTCTACCCTGCAATAGAATATGGGTTGAGGATACAGGTACTGATGCAGATATCTTGGGATTATAGATATCTGATCAAAAGATTGAAACTTGATGCAATATATCAAAAGAACTGATAACTAAATAAGCATTGCAAACTTTAATTTGGATATTATACAATATTTTTTATTTTGTTGGGTATATATTGTAGAGCCAGGAGAATTTGAGACTATTAAAAGAAAGGACAGTGAACATGTTAATGTGAAAAAGTTAAAAAAAAAAAAAAACTCCGCATGCTAATACAGTATTTAAAATTGTGATGTGACTGAAAACTGTGATCCTTAGGTATGATTTTAGTAAAGCTCAAAATCCTTTGTCATGAGCAGTGGATTATCCATACCTAAAAATCACATTGCCTGACCTATAATATAAACATCAATGTATTGCAGGAGTGATCAATGAAAACGTAGTCGGAAATACTGTGTGCTACTGTAGTGCTGCCTCTCTCAACAAAGTTAATTTCCGACGATAATGCACTTTAGTGATCTACCTCCGTATTCTTATGTAGCAAACACAGCCGTGGCCTATGTAGATGGTTGTTTTTGTTTGCTGTCTTGCCATATCTTCAAAAGGTCCAGTGTGTTATGTATATGATCTCATGTCTAAGGACAAAAAAAAAGTCTCTTTCTAGGCTGTAGATTTTCAAGTGTGTTTGTATATGTATGTATGCATATATGTGTGTGTATTATATATATATATATATATATATATATATATATATATATATATATATATATATATATATATATATATATATATATATATATATATATATATATATATGTATATATATATATGTATATATATATATATATATATATATATATATATATATATATATATATATATATATATATATATATATATATATATATATATATATATATATATATATATATGTGTGTGTATATGCATGGACGTGTGTGTGTGTGTAGTGTGTAAGGTGCCACAGTGCCCTATGGCATGGTTGTTTTTAGATCTTGGTTAGCATTTTTGATATTCAGGCGATTCCAAAATCTTTTCTGCTTCCTTGAGTACTTAAATCTACTCCTTATTTATGTAATGTCAACAATGTCAGGAGTATTATTTGTACTCTGCGGTAATGTAGAAATGGTTAAAGGTTTCACTCTTTTAGGCTATGTTGATTTGTTTAGTCAAATAAATACTATAAACTTTTTTTGACACATTGGCAAGCTAATAGTTTTAGTGTTATATTTAATACAACTAGTGTTCATGCTTGTTTTTCCTTTTTGAAAAGGAATTTCTTTTGTTGCTTAGTGTTACTACTGGTATTAAGTTATTTATGTACAAAATACATTGTGCTGGTCGGTACCAATGCCTCTCCCAAAACTTCCAGAATGGCTACGTATTGCACATGTACACCACTAGACTGTAAGTCCTATGTGTAATTTAACAGTGTCCCTGTAAATAATAATTTAATGCCCAACTCCGCAAGAGCTTCATGAGCCCAAACTTAATGTGTATTATCTGTGTATAGGTCTATGTGTACTTCCAACTAGCATACGGGAGCCATGGGTATTTTTTCCATTAGTGTAAATGGATTTTTTTTTGTCAGAGTGCAAGTTTTTACCTCTTCTCAGTTACATGTTTCATGTGTGGGCAAGACAGATAATGGATTATATATATATATTATATATACACACACGCACACACACAGTGGAATGCCGGATTTCACACCTAATCCGTTCCAGAAGGTCGATCTACATCCGAAACATACGAAAACCTAAGTAATATTTCCCATGAGAAATAATGTAAATAAATTAATCAGTTCCAGACATCCAAAAATATTAAAAAAAAATACATTTTTTAAAGAACAACTATAGTTTTACATACAGAAAATAATGAAACAAATATAAAGCACTAATGAAATGGATAAATGGACATTTAAATCACTATTACATATCTTTATTGAAGACTCTTGTTGGCATATGGAAGAAGGCGAGGAGGGTAGAGAGAGAGAGAGGAGAGTTTGCCTTTTCGCAACTGATCGACTCCACAACACTATCTCCCGCTAACTGTTTTTCATTGATCCACACCAACAACAACTTCTCCACATCTTCGACTGTTTGTGATCTCTGTTTCTTTAGCATATTTACCCCTTTTGCAACTTTAGTTCCCTTGATTTCTAATTTCTTTGCCAGGATGGACCAGACTGTTGATTTCAACTTCCCATACATCCTGGAAGCTCGGCTAAACATACGCCACTTTCGCATTTTTCTACACTCTCATTCTTGAATTCTATTTTGTTTCTCACCTTCTTTACCAAAGGGCTCGCATTAGGAACTTTCTTTGGGCCCATGGTGGCTTATTTCACAGTCACAATCAATAAACAAGCAAAATAGAGAAATGTTTCAGATGAATGCTCACTCAACCAGTGACAGAACCAGACTGAGACACGTACGCATGAGAGTGGCGGCATCCCGGGTGGGCGGGCGGATGCATCTGATACATACGATTTCCAGATGGAGGTACGAAATCCGGATCAA